>NC_080865.1:3414404-3724804 GCF_030435755.1 Ochotona princeps | reverse complement strand
ATGATTCTACAAAATTGCATGCAGATTCCTCTCAGAAACAGTGGGGGTAGAGTCTATACAAGGTGTTCATGTACTCAACTGTGTTGGGAAGACTCCTGTCCAAGACTTAATGTCTGGGTGTGCATTGGCCACCTCTTGGAACACTTTGAGTCAGTCTTTATCCCTAAATATTCCCAGCTTGAGTGCAAGCCCCTGGTAAACCTTGAGAGATTTCTTTTTCTCCAAGTGTCTTCTCTCTCCTGTGGCTATGTCCCATGGTTCTCCCTAGTTGTTTTGGACATGATCTCTAGAGGTGTTCGCAAAGCAAACCAATGAACCAAATGATCAGAGCCTGCCAGGAGTTAAAGTTCACAACAAATGACAGAATTTGGCTAAAATTCTACTGATACATAGATGCGTGTATGTGTATGTAATATCCAAATATAAAACAGACTCCATATGTTATGTTCAATGAGATGAGAGTTGAACAGCCTGAAAGAGTAAACCCCGGAAGGACTTAATGAAAGAATCTCAATCAGGCATTTCATATTCAGTTTGCTTGTTAGTCCCAAGATTTCGAGCAGAAGATATGAGCAGCTGGGAGATAAAGGAAGTTGCATCACTTGGAGGTTAACCGTAAGCTCTGTTTGGAGTTTGGAAATTTACATGAACAAGAAGTAGTGTATATTCTGAATACTTGGGCATGGGCACAGTGATGAGTGATGGTGGAGGGTTATTAAATATTGAAACTTAGGGGATATCAGATGAGGTAGGTGCAATCTGAGGGTAGATTCCCTGTCTAGGAAACTACTGAAGTATTCCCTGTGATAGTAACAAGGTTCTAGATAGAGGTCAAAGGGAAAAAGATGAATCTGAAAGCAAGGTCTTCATGATGGCTTAGATGTAGAAAGATGCAGTAAGAGGGAAATAAGGGATGAAATTGCAAGTGGTGAGCCTAGGTTATGGAGAGAATGGGCAAGGAATTTTAGGAAAGGAAGGTTATAATGATCACCCGGTTGTTCTGTTGACTGCTCATCTTGTGATGTGTTAATGAGGCCCCAAGAAGTAGGAGTTCTGTAGTTATCTAAGTTTGGAGTACTCTGAGATTAAGTTAAAGACAAACAGGACTTTTCAGAGCCCTTAATATGCTACAGTATTCATTGTTTCCCAAATTTATCAACTTGTAGGATAAGGTATTTTGATAATTGACTGGTTGCTTGTTTGGTAGGTTGGTTAGATGATTGATTTGTTTAGCACACCACAGAAAACTATTTTGAGATGAGAGAATGTGTGTGTGTGTGTGTGTGTGTGTGTACACTTGGATGATAATCATTTGTGTAAGAAGCTCTTGGATCATTCTCCAAGACCTTGAGAGGCTGAGGAGCGGAGCAGGCTAGTAGAAGTATTTGGAGGTCCTAGGCAGAAGTTTCCACTGGAAATCTTCCAGCATTCGACTCTTCTGTGTGATAAGCAAGTGTTGATGAATAGGAGTCCATGGGCTATGTGTGGAAACAGGAGGAGAGACACGGCCAACAGTGCCTGCAGAGACATTCTGGCCTGTCTCCTGTCACCAGTGGCCAAGCTAGAAAAGCTGATGGAGGAGAGCAGCTGAAAGACTGGGCTGCAGCGGGCATTGAGGGCCTGCGGTGCCCTCCCGAAGAGGCCGTCTCCCTTCTTTGAGCTGTGTGGTAGGTGCCAGTGCTGCGGGATGAACTGAATCCCCCAACGCCCTGCTCTGTTCAACAGCTGCTTGCTCACCTGTTCCTTTGTGTGCATAGAAGAAAGATGAATATTTTACTTCTTTTCTTAATGGTGCTATTTCCAAGAAGGAATAGTGAGAAGGTAGTTAAACTGTCAAGCAGGCTGTCCTTGGCAGGTGCTTCAAAAGCAGCTAGCAATCTGACAAGGTCTGCAGTCGTGAACAGGGAAAGGGGATTAATATAAGTTGAATTCTCTCTAGCTTTTCAAAACAACCAAAGAAATGAGCATCCTATGATTACCTCTAAGTCTTAATCCAAATATTAGCATTAGGAAGTTGCTTTTTAAAGATTTATTTACATACTTGATAGGCAGATTTACAGAGAGAAGGCGAGACAGAGAGAAATACCCCAGCTGCTGGTTCACTCCCCAGATGGTTGCGAAAGCCAGGGCCAGGCCAGGTCAAAGACAAGAACTTGGAACTTCTTCCAGATCTCCCACGTGGGTAGCATGGATCCCGAGTATTTAGCAGGAAGTTGTCACAGAAGTGGAACAGGCGGGACCTGAACTGGCATGTATATGGGGTGCCAGTATTGCAAGCAGAGGCATTATCTACTATTCCACACTAACCCCTAGAAAATTACTTTGAAAAAAAGAATCTCTTCCTTTCCTTGACATCTATTCTTACTGTTTCTACTTTTTTTTAGTTGAAAAGTGAGATTTACAGAGGGAAGGGGAGATCTGCTGTCCTCTGGTCCACTCTGCAAGGGACTGCAGTGGCCAAAGCTGATCTGATCTGATCTGAAACCAGGAGCCAAGAGCTGCTTCTAGGTTCCCCACATGGGTGCAGGGTCCCAAGGCTTTGGGCCATCCTCTGCTGCCGTCCCAGGCCACAAGCAGGGAGCTGGATGGGAAGTGGAGCAGCTGGGACATGAATCAGTGTCCATATGGGATCCTGGTGCATGCAAGGCAAGGATTTAGCTACGAGGCTACTGCTGCGGGCCTGAAAGTTACTTTTCATGTATTATTCCTTTTGTAGTCATGTTTAAAAATAGACTGTGCATTTGATTTGTGTATCTCCAGTGATTAGTGATGAACATTTTTTTTTTCAAATAATTTGTGCCCATATGTGTGGTTTCTTTGGAGAAATATTTATTCTGGCCTTCTGCCCATTTTTTAATCAAGAATTTTTACTTTTTATTTTTTGCTATTGAGTTTTGCTAGCTCCTTATATGTGCAGGATCTAAAGTACTGGTGAGGTAAATAGTTGGAAAATATTTTGTCACATTCTGCAGATTGTCTCTTTACTGTTTCATTTCCTTTGTTGTATAGAAGCTTCTGTGTTTGATATAATCCTGTTTTTGTAATTTTGCTTTTACTGCTATTCTTTTGAAGTCGTATCCAAACACCTCTTGCCCTGTTGAATGTGTTGAAAGGTTCTTCTAGTATTTTCATGATTGAGGGTCTTAGGCTTACATCTTTATTTGGAAATGTATATCAAAACCATATTGAGATATCACCTCACCCCAGTTAAAATAACTGTTGCTAACACACACACATACACACACACAGTGCTAACAAGGATGAGAAGAAAGCGGAATTCTTATGTCATGTTTGTGTAAATGTGAAGTAGTCTATCCACCATGGAAAATAATGTGAAAATTCTTAAAAAAAATTAAGGATAAAACTATCACATGATCCAGAAATCATGTACCGGCATTCTGTGTAGGCTCCAATTGGTGTCCTAGCTACTCCACTTTCCTTCTGGCTCCCTGCTTGTGGCCTGGAAAAGCAGTGGAGGACGGCCCAAGTCATTGGGACCCTGCATTCGCATTGGGAGATCTGGAGGAGGCTCCGAGCTCCTGCCTTTGGATCAATTCAGCTCTGGCCATTGCAGCCACTTAGGGAGTAGACCAGCAGAGGGAGGATCATTCTCTCTGTCTCTGCTTCTCCCTGTAAATCTGACATTCTATTAGAAATTAATAAATCTTTTTAAAAAAGCTTCACTAAGGAAGCGCAAATGCTGATCTTGTGTTCACGGTGCAGTGACTGTAAGTAATAATGTGTATTGCAAGGTAGCTAGAAGAGGATATATTTTTAAATTATTTTTATTTTTACTTCATTAATTACATTGTATTATGTGACACAGTTACATAGGTACTTGGGTTCTCCCCACCCCTCCCCAAACCCTCCCACCATGGTGGATTCCTCCACCTTGTTGCATAACCACAGCTCAAGTTCAGTTGAGATTCCCCCATTGCAAGCATATACCAAACATAGAGTCCAGTATCTTATTGTCCAGTCAAGTTCAACGGCTTCTTAGGTATACCCTCTCTGGTCTGAAGACAGAGCCAGCAGAGTATCATCCCGATCAATTGAAAGCTCCAACATACCATCAGCAAAAATTTACATCATTATGGAATTAATTGACATAGTAATGAGTAACCAATATGTTAAAAGTAAATGCGAGTTCCCAGCCACCTTCTGTGACCACCTCCCCTACACTTCAATTTTAGTTTATACACAACATATAACATTCATAACATAACATGTTATACATAACATCATATCATCTTAAATTAAGGCAAACATGTGGTATTTAACCTTCTGGGATTGGCTCATTTCCCTTAGCATTATGGTTTCCAGTTTGGCCCATTTGGCCACAAAGAACTGCATTTTGTTTTTTTTAATAGCTGAGTAGTATTCCATGGAGTAGATGAACCATAGCTTTCTTATCCAATCCTCTGTTGATGGGCATTTTGGTTGCTTCCATGTTTTTGCAATTGCTGATTGTGCTGCTATGAACATAGGAGTGCATGTTGGTTTCTCATAAAACAAGTGTTCTGGATATATTCCTAGGAGTGCTATTGCTGGATCATACGGTATGTTGAATTTGAGTTGTTTGAATATTCTCCATACTGATTTCCATAGAGGCTGTACCAGCCTGCAGCCCCACCAGCAGTGGAGTAGGGATCCCTTTTCCCCGCAACCTCACCAACAAGTGTTGTTGGTGCTTTTATTCACGTGGGCCAGTCTTACTGGCGTTAGGTGGTACCTCATTGATGTTTTAATTTGGATTTCCCTTATTGCCAGGGAACTTGAGCATTTTTTCATATGTTTATTTGCCATTTGGGTTTGTTCCTTTGTGAAGTGTTTGCCCATTTCCCGTGCCCATTTCTTGAGTGGCGTGTTTGTTTTGACATTTTGGTTGTTTTGTAGCTCTTTGTATATTCTGGAGATCAGCCCTCTATCACCTATGTCGTGTGCGAAGATCTTCTCCCATTCTGTGGGTTGCCTTTTTACTTTGTTGATTGTTTCTCTAGCTGTACAGAAGCTTCTTAGTTTGATGAGGTCCCAATTGTTTATTTTGGTCTTGATTTCTACTGCTTTTGGAGTCTTTTTTAGGAAGTGAGGGCCTACCCCTAAGTGTTGCAGTGTGTTTCCAACATTTTCTTCCAAAAGTTTGAAGGTTTCTGGATGTAGGTTTAGATCTGTTATCCATTTAGATCTGATCTTAGTGTATGGTGAGAGATGTGGATCTATTTTTTTGTTTCTGCAGGCTATTAACCAGTTGTCCCAACAGCATTTATTGAACAGACCTTCCCATTTGCCTGGATTGTCGTTTGTCTTTTTGTCAGATTATTTGGCTGTACCTGTGTGGGTTTCCTTCTGGTGTTTCTATTCTGCTCCATTGATCTTCCTCTCTATCTTTGTGCCAGTACCACGCTGTTTTGATAACCACTGCCCTATAGTATGTCCAGAGGTCCGGAACTGTGATTCCCCCTGCTAACTTCCTGTTCTTCAGGATGGTTCTAGCTATCCGTGGTTTTTTGTGCTTCCAGATGAACCTTTGGATCATTGTTTCCACTTCCATGAAGAATGTTTTGGGCAATTTGATTGGGATTGCGTTGAATGTATATATTGCTTTTGGCAGTATAGACATTTTAATGATATTGATTTTACCTATCCAGGAGCATGGGATGTTACTCCATCTTTTGAGGTCTTGTTCAATTTCTTTTTTAAGTAGTTTGAAGTTTTCTTCAAATAAGTCTCCTACATTTTTGGTTAGATTTATTCCCAGATATTTCATACTTTTCTCTGTTATTTTGAATGGTATCTTGCTGGTTAAGTCTTTTTCCATCTTGGGGCTGTTCGCATACACTATGGCTGTTGATTTTTGTTCATTAATTTTGTACCCTGCCACTCTACCAAACTCTCGTACAAGTTCTAGCAGTCTCTGTATTGAGTCTCTTGGCTCTTCTACATAAGAATCGTATCATCTGCATATAGTGAGAGTTTGACTTCTTCGTTTCCCATTTGGATTCCTCTGATTTCTTTTTCTTGTCTTATGGCCTCAGCGAGTACCTCTAGGACTATGTTGAATAGTAGTGGAGAAAGTGGACATCCCTGTCTTGTTCCAGATCTCAGTGGGAAGGGTTCCAGCTTTTCTCCATTCAGTATGATGCTGGCATTGGGTTTTTCATATATGGCTTTAATTATGTTGTGGATTTTTCCATCTATGCCTACCTTGGTTAGGGTTTTTAGTAGGAAGTGGTGTTGGATTTTGTCGAAAGCTTTTTCTGCATCTATTGATACTATCATGTGATTCTTGTTTTTCAGTTTTTGGATGTGGTGTATCACCTTTATGGATTTCCGAATGTTGAACCATCCCTGCATTCCAGGGATGAATCCTACTTGATCAGGATGAATGATCTGTCTGATGTGTTTTTGAATTCTGTTGGCTAGGATTTTGTTGAGAATCTTAGCATCAATGTTCATCAAAGAGATAGGTCTGTAGTTTTCCTTCTCTGTTACTTCTCTGTCTGGTTTTGGGATTAAGGTAATGTTGGCTTCATAGAATGAGTTTGGAAGGGTTGCTTCTTTTTCTATTGTTTTGAAGAGTTTGTAGAGGATTGGGGTCAGTTCTGTTCGGAATGTTTTGTAGAATTCTGTAGTGAAGCCGTCTGGGACTGGGCTTTTCTTTGTTGGGAGGTCTTTAATTACTGATTCAATCTCTACTTCAGTTATGGATTTGTTCAGGTCGTTTGTTGCCTCTGGGCTAAGTTTTGGCAGGTGGTAGAAGTCTAAGAACTTTTCCATTTCTTGGTGATCTTCTGATTTGTTGGAGTACAGTGCTTTGTAGTAATTTCTAATTATGGCCTTAATGGATGCGGTGTCTGTTGTCATGTTGCCTTTTTCATCTTTGATGCTGTTAATTCTTGCCTTCTCTTGTTTTTTCTTTGTCAGTCGGGCCAGTGGAGTGTCTATCTTGTTTATCTTCTCAAAGAACCAGCTTTTTGATTCATTGATTTTGTGTATCGTTTTTTTTTATTTCTATCTGATTAATTTCCTCCCTTGTTTTGATGATTTCTTGTTTCCTATTGTGTGTGGGGCTCTTCTGCTGTTGTTTTTCCAATTCCTGGAGGTGTGTGTTTAGTTCTTATATTTGGCGCCTCTCTTGGGCCTTGAGATGAGCTCCAATTGCGATGAGTTTACCCCGTAGCACTGCTTTGGCAATGTCCCACAAATTTTGAAATGTTGTGTCAGAGTTTTCATTGGTTTCCATAAATTTTTTGATCTCATCTTTAATTTCTTCTCTGATCCATTGTTCTTTTAATAGCATATTGTTCAGCCTCCAAGAGTTTCTGTATTTCCTGGGGCATTTTGAATTGCTGATTTCCAGTTTCATTCCGTGGTGGTCTGAGAGGGTACATGGTATGATTCCTATCTTTTTGAAGTTATTTAGGTTTGCTTTGTGTCCTATCATGTGATCGATCCTGGAGAAGGTGCCATGCACTGCTGAAAAAAATGTATAATCTGTGGTCTTAGGGCAAAAAATTCTATAAATGTCAACCAAGTCCAGTTGTTCTATTGTTTGTATGAGCTCTGTTGTTTCTTTGTTGAGTTTTTGTTTTGTTGATCTGTCTATTGTTGTTAGTGGGGTGTTAAGATCACCCACTATTATTGTGTGCATATCTATGTCTCCCCTTAAGTCCGTGAGTAATTGCTTCACGTAGCTAGGTGCGTTTGAATTTGGTGCATATATGTTCACAATGGTAATTACTTCCTGATGGATCAGTTCCTTCACCAATATATAATGTCCTTCCCTGTCCTTTTTGATGTGTGTCAGATTGAAGTCCACATCATCTGAAATTAAGACAGCTACCCCAGCCTTTTTTTCTCGTCCATTGGCATGAAATATCTGTTTCCAACCTTTCACTTTCACCTTCTTCGAATCTCTTCTGGTTAGATGTGTCTCTTGTAGGCAACAGATAGTTTGGGTGCTGTTTGATAATCCATTCTGTTAATCTATGCCTTTTGATTGGTGAGTTCAGGCCATTTGTGTTAAGAGTTAAAATTGAGAGGTTGTGATTTTGCCCTGCCATACTTGTTTTTGTGGGTGTTGATATCTGTGTAATTGCCCTTCCTTGTGTGGACTTTAGTGGGGAGACCTTCCTGTTTGCCATCTTTGCTTATGATTCACCTCCTTTTTTTCTGGATTTAGTGCATTTCTAAGGAGATTTTGTAGAGCTGGTTTTGTGCTGGCATATTCTTCTAATTTCTCTTTGCTATGAAAATATTTGATTTCGTTCTCAAATACGAATGAGATCTTTGCTGGGTACAATATTCTTGGTTGACAGTTGTTCTGATTCAGGATTTGGAAGATCTTTGTCCATTTTCTTCTTGCTTGTAAAGTCTCTTCAGAGAAGTCAGCAGTGATCCTGATTGGTTTTCCCCTGTATGTGATCTTTTCTCTGCTTCGTACTTGTCTTAGGATTCTTTCTTTGTCTTCGTTGGAGTGGAACTTGAGCACCATATGTCTGGGTGAAGATCGCTTTGGGTCATATCTGCTGGGAGTCCTCTGACCGTCCTGGATTTGGGCTGGGTTCATGTTCCAAGTGTTTTGAAAGTTTTCCTGTATAATTTCTTTGAGCACCATTTGCATTCCTGACTCTTTTTCTGCTCCTTCAGGAAGGCCAATAATCCTAATATTCGATTTTCTGAGGTTGTCTTTCATTTCTTGTATGGTCTTATTGGCTTTGTTCAGACTTGTCTCCAGCTGTTTAATGAACTGGTTATGTTTGTTTTGTGTGTCTTCCGTTTCAGAGATCCTCTCTTCTGCTGTATTTGTTCTGTTGGTTAGGCTCTCAATTTTGTGCTCTAAGTCAAGGATTTTACTTTTCATTTGTTGTATTTCTGAGGCTATGTGGTTCTTGAATTCCTTGAAGTCCTCCCAATTCTTCTCATTGTCTCTGACATATTTTAACATTATTTTTTTGAATTCCTTGTCTGGTAGATCTTCTATGTCTTCATCTCGCATCTCCGAAATAGACATTGGCTTTTGATCCTTTATTGGTAGGGTGTTGGCTCTCTCATCTGGATCATTACCTTTTCTGGTATTTCTTCCCATTGTGTTAGTGTTTCTTTTTTGAGAGACCTAGGCACCAGTGTGCCGAGGGGTCTCCAAGCACTATCCTGTAGAGATCAGAGTCTGCAGGCATGGAGTAGCAGGGTGTGGGAATTTTCAAGGCACTTTTGGTGCGTCTCCAAAACACTGGACCTCAGGGCGCCACTTCCAGGGTCCAGCGGATTCAAAGCGCACTCTCAGCTTGTCCCCTACAGGTATGCTACCACAGGGCGTGGGGGAGTGAAGGCACTCTCTGTGCGCGCCCCCTGTGCGCGGGATCACATTGCTCGGAGGATTCTAGGTGCTTTCTCGGTGTGTCCCCAGTGCCAGGGACTGCAGGGTGTGGAGGTTCCAGGTGCTCTCTGGGAACGCCTCCTGCACGCGGGTCAGCAGTGCTCTCCTGGTGCGTCTCCCAAGCACGGGACTATAGGGCGTGGGGTGTTCCAGGTGCTCTCTGGAAGCGCCTCCTGCGCAGGCCCGCCCACCCCAGCGCTTGCAGGGGACCAACCGCCCCAGCGCTAGCACGGGACTGCCCAGCCTAGAGGCGTGCTCGGGTTCCTGTGGGACAGCACCGCCCAGCTGAGTGCCAGACCGCAAAGGCACGGGGGAGTATTCCGTGTGCCTTTTGCCTTTCTCCTCAGCGCACAGGACCACTGTGCGTCACCTCCCAGACACAGTTTTGGCAGTTTCAAGGCACTCGCCCTGTGTCCCTAGACGCTGGAGTCTGGGGGGGGGAGGGGCGGGGAGATGAGCACCAAGGGTGTTCAGGCTCTGTGCATGCCCCTAGGGGGCCAACTCCCGGAGCCTCCAACCCACCACTGTCCCCACCCAACTCACTCAAACCTCAGGTTCTTGCAGTCTGCCTCTTCCTCTGGTGGGAACCCTCACCGCAGGTGCGTCTCCCGGCTACTGCGTCCGGTGCAGGTCCCGGCGGGTCCCAATGGAACCTGGAGGCTGTGGCTGGTGCAGGTCCCGGCGGGGCTTGGCGACCAGGGTGGGCGGATGCCAGCGGGTCCCGATGACTCCAGGTCCTGATGTCCGCAGCGGGCGCAGGTCCTGGCGGGTCCTGGCGACCAGGGTGAGCAGGTGCCAGCGGATCCTGATCACCGCCAGTCCTCACGGCCACAGCGCCTGCGTGTCCCGAGGTCTGCTGGTTGACTGCGGCTTTCAGCGTCTGCACTCAAAGGTGACTCAGCAGGTCAGGAGCGGAAAGTCGTCTTCCCTGCCCTTTGTTTTGTTTTTCCCTGGTTGCTCTTCCGAGTTGTGTGGATTTTTTTGGCTCCACACTGTCCAGGGAACTTCACGTTCTTCTCCCTGTAGTTCTATGCTGCTCCACTTACGCTTTTGTCACGTTCTAGCCCTCTCTGTCTGTGAGCTCCCTCACAGTCTTCCTCCTATGTCGGCCATCTTGCAAGTCTCCCCTAGAAGAGGATATTTAATGTTATCACAAACAAATACTGTTGGAGGTGATGGATTTGTTAATTGCCTCAAATTGAATGCTGTATAGTATATACATGTATAGAAACAGCATGCTATACTTCCTAAATATGTGCAGTTGTTTTGTGTCAATTAGAAATGAAAACTTAATTTTTTTTTCAAGTAGACCTTGAAGCATGTCCCTTTGGAGAGTTCCCCTTGTTGACATAGGAAGTGTTGTGAAGGTAGACTGCTCCAAGAATGGGGCTACAAATCTAGTGCTTGCCTTTACTGTGCCATGCGTGTCCGTTTTTGAATTGAGGCTTATTTTTGCATTGGTCTCAAAGAGTTTGAGCTGGGCCCACCAATTGTAGGGAAAGCCACAGTTGTTCATGTAAATTTTCCCGTGACTAGGAAAGCCTTCCAGTGGATGCATCCAGAGCACTCCATTGTAAGGACACATCCTTGTCTCCTTTGGTTGCTGGCTCCCAGGCTTCTGCTCTGCTCCTGCCGCTCCCTGCTGAAGGCCAGGAAGCCTTCCACAATGCCTTCAATCATAGGTATTCATGAAGGGAGTGTGCAGCAAGAAATCATAATATTTTTAAAGATTTATTTATTTATTTGAAAGGCAGAGTGGAGACAGAGAACTCTTCCATTTCTTAGTTTAATCCCCAAGTGGATGCAACTGTTAGGTTGGCTCCAGCTGAAGCCAGGAGCCAGGAATTCCATCCTGGTCTCCTACATGGGTGCCAGGGTCCCAGGCACATGGGTCATCTACTGCCTTTCAAGGTGTGCTAGTAGGAGGCTAAACTGGAAGCAGCAGCTTAGCCCTTTGTACTACAATGCCAGCCCTTAAATATAAGATGTTTGCAGTGAGTCTCCAAAGCTATTTTGATGAGTGCTTCCAGCTTATGGAGGTAAATGAAAATGGCCAAGTTGCAGATTCAGCCATGTGTAGAGATCATGTCCTCCTCTCATCCCTGTGTCTTGTAGGTGTGTCTCTCCTGTATCCTGTGAGCAGAAGTGGGGCACTCCCAAACTCAGTGCTCTCGGGAACCATTACCTGAAATTGCCATGTCAGTGTTCCCATCAGCACTCAGTTTCCTCCTGCCTTTCTGCTCTCCTTCCTCATGCTCACTGGGCACCTGGAAAATCTGTAGTGAGTGGACAGACAGGGAGGACTGTCAGGATTGTAAGAGGCATGCCATCAAAAAAGCCAGCCTTCATCTTCGCTCTTGCCAGCTCTGAAGTCATCTCTTGTGTTTGGCTTTGTATGAGCCTCTGAAGCAGTATTCATATGTAGTTTCTCAGCCCATCATTGTCTTATAGCTGCCAAGAGGCCTGGCCTGTACACAGAGGCTTTGCCTGCGGCCAGGGTCTGGGCCGTTCTCTCCCTTGTCTCCCTCCCAGCTGGAACTGACCACCATTGTGATACAAGTGTTGTACCTGATTTTCTGGGAGAGGAAAATTTAAAGACAAACCTACAACTGCCTTCTCCTGGAAGTTGTGCCTACATTAGGAGCTGTTTTTCCCCCCTCTCCCTCTTTTTTTTCATACCCTGAAGAATCTGCATCTCAATCAGAATAAAATCAGGAGAGTGATTGTATGCTATTAATTTATGTGGCATCATGGTCTCAAGTTAGAGAACTGGGTTTGCTTGGCCTGTAGTTTGATGACTGTAAGCTTTACTTTTTTTCATTTTTGCATAAAAAGAGGAAGAAAAGTTACTGAAATCATATAGTAGTCATCTGTCCTGGGCTGGATACTGGATATTGTAGAACTAGGAGTCTGACCAGTATTCTCCTCCAAAAGTTTCCTTAATACTTTTAGCTGGAAAGTGAAGGGAGCATGACTTGTTATTACATGTCCAGAGAAATGGGGTTTTATGAATTATTTATGTGGACAATTAGATTTTAAGTGGAGACTGGGATGTAACGAAGACACAATCTGACCTCAACCTGGTGATTACCATGCGTTGAGCAAAAGCCACAGCAGTAGGCCCAGGGTGGAGCTTTCAGTGCCAGCGGCTCAGCCCTGTGCATAGCCGCTGTTGGAGCACTCAGTGGCTGCCGAGTGTGGGACAAGCAGTGAAGACTGATACGGACACCTAGACTGGGAAACTTGTAGCTACTGTGCAGAAGGGAAGAGGAAGCATGGGGCCGAGCTAGGGAGTGGCCTCTTGGACTGTACCCCTTTAGTAGGCTTTGTGGGGAGGCTCTGGAGCAGTGACAACACACCTGAGTGCTAGGCTAAGGTTTGTGCCAGATTGGCTGCTGTCTTTGGAGCCCCTAGGGAACCAGGAGTCCAGGTGTTTTTCCAAAGAAGCCGTTGTCTGCTCTGGCATGGTAGGGCCACCCCCGTCTGCCTTCCTTCCTCCTCTCCCTCTTCCTCTCCATCTGGCCTGCCCCAACCTGCCAGAAGTCTCCTTTGCTATAGGGTCTCATTGCCAATTACACTTCCCTGTTTTTAACTTGATGATTTTGTCCCATGGCCTGCTTTACTGAACTTAAGTTCTTCTCTGACATGGCTTGTTTGGTAGTAACGTCCAGTTCTTAGGCCAGTGGGAGTAGAGAGGGCAGAAGGGCTTTGTGGAAAAGACCAGAGAAGGGAGGAAGGAGGGTGAACGCAATGCTTCATAGGCTTTCTAGATAGAACAGACACCTGAGACATGAGCCCCAGAAAAGGCCCTTGACTCACACTAATGAAATCCCTCCTGCATCTCAGCTGCTACTTTCCAATCCTGAGCGTGCATCAGAATCCCACAGAGGGTGTGTCTCCACGGAGATTGCTGGGCACCATCCCCACACTTTCTGATTGAGAAAGTCTAGGGCGGGGCCTGGGAATTGGTTTTACTATCAAGTTCTTGGGTGGCACTGGTCTAGAGGCCACACTTTTCTGGGCCTGAAGTCCTAGAGAAGAAGGCAAACAGTTTCTGGCCCCAAGCTGAAAGGGGAGGCACTGGCCATGCAGTAGCTCTTTACCTATGAAGGAGAAAGAATTTAAGGTCCAGTGATCCCGGAAGAGAAGTTTTAGCTTAGCCTCAGCATCACCCCCCACCCTCGTCACAGGAATCTTCCCAGATGCCATATGCTGGATTTTCAGAAATGGTGAGAAAAAACAACAGTAAGCTCTGTGTGTTTGTGCCTTTGTACACGGAGAAGTGGGTTTAACAGGTGCGCTTTCCTGATATCTGTCTGGGTGTCTGGTGGCCCGGCCGCCAGAGGGGGAGAGCAGCGAGCAGCATTTCCCCAAGCAAGGGCAGGGTATAAGAAGGCATGGCCTGCAAAGGGTCCCGTAAAGGGAGGCATCTGATTAAAAGGCCAAACCTCGGCAGTTCATTCTCTTGTCTCTCTCAAGCAGTCGGGATTGGGAGTAGTATTTGCTGTTGTGTTTCTGAATTTCTTCCTTCTGCTGTTGGTACTATCCAGGGTCCTGGTTAGATTCCTAATGTGTTGTCTGTGGCAATGCTTTATCCTGGTCCCAAAAAGGAAAAAAACAAAGCAGTGGGCAGGGGTTCTGCTGGAAGGGTGTGCAGGAACCTCAGTTAATGGTGTTTTGAAAGCTTCCATTGTTACTGTCCATCCCTGACTTGTCAAGCCTCTCCTGAGAAGTTTTCTTGCTTTTGACTTTATGGCAGAATGACAGCACGTTTTTGTTCCCCTGATGTTTCCTTGGAATTGTAAAGATGTTATTAGTTTGAGTACTTGGAGCCCTAGTTGAGGGGTGGCATATTAATTGGGCTTTCATTTTTTATCTAATATAGAACACCCTGCAGCACTAAATAAAAATGTCACTGTGTAAAAGTGTAAAGGCTTTCTGTGACAAATGTTTTTAAAGATTCATGAAGGGCTGGAGATTTGATTTATCTGATCCCTTTTCTGTGATGCATTCCTGTTTAATGTTAGCTTCAATATTTGAACCATGAAGAATTCTCTCAAAATAAAAACTGCAGTGAATCAGTTTATGTGAACAAAACTAACACCATGCCCCCCTTTTTGTTTTGTTTTGTTTTTGTAATTTGAGAGGCAAAGACAGAGATAGACAGGGCATTCCGCAAATGCCCATAAAAGCTGGGCCAGAGCCAGGCAAAAGCTGGGAGCAGCGAGCTCAGTCTGGGTCGCTCACATGGGTAACAGAGAGCCAGCTACTGAAGTCTTCGCTGCTGCCTGCACATAAGCTGGGACTGGCAGTGCAGCTCATTCTGCTGTGGAAGATGGCCATGTTAACTGCTGGGCCAAGAACTCAGCCCCACCAGGGGGACTTTACATCAAGTAGTTCAGTCCTCTTCTTGTGTTGGGTGGGCAGGGATGCTTGGTTTCCCAGCAGCTTGAATTGTCCCTGGGGAAACTCTTGGTTATTGGGGAGTCAGTGTAGCTGGCTGCTTGGTTGAGATGGCTGTTGGCTTGTTCTTATCAGACACTGTCCTTCAGTATCTGTCACAATCCCATAAGTGTGGGGAGCGCTTAGGTTGGGGTGTGTTTGGGCGAGGGGCGGAGTTTGAGCTGCTGAGTCACCTGTATTCTCAGAAACACCTTGAGGGAGACAATATCCAGTCTTCATAGATGGCCCATAAATGATGGCTGATAAGAGAATTCACCTCAAGTGAAGGAAATTAGTTCCAAAAATCCATAATCTTTTTTTGAACTAGTCAAAACCTACATCGAATCTTGTGCATTAGACTTTTATTTAAAAAAAAAACCCTGGAGGATTGTTTAAAAGACTAGTGGCAAGGGAACCGCTAGCAGAAAACAATTGAAGCTGGTAAAAAGGAAAAAGTTGTTTTTATCTTTGGAACAAGTGCTTACTCATACTCTAGTACCTGGAGCAATGTATGAACTTCAGTGTGGCTTTTAGAACCAGTTTTGAGTATTGCATTGTTATGTCCTTAATTTATTCATTTGCTTTTTGGAGATAATCATCTTAATAAGTCAAATTATCTTTTCTGCCCGTCAGACTATCGGGAAGAAGTTACCTCCAACTACAGCAACTCTGGACTCATCAAAAACTGAAATGGACAGCAGGACTAAGAGTGAGTTTCCTAAATTATCCATTTTACAATGCAAAGCTGATAAGGGCTTTCCCATCCCTGAAATGCTTTTTGAAAAAAATCCCTGAATAATCTTGGCAGCTTTTTCAAACACATAAAAATGCACATGAATGTGGTTCATTACATACCCCCCATTAGGACGCACCCAATTTAGATGTGCAACTCGCCACGGGTTTTTTTTTTAATTATTTATTATTTAACTTCATTAATTACATTGTGTTATGTGACAGTTACATAGACACTTGGGTTCTCCCCACCCCTCCCCAAACCCTCCCACCATGGTGGATTCCTCCACCTTGTTGCATAACCACAGTTCAAGTTCAGTTGAGATTCCCCCATTGCAAGCGTATACCAAACATAGAGTCCAGCATCTTGTTGTCCAGTCAAGTTCAACGGCTTCTTAGGTATACCCTCTCTGGTTTGAAGACAGAGCCAGCAGAGTATCATCCCAGTCAATTGAAAGCTCCAACATACCATCAGCAAAAATTTACATCATTATGGAATTAATTGACATAGTAATGAGTAACCAATATGTTAAAAGTAAATGCGAGTTCCCAGCCACCTTCTGTGACCACCTCCCCTACACTTCAATTTTAGTTTATACACAACATATAACATTCAAAACATAACATGTTATACATAACATCATATCATCTTAAATTAAGGCAAACATGTGGTATTTAACCTTTTGGGATTGGCTCATTTCCCTTAGCATTATGGTTTCCAGTTTGGCCCATTTGGCCACAAAGAACTGCATTTTGTTTTTTTTAATAGCTGAGTAGTATTCCATGGAGTAGATGAACCACAGCTTTCTTATCCAATCCTCTGTTGATGGGCATTTTGGTTGCTTCCATGTTTTTGCAATTACTGATTGTGCTGCTATGAGCATAGGAGTGCATGTTGGTTTCTCATAAAACAAGTGTTCTGGATATATTCCTAGGAGTGCTATTGCTGGATCATACGGTATGTTGAATTTGAGTTGTTTGAATATTCTCCATACTGATTTCCATAGAGGCTGTACCAGCCTTGCAGCCCCACCAGCAGTGGAGTAGGGATCCCTTTTCCCCGCAACCTCGCCAACAAGTGTTGTTGGTGCTTTTATTCATGTGGGCCAATCTTACTGGCGTTAGGTGGTACCTCATTGATGTTTTAATTTGGATTTCCCTTATTGCCAGGGAACTTGAGCATTTTTTTCATATGTTTATTTGCCATTTGGGTTTGTTCCTTTGTGAAGTGTTTGCCCATTTCCCGTGCCCATTTCTTGAGTGGCGTGTTTGTTTTGACATTTTGGTTGTTTTGTAGCTCTTTGTATATTCTGGAGATCAGCCCTCTATCACCTATGTCGTGTGCGAAGATCTTCTCCCATTCTGTGGGTTGCCTTTTTACTTTGTTGATTGTTTCTCTAGCTGTACAGAAGCTTCTTAGTTTGATGAGGTCCCAATTGTTTATTTTGGTCTTGATTTCTACTGCTTTTGGAGTCTTTTTTAGGAAGTGAGGGCCTACCCCTAAGTGTTGCAGTGTGTTTCCAACATTTTCTTCCAAAAGTTTGAAGGTTTCTGGATGTAGGTTTAGATCTGTTATCCATTTAGATCTGATCTTAGTGTATGGTGAGAGATGTGGATCTATTTTTTTGTTTCTGCAGGCTATTAACCAGTTGTCCCAACAGCATTTATTGAACAGACCTTCCCATTTGCCTGGATTGTCGTTTGTCTTTTTGTCAGATTATTTGGCTGTACCTGTGTGGGTTTCCTTCTGGTGTTTCTATTCTGCTCCATTGATCTTCCTCTCTATCTTTGTGCCAGTACCACGCTGTTTTGATAACCACTGCCCTATAGTATGTCCAGAGGTCCGGAACTGTGATTCCCCCTGCTAACTTCCTGTTCTTCAGGATGGTTCTAGCTATCCGTGGTTTTTTGTGCTTCCAGATGAACCTTTGGATCATTGTTTCCACTTCCATGAAGAATGTTTTGGGCAATTTGATTGGGATTGCGTTGAATGTATATATTGCTTTTGGCAGTATAGACATTTTAATGATATTGATTTTACCTATCCAGGAGCATGGGATGTTACTCCATCTTTTGAGGTCTTGTTCAATTTCTTTTTTAAGTAGTTTGAAGTTTTCTTCAAATAAGTCTCCTACATTTTTGGTTAGATTTATTCCCAGATATTTCATACTTTTCTCTGTTATTTTGAATGGTATCTTGCTGGTTAAGTCTTTTTCCATCTTGGGGCTGTTCGCATACACTATGGCTGTTGATTTTTGTTCATTAATTTTGTACCCTGCCACTCTACCAAACTCTCGTACAAGTTCTAGCAGTCTCTGTATTGAGTCTCTTGGCTCTTCTACATAAAGAATCGTATCATCTGCATATAGTGAGAGTTTGACTTCTTCGTTTCCCATTTGGATTCCTCTGATTTCTTTTTCTTGTCTTATGGCCTCAGCGAGTACCTCTAGGACTATGTTGAATAGTAGTGGAGAAAGTGGACATCCCTGTCTTGTTCCAGATCTCAGTGGGAAGGGTTCCAGCTTTTCTCCATTCAGTATGATGCTGGCATTGGGTTTTTCATATATGGCTTTAATTATGTTGTGGATTTTTCCATCTATGCCTATCGTTGCCTATCATGCATGTATATGTATATATGCATGTAGATGTGTATGTACTGCCCATGTAGTACAGAGTTTGGCTTTATCCATATATGCTGAGTACTTTGAGTAGTTTGGGTGGTGGAAAAATTCTTACAGAATCTAGGTTCTTTAGGCATTCATGGACCTTCATGTCAGAGAAGCTGACCACTCAGCCACCACCAGACCACCTTGACCTCTAACTGGCCTTCTCAGCACATCTGTGCTTCGGCCTCTAGGTACCTCTGTGATGTGTGCAGGTGGGAGACTCAAGGCCTTGTGGAAGGATTCAGCGAGTGAGCGAAGAGGATTGTCAGGGTTTTAGAACTGTGGTAGCCAATGGAAATGTCACTTGAGTAACATGTTGTTGGTTTTTAGTTGCCACATTAAAGAGAAGCAATTGAGCTTCCTTGTCATGTTTTTAACCCATTATTGGCAGTATTATCACTGAACATGTAATCCATGTGAAATTATTAAATGAGATGCTTTCTTGCTTTTTTCCCCAGAAAGGCTTCATCATCCTGTGTGTATTTATAGGCATGGCATATCCAGTACAGAGTAGCCGTGTTCCTAGTGCCCCCCAGCCATGTGTACGTAGTGGTGACTTTGTTGGATGGTGTGGTTTTATAATGCTTCTGGGACCTGAGAAGAACACAGTCCTAAATATTCAGTTCCCGAAGCATGCAGGTGAATCCTGGCTCAAGCCAACGCCTTGTCAGTCCCGCAGACATCATGACGAGGGGGTGGTTTCCTGATGGAGTGCAGTTTGACCACAGCTGCGTGGAGTGTTCAGCTGGGAGTGAGGAGGGCCAGTTCTGGTACTAATTAGCCCTGTGACATTGCTGGCTGGGAGTGAGGAGGGCCAGTTCTGGTACTAACTAACCCTGTGACATTGCTGGCTGGGAGTGAGGAGGGCCAGTTCTGGTACTAACTAGCCCTGTGACATTGCGCAAACACTTTGGTTGTTGTGGTCCTTCTCCGTACTGTCTGTAAGCCGGGAGATTGTGCTAGAGGAAGGCCCTGAGCTTTCTCTCAGCATCTTGATCCTCTGGTTTAATTTTAAAAGCTGTAGGGCTCATTGTGTAAGGATTCTGCATTCAGAGGACTGGGAAACTGGGGAGACCAAGGGAAGGATGGGAACAGTTCTGTGGGCGTGTGAGAGGCTGTGATGGGTATCGATGTGAGTATGCCTGGGAAGGGGTGGCAAGGCAAGAATTATGGACAGGGGAGCCTTGAGAGGTGTTTTCCAGCAGATGTTTTTCATAGATTCAAAGGGCAAGAATTTCTGCAGTTTAGTCTCACCTCACTTTCATTAATAGCGGCAGAGTGGCATAATTGTTTTGCCACGATTTCTGTTCAGTGGCATCTCAGTCCATGGAGAGCTGCCTCCATTTGGACCATTTTCCCGCTTTCAGATTTTAATGCAATATCTGCATTCTGGTGGAAGATGCAGAGGGCTGGCCAACTCTTAGAGATGACCATAGGATCAGAATGTGAGCTTCCTGCTGGTCAGCACCGGAGGAGAGTTGAGCAGCTCGCTCTGTGTGGGTGTTCCTCTGGCTGAAACACAGGTTCACACCAGGAACAAGAATCAGGATGACTGGACAGTGTCCAGGGGACTTGGGGCTTTCTGAATGAAAGTGCAACTCAGTTGATCAGATTTATGGAAACCACCACAATCTCCAGTCCCTCCTGAAACATAACATTTGTGATACTGAGAGTCATTGCAAACTCGTGCTGAGGAACAGATTGCTTTAATTTTCATAACAAGAGAAAAACTGTCTAAATATTCATAATGAAGTGCCCTGAGGTGCCTCCTGCCTACCACATCTGGAGTTTCCCTCTTTCTTATTACAATTGATGCAGATTTGTAGCTTCTTTGGGACAGAAAAAATAGCCTGAAGAAAGCACTGTTTAACATCTTTCCGAACAGAGCGCTGAGTTTTATAAATGCAGAAGGCCAACTGAGTCCGTGGGTTTGGAAGAGAAAACACCTGGACGGGATTAGTACAAGGGCAAATGGGCTTTCAAGTAAATGACAACCCCAGCGCAAAGGCTGTGTTGTTCTTGCTGAACTGTACCTGCTTTTGTAACAAAACACACCGCCTTTGCTATGCTCTGAACTGACTTGCTTCTTTGGAGCTGCCCCTGTGATGGTCCCATATGGTGCCTTGTTGCTGTCATTGCTTTGTTGGTTTCTCTGGGGCTGGGCTCTGTCTTCTGTTGCAAATCTCCGTGACTCTGCCTAGAAAGTGCTCAGCATGCAAAATGGCAGTTGGGCCAATGGAGCGCTGTGAATGGTTCCTGATGTCATGGGCTCTAGCTTGGAACCCCTTCCTAAGCATTCAGCCATCAGGAAGAAAAGGATGCATTTGGTCACCCACCACCCTGTTTCTGGGTCTTCAGGTTTCTGAGGCTAGCGGTGGTTGTCAGTGTTCCACAGGGCCAAATAGAACCTTTGTTTCTTGTAGTCAGTACTCTAGGCCAGTCAGCCCAAGACAAACTTGCAATCTGATAGAGTCATTTGGCACATTACAACAAGGGAGACTGCGAACCAGGTGGGCTCGGGATGTCACCCAAAGGAAAAAGATAAACAAGGAAGTTCCAGGTTTCAGTGAGAGGTTGAGCTCAGTGAAATGTAAACGATGAGGTGTTTTGATAGGCGCAGAGCAGGACTGTGTGGCAAGGGCTCGCTCTTCAGTCTGGGCTATGAGGTAGCCAGTTCCCGTTTCCTTGGCATCTAAGATAGATGCGCAGTGTTGCATCTGCAAACCCTTTACCTGAGCTTGGGGCTGGGCATCAAGACTGCTGTGTGGGTCATAGTGGCCGCGATCCTTCAGGCGGGAGTGGAGCATCTATTCTTACTGATACAAGGTAGAAAAAGCTGTTTCACATGGCCTCTGGTTTCAGAATGCAACTTTTCTCAGGATGGAAATGCAATCTGGGACCAGTGTTGTGCTGCAGCGGGTTAAGCTACTCTTTGTGACACAAACAGCTCACATCTGAGTGCTAATAAGTCCCAGATGACCCACTTCCAGTTCAGATCTCCAGCAACGCACTCACCAAGGCTGCAGGGAGTGGCGCAGGCATTCAGGCCCCTGTCCCGCTCCCGCATGTGCGAGACCAGGATCGAGTTCTTGAGTCAGGCTTGCCCAGACCTTGCAGCCATCTGGGAAGTGAATCAACAGATGGTACATCTGTTTATTTTGATCTAGTTCTGCTTGCCTTTCAAATTAAATAAATATTTTTTAAAGGTTTATTTTTATTGGAAAGTCAGATTTACAGAGGGAAGGAGCTTCATTCAGGTTTCCCACATGGATAGCAGGAAGCCCAAACACTTAGCCCATCTTCTACTGCTTTCCCAGGCATGGAATTTGATCAGAAATGGAACAGCCAGGGATGTATCCAGAGATCATATGGGATGCCAGCATCACAGGTAGCAGCTTGACGTGCTGTACTGCAGCGTTGGCCCCGGCTTGTTGGCACACACTCTCTCAAAGATACATTTTGTTTATTTGAAATGCAGAGTGACAGAAAAGAGGGAGGGGGAATCTTATCTGTCGGTTCCCTCCGTAAATGGCCACAGCAGCCATGTCTGGGCCAGACAAAAGCCAGGAGCCTGGAACTCCACTCTGATCACCCACCATCTTGCCCTTCTTTCCCAGACACAGCAGCAGGGAGCTGGATTGTAAAGAAGCCAGGACTTGAACCAGTGATCCAGTATGTGATGCTAGGAGTCTGCAGGTGGAGGCTTAATGAGCTGTGCCACAATGCTATCCCCGTAAACTCTAGTGTGTACTGATGTGTCCTGTGTCTTTTACCCCGAGTCCAGTAAACAGCGAAAACAGCTTGGTTTCTCAGTTAGGCCTCATTTTTGCTTTCTCATCTTGATTGAAGAGGAGAGGAACATGTCAGCTCCCCTGTTGGATTTTCCTTCAGGCAGACTGACTTTGCTCACTTTATCCTGCCCTACTCTCACTTACTTTTGGGCTTACAAATTTGTACCCATCCAATGTGACATGTTTCCCATCCAACACCCTCTTCAGTGCACCCCACGCCTGCTGTGTACTCTAGCCTTTGTGCCCCATGTCCCAAGAGTCCTCTCCTTTTGCAGAGAAGCACCTGTCACCAAGTGGCCCCAGCATGGACCTGCCATCTGGCTTCAGAGTCAGGGTCCTCCATGATGGTCCCCAGTCTACCTGTGCTGCCTAAGGTCTGCATTTGAAACACAGTCCTCTTGGAGACAGAAGTGAACCCTTATTCAGCTTGTTGCCTTAGATACTGCAAGCAGTCTTCTGAGCAGAAGAAAGCACCTCTGCTCTGTGCTGGAGAAAGAGATCTTTGCATGTCAGACTTTCATTGCTTCTAAAAGAATATTTCTTTGTTAAAACAAGAGAGGGCCTGGCACAGTGGCCTAGCAGCTAAAGTCCTCAACTTGAACGCACCAGGCTCCCATATGGGCGTTGGTTCTGATCCCGGCAGCCCTGCTTCCCGTCCAGCTCCCTGCTTGTGGCCTGGGAAAGCAGTAGAAGACAGCCCAAAGCTTTGGAATCTTGCACCCGCGTGTGAGTCCCGGAAGAGGTTTCTGACTCCTGGCTTCGGATTGCTGCAGCTCCAGCCATTGCGGTCACTTGGGGAGTGTATCATCACATAAAAGATCTTCCTCTCTGTATAGCTGACTTTGCAATAAAATAAATAAATCTTTAAAAAAAGCCAGAGAGCAGAAGGTATCATAATTGATCCTTGTGAAATAATTTGCAAGTCAAATCCTCAGCAGCATTTGACAGCAAACATGGGGGTTGCAACTTCAGATTTTGGTCAGCTTCTTCAGAAAGGAAGATGTGAGATTGGAGCTGATAGAGTGAACTACATGTTGTGTTTCATTTCCCTGCTGGAATTGAAATATGGAGCAGGCCTTCTTCACTTTGGCAGTGTTGGCACTGAGGATCTATCTCTTTTGGCGACAATGTCCTGTATGTATTGCCATATGTTCAACAGCCACTCTGCACTCAACCCAGTAATTGCCAGTAACATCTCTTACCCCTGACCCTGAATTGTGACAGCCAAAAATGTCTCCAAGTATTTCTAGTGTCCTCTGGGAGGCCTGTCTTAGTCCGTTTTCTGTTGCTATAAAAAAAATACCACCGACTGGGTAATTCGGAAAGATTGGAAGGCTGGCTCATGATTTTAGAGACTAGAAGTCCAAGACCGACTGACTGACTGAGCTATAACAGGGGAAGGCAGTGCCTGGGCCAGGGAGAGCAAGGCCTTTGGCCCGTAGTCTCACGTTCTTTTATTATCAGATCCACCTGTTCAAGAGCAAGGTTCTCATCATCTGAGTGCCACCCTGACCCCGGGCTCTACCTCCCAGTGCTGTCACATGGAGGATTACATTTCAACAGACATTCAAACCATAGAGGCCCATTTTCAAATGGCTGGTAAAGCTTCACGTGAATGGCATGATGGCATTGGCATGTCCCTGCTGCCTGGCACTCTGTTAATATATACTGACTAAATGATGAGGCCAGCATGTATTTCACCCTTCTGAGTTGGCCCCGCTCCTCTGCAGCTCACCTAGAGCTTGAATTTTCACCTAGCTAGCCCTATCATCAGCACCTTGTGGTTCTACCTTCCTGGGTCCAGTCAGTCTGCCCTTCCTAGCAGACTTTGGGCAAGCGCCATCTCTAGAGCAGTGTGTTCTCAGTGGATTTCCAGAACCAACTACAGAGAGATCACCTGGGAACCTGTTAGAAATGCAAATCCCCAAGCTCAGCCCTGGCCTAGAGTCCTAGGGCTGGGCTGAGCCATCTGGTTGGGCACACCCTCCACCTAGGGCTGATGTGTTTCCAAGTCTAAGACCCACTGACCTCTAAGGTTTTGTAGCTTCCCTAGCTGCTCATCAGAGTACTGCCAAATAGGTGGGTTCTGGGTCCCACGTCACCTGTGTGGGTTCAGATCCCCAGGGAAGGGATCTGGGAAGCAAGGAACAGGTGCCGCACAAAATTCCCATCCTTGCAAGTGACTGAGAAGCACTCCCAAGCCTTGTACCTCTGAGGAATGTCTCTGTGTATTACACAAAGCTCCCTACAGTTGTCCTGGAAGACAGGATCCTAACTTTCCTGCTTGGAAAGTTATTCCTCCATTTCCAATACTCTGCTTTCAACTGTGTGCATTGGTCTCACCCTCTTCTCACTGATGCCAGTAGAAAAGCTCCACTTGGTTCCAAGCTCCTTGAAAACCAAATGCTGGTCTTTTTTCCCTTGTTCTTTTACCTAGAACAGCATGGAAGTCCATAGTGTTATGTGCAAGGCCACGATGCTAACAGTTCTGAAAACTAAAAGGGTTTATTAGTCCCTGAATGATAAAACTTGCTTTGAAGCACCATGTGCCAGCCTTTGCCCTACCTGGAGTGACCAGCCATTCACTTGCTGCAGTATTTTAGCGGTTGAGTGTGGCCTCAAAGCACAACTTAGAATGTTTCACACCTATGATCTGTGTAGTACCTTTTCTTTCAAAAATCTGGAAAAGTCTATTCTCAGAAGTCCTAAATAAGGGATTATAAATCAGTAGGGTCTTGGATGTCAGTTGAGCTGAAGGAAAGAATTTCTGATTAGAATGTTGGTGAAAGTAGGCATCACTTGATACTTGATACTTCTGTTGTGCAAACATTCCAGAGGGCCAGCATTCTAGCGCAGCAAGCCAACCCTCCTCTTCTAACACCAGCATCTCACGTGCATGCCAGCTTGAGTCCCAGTGCCCTGCTAATGGAACTGGGCAAAAAGCAGCAGAAGATGGCCCAAGAGCTTGGGCTCGTGCCATATGCACAGAGGACCAAAATGAAACTCCTCCACCCTGGCTTAGGCCTGAGCCATCACTGACTCTTGTAGCCATTTGGAGAGTGAATCAGCAGACAAAAGACTTCTCTTTCTTTATCTTCTCTCTCTTTCTTTTTCTCTCTCTCTCTGACCCTGCATTTCAAATAGGTAAATACATAAATAATTTGGAAAAAAGACAGTTCTAGATCTAGGTGTGGCTTGTTACTTTCCACCACTACTGAATACTCTGGAGAGCTTCCTGTCACGCCGTTGAGCCAGAGTTAGCCCGATTTGATTTCCCCTTTGCATGTTTGTGTTCAGCTTGCTCTTGTGCTTTTTGTGTTTTGTTCTGCTATTACATTTTTTTAAATTAAGCTAAAGAAAATTTTTGCTTGTTTATTGTAAATAGTGTGGTTTTTTAAAAAAGATTCATTTATTATTATTTATTTGAAAGTCAGATTTACAAAATGAAGGAGAGACAGAGAAGGAAAGATTTTCCATCTGCTGTTTCACTCCCCAAGTGACCATAATGGCTGAACCTGAACTCCAAAGCCAGGAGCCAGGAGCTTCTTCTGGATCACCCATGAGGGTGCAGGGTCCTAGGACATAAGCAGGGAACTGGATTGGAAATGGAGCAGTCGGGCCATAATCTGGTGCTGGTATGGAATGACAATGCTTGAAGATGGAGGATTAGCATGTTGAGCCATGGTGTAGACTCTGAATTGTTTTGGTTTTTATTGAATAGATTATAAAACCAACTGCAAAGAATAAGCGTGTGAGTTCGGTTCCTTTATTAGTTTTAAATAATATGTGAATATCTCCACATTTACAAATGGGAGTAATGGTCTTGGGGGTTTTGGATTGTGACTGGGCTATGTGGTGATTTTAATAATGCACATTTCTTGAAGTGTGAAAAGCTTAATTGAGACAGGGCTTTTGATCTTGGAACCAGGAAGTGGGCTTGGCTCCTGGAGCCTGCTGATGCTGTACACACTTTCTCTGCACACTTGCATGTTCATGTTTTGTTTTGTTTCATAGAAAGAATAGCTGATTTTTTAAAAGATTCTTGCAAGATTTAAGCAAAAAAAAAGCTTAAGCTTTAGGATTTTAGTTTTATGCTAATTCATTTGTATTTTATAATCTTTCTAAAGGAAAAAGTGGCATCAAAATTAGCTTAGTCACTGAATAAATTGTGCCTTTATTCATGTTTCTGAACGTACTTCTTCCCTTTTTATCTCAGACTAATTAAATCTAGCGGATGAATAGATGAAAATGCCTTCCCTCACTCCACTGTGTGCTACACGTTTAAAAATTATTATCTTCCCACATTCCCCCCCAAAATAAAAAAGTGGTTTTGGAATTATATCCTTTTAAGACATATAAAATGGTTCCTCTTTGATGAAAGCTGCCTTGAAATAATTTCCCCTTTCTCTAAAGCACGCCAACATTAAATCATAGTTCTGTTTATGAGTGTGTTTGTCTTTTCTTGCCATTCCTCTTGTCTTTACTCCCCCCCCCCCCTTTTTTTAAGATTTGTTTTATTTTCATTGGAAAGGCAAATTTACAGAGAGAAGGAGAGATGGAGAGAAACATCTTCTGTCCACTGGTTTCAGGTCCTCCACACGGGGACAGGATCCCAAGCTTTGGGCCTTCCTCGACTGCTTTCCCAGGCCACAAGCAGGGAGTTTCGCCTTTAATTTCTCAAAGGAATAGATGGTCCATGCAAAGATAAGCATGGTTCGTTGGACTTCCTTGCATATTTCAAGTGCAAAAGCTGACAACATCTTTTTCATGGTAGTGGTTCAATAAATATTTTTTGGAAAGTTATTTAAAAGTCACAAATTACAGACGAGAGAGAGAGAGAGAAATATTTTCCAACTGCTGATTCGCTCCCCAGTTGGCCAGAACAAACAGAGTTGGGTCGTAGTGAAGCCAGAGCTTCATCTGAGTCTCCCACGTGCGATGCCCAAACACTTGGACCTTCTCTTCCCAGGCCATTAGCAGGGAGCTGGATCAGAAGTTGGGCAGTTAGGACATGAACCGGTGCCCCATGTGTGTTGCCAGTATCATAGGAACATCTTTACCCACTAAGCCACAAACATCAGTCCCAAGTTAACGCTGCTTTTGCATCTAAAGGCACTGAGGTTGCCTGGAGCCACGGTGTAACTGCTTGATGAGTCCTGGCCTTGGGAAAGCCTGACTGGGGCCACATACAGTCCTTAGTGTCCTGACTTGCAGCTCAGAATCCTCTCCTCCCACATATTGTCTCACACAGGTCCCTGCACTTGCCAGCTACCATTTGGGGTTGTGAGGAATGGGCAACAGCTCTGTGTGGGGTTGTAGGGTTGTGAAGAGGCTGAGATGTGTTGCCTCAGTGGACAGTTGCTTTGATCTTTTCCTTTGTGGTGCTTTCTAGATGATTCTCTATGCACATGTTTCATGTGTGCATAGCAATGCTTCATGGTAGAATCTAAAAGTGGATTATGGTGATGGTCACTCAACCATATGAATGTATTAAAATTCACCACACTGCAGTAAAATTGGGTGCATTTTACAGTATGAAAGTTGTATTTCTTTGTGGTTTTACTATTGTCTAATGCTGATTCGAGTCTGTTGTCTATAAGTTACCTGAGGGGGGGTATCAAGAGTGATCCTGACAACCTCTTAATAGGAGGTCATATGCACAGAGTGGGGGGGACCCCAGAGTGGAGCAGGCGGACAGGAGGAGGCTTGTATCCCAACCCTGAAGACTCCCAGATCCTCACCAAGGACTATCAGTACGGGCAGCAAGGACTACATCCCAACTGCCAAGGAGACCACGGGGAATTGGAGTGCCTTTGGAGGCCGAGTACTCCGAGGTCATCCACTCCCATTTGAATCTCCCACATGGGATGGAAGAAGTCCAAATCCCTCCTCGCAGGACCCAATGTCACCGGAACAGCAACCAGGAGCCCTGAGCGGTCCGCAGAAACAGAACAGTAAACTTCCTTTGGGACTAGGGAGAGGAGCTTTCTCTGGTCCTTACTTAGTTCCAACTCTGGATCCCCACCCTCTCTTGCAATGACCATCAGGGTCGCCCCGGAGCCCCCCCCCCCCAAACAAAACAAAACGAGCAAAAAACAAAAAATTAGAATAGATAGAGAACAACAAGGAAAGCTTAGAAGTAGGAAACGATCAGTGGGGACTCACACATACCTTACTAGGTAGGACACGAAAATAAATTACTCTTAACTAGGGTATGGAGGATTTCTCTGAACATCCCTCCCAACAGTGTTCTGTGCCTCAACTGGTGTCATATGCCTTGTTAAAGCTATAAGCCAGTTTAGACTATCTTAAAATCTGCCAAGTTCAGTAAAAATCATGCTTCAACACAGTAAATTGCTAAATGCTAACGTGAAAATAGACATGAGACAGCTGAATAGTATCCTATAGCCATTTTAAGGTAGGTAGAAGCCAGTTGTATACAAACTAAAATTGAAATGTTAATGAAGTAGTCACAGGATGTGGTTAAGAACCCGCATTGTCTAACATATCAGTCACTCAATACAATGTCAATTAACCCCATAATGTTGGAAACTGTTGATGTTATGTTACGGCTTTCAATTGGTCAGAATATATTCTGCCAGCTATGTCTTCAGACCAGAGTTGGTCTCCCCAAGAAACTGTTGAACTGAGCTGGACAATAAGACACTGGACTCTATGCATGGCACGTGCTTGCATTGAAAGAAACAAGACTAGATTTGAACTGTAATCCTGCAATAAGGTGGAGCAATCCACCATGGGGGGGCACGGGGAGGGGATGGGGGAACATCAGAGCCTAAGAAACGATGTTATAAAATGAAATGCAATAAAAAAATAAGAAGTTGTATTTCATTAACTGTGTTTTTGAGAAGGCCAGTGATACTTGCCCTTCTTATTACAAAGAAATGAGAAGCCTGAAGTAAAATGACCCATGGAACATTTTGAGGCATGCTAGTGCCTTCCTGGTGGTGCTTGCCCTTTGCTGGTTACAAGTGCATGCATTCCAGAGTCATTCGTTGATTCTCTTACTATGAACCTGGCCCTGAAGGAGTAGAAGGGTTAGGCTGCAAGGTAATGACAAAGAAACACAAAGAGGCTTTTCTAGAGTGGAGGACATATTCAGACAGTCTTTTCCTAGGAGATCACTGAACATTTCTGTTTTCTCATGTCATGTCCCTTTCTGTCAGGAAGTCTCATGTTTGGAGTAATGAATATCTGCCTGATCACAGCGTAGTAGTTGTCAGTTGTCTTATTAAATCATGCAATAGGAGGTCCAGAGATAGCCCCTCAAAGGCTGGGTAAATTTGACACACATCTCAGTAGTGTCTGGGCTCAGGGTCAAGTTCTCTGATTTTTCTTCCAATGAAGATGAAACAATGGTATAAACATAAAAGCCAGAAACTTTTGTCAAGTCCCCACCCAAGCAGATTTTCTCTCACATCTCATTGGCTGGAAATGCATCGTATCCTCACTGCCAGACCAGTCAGCAGTGTAGACAGTGGGGAGTGAGATGAATACATTTTGCCTGGATTTGTGTTACTCATCCCTAGGACTGTGGGAGGATTTCCTGTTTCTGAACAAACGGAATTGGGTGAACTAGGAAGTAGACCGGGAATGGCTGCTTGGCAAGTTAAGCAACAAGCTCTTTATTTGCTTGTTCTGACAGAAGGAACCAGAAACACCACCTGTTCCTTTCTTTTTTGTCCATGGGCATCTGATATTCTTTGTAAAATGTCTCCATGATTTTAATTCAAAGAAGTATCTTGAAAGATGGAATTGCTTTTGCCAGGTAGTTCTGCTGCGTTAGTGCACATTCATGTTGGATTAAGTTTTGAATGTGCGTAGTTACTTTTCAGTAGCACAGTCAGTGGGAAAATTCATCAGGAGCTACCATTATCCAATTTAAAGATGCTGAACGCACACCCCCACCCCCCAAACCCTGCCTTTAGAATCTGACCAAATCAGATTTGGGAAAGTTTGTTATTAACTGAAGAGAGATGAAATGTTAGTAACCGTGTGAGTTCAGGAACATTATATTGATGGGGTTTGGAACTAGTGCCCTACAGCAGAAGTTGATGAGCAAATGCCCTCAGAGGCCTGGGGTAAGCTAGGACAGGGGAGCTAATTGATGTCTTCAAGCCATGGGACACAGAGCTCAAGCATCCGTGCAGAAGCAAGGGAGGGACCTTTTCTCGCCCCCCGGCTCCTCCCCTCCTGCACGTCTCCATCTGAGGCCAGAGCTTGTCTGTATTATGAATTTATATTGCCTTTACTTTAGATATCACTCTTTGAGTGATGGGATGTTTAGCAAAATAAACATGTTTCAATAACATGAAGTCTACTGGGGACAATATAATTGATACTTGTGTATATAATTCTGGGTTATAATCTGTTGGGACTGTCCTAATCCTTGGGAAATATCTAAGGCCATTTAAAACCATTACGTTTGTCAACTTTGATGCAGAATAATAAATGCCTGTCCCAGCTGATGCTAGTTCTCTTGAATTTTTCTTAACACCTTCTACCCTGAGTCATCAGAGCCCGGGTTTCTAAGTTGTCGTTTCCCAGACGGATGATACATGTTTCTACTGTCTTCTCAACTGGTGCTTCTAGATAAATGGCGTTAATTTCACATCATGCTTTCAAAGGCATATAATTCAGGACATCCTTGAGTTGATTTTGAGTGGCTTGAATATTTTTCTGTCTTTGGTGAGGGTTGGTATATCTCGTTGGTGGTAAGCAGACCCATCTTTGATTAGGCAATTTCTCACAGTGATGTCATGGGAAATGTTTGAATAAGTTAACTCTATACACGTATATGTGTAAAGAACGTTCGGGCAGTGTTGTTTGGCTATTTGGCTGACATACGTTTGCACACAGATTGATATCTGTCTCTTAAGATCTACCGTGGTGGCATAGTTTTTTTGTTGATTTATGTACCATTGCAGCCTTGTAACATGAATACTCTGTTTCTGAACAAGGCAAAGATAAAATGTAAGCATTCTTCTCTATAGATTATCTGCTTATGCATGTACCTGAAATTTGTATAAATCCATACATGTCTATTTTCCTGAGAAATAGGAAATTTCTGTTAATTTGAAAAATGAAAAGCAGTTAATAGCGTGTCATGATGTTGCATGATTTGTGAGGAGGAATAAATGAAGAGGGGTGGATGTTTGGTGCAGTGCCACATTGCTGCGTGCGGCGCCAAGATCCCTAGCTCAAGTCCTGGTTCCTCAGCTCCTGATCCAGCTTCCTGCTGCTGCACAGCCTGGGTAGCAGGTACCAGTGCAAGTGCTTGGAGAGACTTGAATTGCATTCTGGCTCCTGCCTTGAGCCTGGCCTGGCCTTGGGTGTTCTAGGCATTTTGGGGAATACATCAGTGAATGGAAAAATCTCTTTCAGTCCGTTTCTCTGTCTCTGTTTCTCTGCCTTTCAAATAAAATGGGGGAAATTTTGAAGAGACTGAATGGACAAAAAAATGCGCCAACCTTAGGTCCTGTTCTGAGGACGACCCTGCTTCTACACAGCAATCTTGCCTCTTAAGCCCGCTGTTCCCTGAAACGAATATAATAGAGAACATGTTCCCCTGGCCCTGTCATTAGAGAAAGTGTCTTCAAGGTTGTGTTTTGTTTTTTCTTACAGCCAAGGATTACTGCAAAGTAATATTTCCATATGAGGCGCAGAACGATGATGAATTGACAATCAAGGAAGGGGACATAGTGACTCTGATCAACAAGGTAATGCAAGGTTCTCTCCTGCTTTCTCAACTCTGCCTCACTGCGCAGTGTCAGCTGGCTGCTACCAGCTTTGACTCTAGCCCTTGACATGCCTGCTTGTCATGGCTCTGAACTTGTGAGGGAGAAGCTTCTCTTTGCTTTTTGTCACCAAGCCTAGTCTATGTAGGTGAAATCTCCTGGGCTTCTTTTTGTCTTGGGGCCAGTTGCGAAAGTGCCTGGCCCTACAGGGGGAAAAAACCAAACAAACAAACAACAACAAAAAAAAACACCGATGTTCTGGAAAGCATAACCAGGAGGCATCCTGCTTGGCTGGGGCTCCTGCCCTCCCCGGCAGTGGGGTTGTAAAGCTCTGTGTCGTGTGGGACCTGCCGGGGGGCTTTCAAAAGGCTGGTCATGCCTCGCTGGTGGAAAACACTTAAACAATATTCCTGGCTCTCAGCAAAGACAGGTATAGTGCCTAAGAGAATTTTTTTTGTCTTGTTTGGGCAAAAAGGTTGGATGATTTTATTATTGTTATAGCCATAACTCTATAAATACCTCGAAAGCTATAAAACTTGTGTGAAGTGATGCAAGCTAATGGGCCTTTGACCGCATACTGTTTCTGTTTTCAAGCAGAGGTACTCACCAAATGAGGAGTAGAGAGATACATTATTCAAGTGATTCCTAGACTGCCTGGCCTTGTTGTTGTTGTTGTTCAAGTGTGGGATTCTTGTGGTGATAGAATAGGGTAAGCATCTGAGCAGTCTTCCGGCTGTGGCAGGTGGGTTTATTCTTGCATGCAGGTGAGTGGCAGGGCATGGGTATGATTTAGGAGACCATCACGGCTACCTGAGCTCTTGCAGTGTGGAAGGTTTGGGGGACAGGCAAAGAGAGAATATAGGCTTGGGCTCAGGCATGGACCCTGGGTGCCGCTGCCTGTGGCCATGGCTAAGTGCTACCTGTCCTTACCCACTCCCAGGTTCATCTAGACAGTAATCAGTGGGATTGACCTTGATAATCAGGGGTGATTATCTCTAAAGAGTCAGATCCAAAGATGCCAGAGAACTAATGGCCGCAGAGGTTAGTAGCTTGCCAAATGTCAGGTAAGAGACAGAGAGCCAGCCTCCTGGTGGACTCTTTCTGAGAGTGATGCCAACCATGCCATTCTGCAGCTCCCCCAAGAATTTCTCCATCTTTCACCATCAGCGTAACTCTGTAGGTGAGCAGTGTAGCAGGGGCCAGGTCAGGGGACAGTGCTGCCTGTGACCTGCCTTTCTGCAAGCATGCAGCCCAAAGAGTTGCTCCGTCTCACTCCACCCCTCCGCTGCACCTTACATGGGCGGGTTATGCATGAGCAGTGCGTTTCCTGCTTGGACTCAAATCTACAGTCAAACATATTGAGGAAGCATCATATGAACACATCAGTGGTGAACACGGACATTGGGTTTTGGAAATACAGGCAAAGTGGGAGAGTATATTTGCCCTGTACTCCCCAAGAATGAAAGAGCTACTTGTGATACGGGGCTTGCTGTCTTAGTTCTGGTTTGGTTTGTGAAGAGGGACAGCTTTTTGTAGTTGTGTGGTTGTAAGGATACCATGGAAGGGCTGTTAGTGGACAACAGCTGTTTCTTAGGGTGTGCTGCTCCAGTCCTTGGCATTCCAGCATGCACTGGGGTGGGAATACATTCGTCGGATGACCTTGTGCTAAACTAGCCTTGCACATGCAGGCTGAGAAGAACAAACCCTCATCTGGAGACCTGAGAAGAGTGTCTCCTGGGCTCAGCCACACAAGGTGGGGCAATGAAGAGGCAGCGATGGCAGGGACCCAGCCACTTTTGCTAGTGTCTGGGGGCACTGCGGCCCATTTCCCCAGAGACACAGGTTAGTGTGTTTAGAAGCTATTTGGAACCGGGCAGACGGCTGATATTTGCATTACATTTGCCGAATGCAACACGTCCTCTTCCCTGTGCATTTGGACCCACAAACCAACTGGCATATTCACACTGCTCCCTGGACCTGGAATCCTTCTATTGTTTTGGCACTGCTCACACCCCAAACTTGAGAGCTTTGCCCTTTTACATTCTTGCCACTTCCGTTCTACACCAGCCAAGCTCACATTTTTGATATAGCTGTCCTGTGGAGTGAGTGAGCAGGGCCAGGCCCTCTGCATCCTCTTTTCTCCGGCACCCATTACAGCTCTAGTCCTAGTGTGCTGCAGGCCTATGGCACCTGTTCCCCAATTCCAGTCTACCCCCTCCTGATACCTGTTCCTATCCCTAGCACCCAGCCCTTCGTACCATCCCATAGTAGTGCTGTACCTGATTAACACCCTGTGCCAACCATAATCTTAAATGACTCACCTTTCTCTTCTGGAAAACCAGATACAAAGTCCTGGGGCTCCTTCCCCCCAGCAATCTACTGTGACATTGATCCGTGCAGCTGTGCAGTAGCCGCCATCCTGCTCGGGTGCCTGTCCTCACTGAACTGATCCTCATGTTCCTGCTGCCCCAGGAGCCGCTCTGCCTACTTGCTTGATTTTGAAAGCTGCTGACAGGGCCAGCGTTATCCCATGCTCTTTGGGCCTATTTTGAGCTCGTTGCTTCAAAGGATCCCTTGTGTTCTGTTGCCTTTCTTGTATTTTTATTTTATATGATCTGGGAAATCAGGCTTCCTGCTCTCCTATACCTGCATGCTTTACTTTTGTTCCCATAAAATACCTATCAACCCTGCCTGGCAATCCAAACTGAGATGAAACCACCACAGAGGCCACCTGCTCAGGAAAATGAGGGTTTCTATCCCAGTTCCATTGTTCCTGGCTATGTGTCTCTGGGAATGTATCTTAACCCCTCTGAGCTTCAGTTTCCTTGGCCGTAACACTAGCTGTCAATGGTTGCTACGAGGATTCACTAAGACACTGTGGGCGGTGCAACACATCTCTCGCAAGGAGGAATCTGCCAGTGGGATCTCTAATCCTAGGAGCTGCCGCCTCGGTTTGGCTGCTCTCCTGTGGACCTCGGACCTGAAGGACTCTTGCGTCTGGGCGCAGGTTTCCATTAGGTCTAGCATGCCATGATCTTAAGTAGGTAAAAATAGTGACAAACTCACCTACAACTGTTTCCAATTCACAGTAGGTGAGGTTTTAGCAAGATTTTGGCAAGAAATGTTCTCTGCTGACAGGGCAGAGAAGGGATTCAAAAGCTGTACAAGCCTGTGGCCATTGCAGACAGTCCCTGCCTCCTTCTCGGAGGTAGGGACATATCCAGATGTTCCTTCAGCTGCCTCGTGGGCTGTTGCTGTTCTAAAATGGATATTCTCGCCAGGATTTGTTCAGTATGCACTTGGTTCTTCCCAGTTACTGGGCTTATGAGGTGAGGTGAGAGACGGGAATTGCTAGGGACTGAGTTCATTTGCATTTGCTGGGAGAGTCTCCTCTGACCCAGAGTTTCCGCCTACTCAGTCGGTTCTGGTGGTTTCCTTCTGCCCTGCTTTTCCATGCTGTGGCAGGAGTCACAGGCAGGCGTTGCCCTCATTTTTAGCCCTAGATTGTCAATTTGTGCGGCTTTTTAGAAAATGAGTCAAGCACCTTCAGTAGGAGTCTATAAGCCCTCTGTAGACCTGAACTATTTATGTTTGTCTCTGCAAGCCAGGATGAGATGTGGCAGCCTGAACAATTTTTTTTTTATTGATAAATAAAGAATCCTTGCAGCTTTGGGAACATTTCTGCTCTGCAGAACACACCTGTGTTTAGCTTATATCTTCAGGCCCTCCAAAATAGCTGCGGCATCTGTGTTCCTGCCGCCCCCAGCCCTGCCTTCCTGGTTTGTGCTCAGAACGTGTTGGAGAAGATTCCAAAGCCTCTGAGTTTGTTTCCAACTGGGGCAGCTCCCTGGAGAAGGACTGAGGGCAGCCTGGTGGGATGGAAGCCAGGCCCAGCTGAGAGGGCGGCCGCCAGGGGGAGGCGGGCCTGGCCGTGGCTATGCCCTCTCGGGGCAGGAGGGGCCCGGCTCAGGGGAGAGACTGTGTGTGTTCTTGGCCAGTAGCCTCTTGGCCTTTGTCAGACATCCGCCCTCTAACTTGAAAAGTTGATTTCTCACATGACCTGCTTATAAACAAGAATGAATTACTTGCCTGGGTAGCTATGTGTTCGACCCTTAAAGCAAGCAAGCCCCTCTCTGCTGTGACAATCCCGTGTGACAACGTAAAAACCAAAGTAGATGCTATTATGGGCTCAAATTGTGGAGTGGTGAAGATGGAGGGAAGGGGAAGATAGTGGTGCAGGGTATCATTGATGCTCATGCTAGGAGACCAGTCGGGCACCTTACAGGAGTGGACCCAAAGCCTTGGATAAGGTTGTCTGTGGCACCCTGGACTCCAGGCATGCGATCAGACTGAAGATCGCTGGTTGCAGGTTAGGGTTTGTGCTCTCTTAACAGTCATTCATTGCAAAGCATCTGTGTTGTGCCAGCACTCATGCTAGATGCTGGGGCTACAGTGATGAACAAGAAGCAAAAATCCCAAATCCCAGACGACCCACACAAACCAGGAGTTGTGTCTTTTCCTAGGGACCCCAAGTGTTGGGAGCAAAATGAGGGTGGAATTAGGACTACATATTAACTCCCCCAGCTTCTCTCATCTCTCTCTTCCCTCCTCTGCATGCAGTAATGGAACGTTTACCTGCGGGACCATGCCTTGCCTCTGCAGGATCCTGGGTTGTTGGCAGCCACAGTGCAGGCCCCCAGGCACTTCAGTCTTGTCCTGGTGGGTCCGTGAGGAGCCTAGCATTTCACCTCATGTGCTCACAGCGGCTCTGGGGTTGACCTAGGACTGTGTGTGTTCTCTGCAGTACAAGGTCTCTTGACTGCTTGTTGAATGTCATCAGATCTTGGAGGCGAGGCAGGATGAGAACTGTGGGTGGAGCCTGTGCTTCCCATGGGAGAAGGGGAGTTCAGTCACTCCCAGAAGTGACTCTTGGGAAATCATTGATAGTCCCCGTCATCCCTGGGTACCTGAGGACAAGTGTCTGTGGCGTTCCCTTTCTAACTCGATGACTTAGTGATTATTATAACTTTGCAGAAAAACAGTATTACCATGCTGTTTACCCACCCATTTGTTTCTGGTGCTTGCAGTATGAAACTCAGTTTCTGATCTGTTAAAGTTACGGCATCACTCAAGTTGTTTCCACAACATCCGTGTGCAATTCATTTGTCATGAATACAGAACTGAACTGATAGCCATGCAGAGGAAACCCTGGGCTCAGCCCAGGCCTGGCATGAGGTCTCGTTGTATCATTGCCCTCTCCTGCTGCTACCTTTTACTCGCTTCCCATACCCAGTGTATTTCACCTTCCTCTTTTCTTCCGGGCCCTGGTGCCACTTGGCATTCTGCTTGCTGTTACTATGACAAAAAAAGCAAGGCAGGAGTCCTGAGCTCTGCCCCAGTCACTCCATGATTGCATGTTCTTTTGTTTGTCCTCGTGTTGGTTTCCCCTTCCTGACTCCCTGCCAGTAATTCATTAATTAGTTGAAGCATTTATTCATGGGAAAAATGTTTTCAAGCCCCATTGCTTCCCACTCCTCAGGAAGAAAGGTTGTCTCCACAAAGAGAAGTGGCTTTAGAAATCCCAAGGGAAAGATCCTGCTTGGCTAAGAAAGCCAATCAACTAAATAGATGGCTGGCCTTGACCCTTCTCTCTGAACTGCTGAAGCTTTTAGCAGAGCTAAAATTCTAGCACTAAATGGGGCTTCAGGGGTGAGGAGCAAATTAGCAGGTGTCACCCTGAAGATGATGACATGCTGACAGACCCATTAGAAGGACATGTTTTATGAGCGAATGAAGAAGTTAAGTATAGGTCTGGGATCATCTGGGTTTACACACATTTGAAAAATGCCAGTGTTCAGCAAATGAGTCACTTATGTCAGAGAATGTATTTCTTGCCACATAGCCTGTTTTCTTAGCCTGCAAGTGTCCTTATTCAATACAGAAACCGTGATTCAGCCCCTCCTCGCAGCCTTAGAAACCCACAGGAATATGGTTTGCCGCTGCTCGTCTTCCTCTTCAGCATAGCAAGGACAGCGGTTCGGCTGAGCTGAATCCTGACACCTTCATGTACTTGGTGGGGACTCTTGCTGCCCGACCTGGCTGCCGTCAGACACACAGCTATAAATTAGATTGGTAAACCCTGAGCATGGGTTGGCAGGAAATTATTTATTTAGTTTAGCTTACCAGTAGACCGGCAGAACAATGCCACCTTCAAGTCTTAGTGGTCATCATTCCTGATGCTGGGCAGCTGAGTTTGCGCATGAATTCCCAGGCTCACAAGGCTCCATCAGTTATGTAAAGCTGTCTGAAGGGACCCTATGTTTGTTCAGCCAAACTGTTATCTCTCCCCCGAGTGCCGTGCTTCAGTGGCAGGGTATCAGTCATCCCTGCACCGCCATCGTGGCAAGCTTTATCTCTGCAGCACACAGGAAAATCAGCATAAAAAATCTGTAACAAAAATCCAATTCCTGTCTCAAAAATCCAATTCCTGTCCGTAGAGAAGCTCCGTCTCATCTTCTGTTTCCAGCCTTTCTTTCGCTGTTATTCTGAGTGGTGCTGGGAGGAGCAAAGGAGATGTTGTGGCTGGAAGTACTTTAGAAGCCTAGAAGTTGAATGGTAAGTATCGCTACGATAACTTACGGGGAAAAGAAGGTCAAAGCCGAGAGGCTGTGTGCATTCCTGGGATGCTGACCTTTCCTGCCACTAAGGTCAGTACTCCCCCTGGAATTCCGCCTCAGTACTTAGGCTAATTTTTCTTGGGATGAAGATAATTTATTGCAATTGTATAGTCCCTGATTAAGTATCTCAAAGCTCTTTACATTCAGATTTGCATGTAATTGAAGTGCTCTTGTATGGCTCTAAAATGGAAAGTGACATGGGATGTACTTTTAAGTAATATTTAACATTTTTAAAGTAACACTCATGGGATAAAGAGAAAATAAACCAAGTGAATATAAAGAAAAGTAAAAAGTACCCAAGATCTCACTGCCTTCACATACCTCTTTCAATATTTCAACCATTATATTCCCAGACTTTCCTCATGCAGATTTTGAAAATACACTGTTAGAATCTTTGTCCAAAATGTGTCTGTCACATAGTTCAGTGGTTCCTCAGCTTCCTAACATACAGCATGAATACCAGGCTTCTACTTTATATTTAGCTCCTTTCCAGTGTCTCGCTATTCAAGGAACATGTTGCTTATGTTGAGGGGATTTCAAAAAGTTCGTGGAAAAATCGAAAAACACAAATTTATGTTGTTGCAAAGATTTGTAGAATCCATGTGTAGGTTTTTTCCCCATAGTATGCCTTGTTCATGGCTTTCTTACTTTAGAGGCAGAGAGAGAGGATGACAGAGAAAGCAAGCTGCCACCTGCTTGTTCACCTCCCAATATTCCCAGCAGCCAGAGCTTCACCAAGGCCAAGCCAGGAGGCTGGAACACAGCTATGGCTTCCCACGTGGGAGGCAGGGCCCGGTTGGTTCAGACATCACTAACGCCGTCTGCATCTTCACTGGCAGGAAACCAGTCAGGGGCCTGGGCAGAGAATGGAGGCCAGGCACTGTGACTTGGGACCACAGGTGTCCGGACTGCAATGCTGCCTGCTCCTGCAGAAGCTGCTCCTGCAGTCCCATTGTCCAGAAGTTCTCATGTATGTAGTTGTCTCTCCTTCCTTTTCTTTGTGGTGGAAGAAAGTAGCTCTTTATTACAGTGCACAGAGCAAGGAGCCCTTCTCTCTGATATGCAACCTTGGAGAGGTGGCATGATCTCACTGCACCTCAGTTTCCACGTCTGTGAAGTGGGTGATCATAGTTTCTACCTCTTGGTTTTGTGAAGATTAAATTAGTTTAAGTAGGGACTGTGGTTTGAGTGTGTCCCTCTAAGTTCTCGCGCTGGACGCTCAGTCCCCAGTGTGACAGTGGTGAGAGGCGGGGTCTTTAAAGGGGTGACATAGGCCCGTGTGAATGGATCAGTGCCATCATTGAAAGTGATTATCATGGGACTGGGTGGACTGGAGTCTTACTAAAAAGAATGGGCTTGGCTGCCTCCCCCTCCTTCCTGCTGTCTTGCCCTTCTGCCTTCCTCATGGAATGACGTACCGGTAAGGCTCTCAATAAATGCAGACTCTTCACTTGTGAGCTTTCCTGCTGCCAGAGATAGAAGACCCAATCTCTGTTCCCTTTGAATTACCAGGCATTCTGCACAGCAGCACAAAACAGACAAGACAGTGGCTAAGGCACTAAGCAAGCCAGGATCCCATAAGGGCACCGGTTCGTGTCCTGGCAGCCCTGCTTCCCATCCAGCTCCTTGCTTGTGTCCTGGGAAAGCAGTGGAGGATGGCCCAAAGCCTTGGCACCCCGTGCCCTTGGCGGAGACTCAGAGGAGGCTCCTGACTCCTGGCTCCTGGCTTTGGCTCAGCTCCAGCCATTGTGGCCACTTGGGGAGTGATCAGTGGATGGAAGATCTTTCTGTCTCTCCTCTCTGTAGATCTACCTTTCCAATTAAAAAAAGAAACAAACAAAGAGAAGAGAAGAAAGCCTGGTTCACAGTAAGGGCTATGGAAACGTTGCCATTGTTAAAATTTCCTGATTGTTCTGGCTAAACAGAAAGCCACAGCAGGGGTTGCATGCGCCCCACACACCAGGTTCTGGAAGATTCCACCTGTCTGCTCTCCCCGTGGGAGTGCCTGTGAACGCATTTTCCTGTCCTTGCCCTCACTGAGTATTGCCATTACTCTCTTCTAATTCTGCATTTTTAAAGCATGATTACTAAAGTTGAACACTTTATAATTCCGTTTTCCAATTGATTTTAATGAAAATGCCTTACATTCATGACATTAGCCTGTCATCTTTCATCTTACAATATTTTTTCTTAGCTTATGACTCATGGAGGTATTTAAGAGAAAAGTCATGAAAATAAATACCTTTTAGACTTCAACCTCCTCATTTTCCGCTGAGCTGATATGGTGCAGTAAAATTGATCCTTTTTAGGATGGTTTTATGGAAGACTTTCATATGTTAGTCCTGGGTGAAAAGGGTAGCTGGCTATTAAATGCCTTGCTTTCCTGCCTTCCTCGGGGCTTTCAGAGAGTCTGTTTAAAGCTTCCGTCCTTCTAGTGTTGTTTTTTTTTTCTAGTGGTGTACAGAGAGCCCCTGAGGCTCTGCATGGATGCGTGTAAGGTGCCTTAGATCCTAGATCAGGGCTCAGCAAACTGCTTCTGGGAAGGCTGGAGGGAACGTGTTCGGTGTTGCAGTAGTGACTACTCAACGCTGCCATCATGAAGGGCAAGTGGCTACAGCCGTCAGTGAGTGGGTGTGACTGAGGGCCAATAAAACTTTATTTATGGACATTCAAGCTTCCATAGCATGGATGAGTAATTCCCACATTCCTTGAAATATTGTTCTTTTGATTTTTTTAATCATTAAAAATGCAAAAAAGTATTCGTAGCCTGTGGGCTGCAGAAAAGTAGGTGGCAAGCCAGATGAGGCCCGTGTGTTGTAGTTCGCTGTCTCCTGAAAATAGAAGGTCTGAAAATAGACCTGTAACTAGTCAACCAAGATGCCAGGACGATTTAAGAGAAAAAGGATCATCTTTTCCATAAACACTGTTGGCATAATTGAACATCTGTGAGCAAAAATAAATAATAAAAATTAAAATCTAAGGTATTATGTAAGAGTTAACTCAAAATGGACCAGAGCTCTACATGTAAAACATTGAGAATGCTATTCCTAAAGACAGTGGAGCGTTTGGGACATGATGCCAAAGGCCCGGTCTGTACAAATGCTAAATTGGACTTTAAGCGAGGTGTTTGTCACTGTGGGGAGATTCTTCAAGCAATCACTATGTCAACCAGTACAGATGTTTCTCTTTCTTCCTATGATGAAGATCAGGGATCCAAGCTTATCCAAAAAGCTACGGAGGCACCATTTGTCCCCATTGGGATGGCGGGTTTTGTGGCAATTGTTGCCTATGGGCTGGGCAGACTGAAAAGCAGGGGAAATATGAAAATGTCCCATCACTTGATCCACATGCACATGGCTGCCCAAGGCTCTGTGGTAGGAGCAATGACTTTTTTTTATTGAGGTTACATTTTCTGTTGAAAATAAATAATTTGGGTTTGGACAATAAAAAAAATAAATTGGACTTTAGGAAAATTGCAGACTCTTATTGTGCAAGGACACTGTTCAGAGAGTGTCACTGCTGTGAAGGCCGTGGGAGCTCTGGTGTTCAGTTAACTGCCTGCTGTGCCATCAGTTTCAAGACCAGACATAACTTTGTGTTGTAAGGCCTTGACTCTCCCTGTTGAATTCTTTGCCCTGATGTGCCATTCTCTGCAGAGGGATACAGTCATGCTTCACTGATTGGACCCCGATTCAGCTCTGCACCAGGAAATCCTGGATTTTGTGTCAGACTTCTGTTCTGTACTCATTGCACTGAGCAAGTTAAATTGGTTGTGTATGGGTATGTGTGTGTATCTATATATATAAATAGATAGATAGATATAGATGTAGAGAGAGAGAAATGAGTGCTTTAATTCAAAAACTAAGGAAATCTATATTTATCTGGTGAAGAATGGAGTTAGAAGGTAATAGTTGAGGAATTTACCACTGAGGCACTGTGGCATGCGAGTGAAGCCACTGCCTGCAATGCTGGCATCCCAGGAATACTGGCTCAGGTCTGGCCGCTTCCCATCCAGCTTCCTGAAAAAAGCAGCAGAATAAGGCCCAAGTGTTTGGACCCCTGCATCCACATGGGAGACCTTAAAGAAGCTCCTGGCTCCTCGTTTCGGTCTGGCCTAGCCCTAGCTATCGTGGCTGGTTGGGGAGTGAACTACTGAATGTAAGATATCTCTCTCTGGATCTCCCTCTCCGTATAACTCTGCCTTTCAATGAAAAAAATAAATATTTTTTTAAAAGGAATTTGCTCCCAACTACTGCAGCTGGCAGGGATGTTGTTGGTCTTGAGAATGATGCTGGCTGTGCCCTTTGCCTCTTCTCTGTGACGTGAAGATCACCACCTCCTGCACGCTTCCAACCTTCTTGGTATGTCTCAGAGGAAGAGCCAAGGAAGTCTCTTTGAACAGAATGAAAGGTGCTGTGTACGTTCCTGGGTCTTCATCACTGAAGGAAAATGGCTTTCTCTCACGCCTATCATCATTCAATGGAAGAAGAAGCCTGTTGATGAACACAGAATCCATGCGGCCCTGGAAGCGGTAATGGTGGCTCCTGCCACTCGTGTAGAAGACTAGATTAAGTTCATAGTTTCGACCTGGCCCAGTCCTGGCCACGAGGAAGCTGCACAGAGTGAGTCATTAGATTGGAACTGAGTAACGAGTTCATTCACTCTTTCTCTTTTTCTATCTCCCTCACCTACGCCCTCCTTCTTTCCCTCTGTTGTTGCTTGAATAAATTAAAAAAATTTTTTCTTAATTCACCATGAAGAAGTGGTAAATGTTGGAAGAGATAGGTATGCTATCCTGATTTGAACATTGCGTAGTATGCACATGTATGGAAACATCCATCACATGGTATTCATAAACATGTACAATTTTATTAGTTAAAAACATAAATCTTAAAATATTTAACACTAGTGATCATCTTACTATAAATCACCAATAAATACAAATGAGGAATTTCTGTGAAAATGTGTTGTTCCTTAGGTTCCCATACGCAGGAAAAAGTGTATTAATACTACCTTAATGGTTTCTATCTTGTATCTTCCTTGCTCACGTGTTCTCAAATGTCTCTTGTCATGCCTAGAGCCAGATGACAAGGACATGTGAAGGGCCCTCTCTATCTAAGCATATTTTCCTGTGATTTCTGATACTTGAAGTTGACTTACAAAGGTAGAAAGTCTTCCATTTTACTCTTAGAAAACAGGCTAAAACATACTCTTTTTGGGGGAAGACTTCAGATCACATATGCTACAAGTGAGGCTGGGACTACAAAGCAGGTCTGGCGTGTGTGTTGTGGACACAGCTGCCAGCTGTGGCCCTGGCAGCAGCCTTGGGCTGCTCTGCTCTGTAGAGGCTTCAGATGGCAGCCAGGAGAAGAGGGAGAGTGGCTGTGAGCACAGGGCCGTGGGGCTGGCGTCCAAGCTCCTCTCCCATCAGAGCCTCACCGAGCCCTCCCGGTTCCTGCTGCAGGCCGCCTCATGCCTGCAGAAGCCATTTTCTTTCTGGGGACTGAGATGTGGTCTAAGTTTCTTTTTTCCCCTCTCATTTCTTAGTGACATTTGGAATCGAAGGCTGCTTCCGGGGTGTTTGCTAACACTGGGGTTTGTGGGAGCCACAGGAATGATTTACCCTCCCCTCTCTGGGGAGGACAGGAAGGGCTTTAGTTTGTTGGGCTGAATGACCTCCAGCCATCTCATTTTCTCTGTGTGGCACTATCTGAAAAGGACTAGGTGGCACTAAGTGACTGCGTTACTTATCTTCCTATGTAAAGCTGCATAACAGTGGCCCTACTTTACCTTAGGGAATATTGCACCTTCCTGTTTAGAGGAACAAAGTTCAAGGATAATTAAAAAACCTTGTCTGTATCTGCATCTCAGACATTCTTTGTCAAGGAATTCTTGGGGGAATTAGTCCTTGAAATAGCTCAGAATTTTAAAGATAGAGCTTCTAGTTCCATGATACCTAGAAGAAAATGAATTGGTTCTAATTAATGAGTATTTTGCTAAAGGGCATATATAATTTCTGGTTGTAGCTATGATGTGGTAAATGGTACTACACTCACCCTCCTGCCATAGCCAACTTGAAACTTTGACAGAATAGACAAAGCAACTGCTTTTAGGCTGAGGAGAATGGAAGCATAAGGTAGATTTCACATCCACCCTGCTTTTGGCCTGAGGGGAACTTTCTGAACTTCAGGCACAGAACAACTGAATGTAGACATGGAGCAGTGGACTTGCTGGATGGGGGCAAATAGGAAGTGTAACTCAGGGCTGCCAAGGCAGCACGAGTTTCAGGGTAGGGAGCTGCGTAAAGAGAGAGTCCCAGTAAGCTGTGCAGGCATCCCGTGAGTCTTTGGCCAAATAGTAACAGCCTAAGGCAATATTTCACTAGGTTATGTGGAAAATAAGGACTTGGGCTTGGGGGCTGGGAGCTGAGTGGAGAGCCCAGAGATCAACAGTGGTGCCAGTATTGGAGTTTTAGCTAAGTAAGGTAGAAAAACCAGATATCCAACTGAGAACCGACCCTCCACTCACCCTCAGCAACACCTAAGCACAAACCTAAACAAGTCAGACTGTCTCCAAGGGATTGCCCAGCATAACAAAATCAACACTCTTGAAAGGAAGACAACAGAATCCCATGTCGACAATGTAAAACTGCACAGTTGCTGAAGGCAGGTTATCACAGATGTTTAAGAAGCAAGAACATTTGGGGTATAGTGTGGGGACTGGTAAGAGCTGTAGGTGCTTTCCTGAGAGGGATTTTCAGGTGTCCCTTAATACTGATGTGACCCAAAGGGATTGTTTGTGGTTTGCATATTTCCCATTCCATTTTTTTTTTTGTTGGAGGTCAAGTAGTACATTAATTTTAAAAATCAAAAGTTAGTAAAGCAGAACCTAAAAGTTGTAGCGTGACAAGAGGCCAGAATATTTTTTAGAAGTATGTGAACTCTAAATCCTGGCTTACAAGTATTACAAAAGGTAGTGACTTGCTTGGCCACGGTGATCGTGGGACTTTGACATTTGGAATATGGCATTTTCTTTCATTGTCTTGTTCAAAGGACTTTTGCCCTTGGGCTTCCCACATTAGCTGTGGTCTAACCAGGCATTTCTTTGTACACTGAGTGGTTCTCTTTTGGTTTTCTTACCTCATCAGCTATGCTGTTGGTGAACCTGCTTGGTAACTGACTGACGGAGGTGTTGGAAATTCTGAGCAAAAGTCCCCACCCTGCGGGGTAGTTGCGTCTCTTAGGGAGGTGTTAACAAGCAGAGCAGAGCTCAGCGCTCCTGGGGTTGGCTTCTGGGGAGCATCTGCTCAGCACCCCTTGCACCCCGCTGACATTGCACACGCAAGGCATTCATTAAGAGATGTTACACAGCACTTTCCACGCTGCTGTGGAGGTGAAGGGTGTGACCCCTTGAGGCACATTGAGGCTCACTTGACAGCACAAGGAAATTGTGCAAGCCTCGCTGTCCCCCCAAGTGATGTCTCAGTCATCAAGGAAGGTCATGAGAACCAAGGACACTGCACAGCTTCTCGTGAGTTGGTACCAGGGAGCGTGGGAACAGCCGACTGCCAGAAGACGTGGCATTTGGACCCAGTGGTGAACTCATGTTTATCTTGTCAGTTTTCAGTTTGAAATATCCATTTCTTTTCTTTATTTTACTTCTTTTTAATTATTATCATTTTATGATACAGTTCCATAGGTCCTGGGATTTCTCTTTCCCCTCCGCAAGTCCCCTACCCTGCCCCCACCACTGAGTTCCCCTATATCATTACCATGGTATAGTTCTTCATACACAGTCATATGTCCATCATTGTGGTCATGGACAATGGCAGAGTCCAGCATCCTATTATCAAGATATAGTAAACAGTTTCATTGGGAGTCCATCTTTGTCTGGAAGTAGAGATACATACTGCATTGTATCTGCACATCTGGGTATGATAGTCTCCATTACACAGTTACTGTACATCCCTTAAATGAAAAGCCACAAAAAAATCACCAACAGGAAGAAAAATAGAAATTAAAAATGCCATGAAGTTAAATAACATGCTACTGAATGACTAATGTGTCACTGAAGAAATGAAAAAGAAAATCAAGAACCTTCTTGAAGAAAATGATGCTACTATATGATCAGTGAACAATTTAATTAAGTATTTTGAAGAGATGAAACTTAAAAAAAATCAAAATCCTTTTTGGTGAGATATGTCTCACCAACTATAACTAAATTTTCTTTGTATTTATTTATTTTTAATTTTTTTCTATTTGATGATTTTTACATTCATTCAGGTACTAGGATCTAGTCCGACTGGATAAGCCCCAGCCGGAGCTTTTGCGTGGCCTGGCGTGTAGTGGTCAAGCGATGTTCCATGCTAACAAGCCCAACTCTGGATTCCTGTGTGGGCTGGTACATGAGTATGACCCCTACAGATCTTCCAGTCTCTCCCCTCCAAACCACCAGATCTCAGTCCCCTCATTTACCTGCAAGTACAGTGGCCCTGGCGTTGAGGAAATTCTCAGACATTGGCCTTGGAGAAGGCCAGGATTTGCCCACTGCTTGGCAGTGGTGGACAGGGAGCTGGGATCCCCAGCAGGAAGCCCGGATGCAGAGCTGGGACTAAATCCTCACCTTCCAGGCACCAGGACCCCATGTGGGTACCAGTTCATGTCCCGGCTGCCCACTTCCCACCCAGCTCCCTGCTTGTGGCCTGGGAAAGCAGTCGAGGACAGCCTTGGGCCCCTGCACCCAGGTGGGAGACCCAAAAGAAGCTCCTGTCTTTGGATTGGCTCAGCTCCAGCACTGCAGCTGCTAGGGAAGTGAACCAGCAAATGGAAGATCTTTCTCTGTCTCACCTCCTTCTCTCTGTAAAATCTACCTTTCCAACAAAAATAAAATAAATCTTTAAAAAAAGTGAGAGAATGAAGTCTGGAGAAAGGTTGAGCCATTCATTCACGTAGCTGTCATTTCCAAATCGATGCGTGACCAACACTGTACTAGGTGTTGCAGGGACACAAAGGCATGAAAGCAAGCTTCTCATTTTCCAGTTACTTTTTAAAAAGATTTTATTTATTTTTATTTGAAAAGCAAACTTACAGAGAGTAGAAGAGACAGACCTGGTTCTCTCCCCAAATGGTGCACCAGCCAGAGCTGAGCCAGATTGAAGCCAGGAACTAGGAACTTCTTCCAGGTCTCCCAGGCGGGTTCAGGGGCCCAAGCACTTGAGCCATCCTCCACCGTTTTCCTATGCCATAGCAGAGAGCAGAATTGGAAATGGACCATCCAGGACGTGAACTTGCACCCTTTTGGCATGAGGCACCACAGGCAGAGAATTAGTGTGCCATGCCACCGCACCAACCCCTGAGTTTACTGTCTTCAAGCACCTTGCTAGTCCAAAGTGTAGACCACAAAGTGGCAGCATTGGCATCTCTGATCTATCCTAGACCTATTGAATCCAAATTGGCATCTTTACAAAATCCCCAGGTGATAAAGCACATTGAAATTATAGTATATATATGATTTATATGTATATGTTATATATGTTTTTTTTTTTCCTGAGAAGTACTGATCTGAGTTACTTTTTAATCAACCTGTACTTTGAAGTGACCTAGGATTTTTAAAAACACATGTTACGGGCCTGGCGGCGTGGCCTAGTGGCTAAAAGTCCTCGCCTTGAACACTCTGGGATCACATATGGGCGCCGGTTCTAATCCCGGCAGCTCCACTTCCCACCCAGCTCCCTGCCTGTGGCCTGGGAAAGCAGTCAAGGGTGGCCCAAAGCCTTGGGACCCTGCACCCGTGTGGGAGACCTGGAGGAAGTTCCTGGCTCCTGGCTGCGGATCAGCATAGCACTGGCCGTTGCACTCACTTGGGGAGTGAATCATCAGACGGAAGATCTTTATCTCTCTTCCTCACCGTATATCTGACTTTCCAATAATAATAAAATAAATCTTTTTTTTAAAAACACATGTTACATGTGCCCAGCAACACTGTGATTTTGTTGGTGTGGAGGCCAGGCAGGTATGGAAATTAACTGGGCTACGTGAGCAATGTGTGTGAGCCTGATGAAGACGCTGTGTTGCCTGCCTTGCCCCCAGGGAGCCTGGGGCCAGTCCTGGCTGACAGAGAAATGACAGTCACGGCAAGTGGCAATGTGCCACTCTGTATGCCCTGTGAAGGTTTGGCTGTGCAGCAGGAGGCTGAGATCAGAGCATTCGTCCCTCGTGGGCAGCCTGGCGACCGTCTGGCTCACACTGGCATGCATCTTTGTCTCTGAGCTCCTCGGAAGCATGCCCGGCCAGAAGGGCCCTGGCTGCTTGGCGACCCAGAATTCTCCGCTGTTGGCACTGTGGCAGCAGGTACCGTGGGAGATGCAGGACGGCCCTTATAATGCCTTCCTGTCACAGGAGAGTGGCGTGTTACATTTGATAAGGGGAAATATCCTAATTTATTCTTAATACCTGCCTGGCGACGAGGCACAAAAGGAACCGTTTGGGGCATTTTGAGACTTAATGACAGAAGAGTGGTCATTTTGTGTCAGAAGTAAAATTTATCTTCCTGCGCCATGCCACAGGTCCAGGTCGCCTATCCTCTGCTCTCCCGCTAATAGAGCTTATTTCCGAGCGTCATTTTTCCAGGAGCTTTCAGCTGCAGAAGCTCTTGAATTTGCCATCACCTCCCATCCCATTCAGAGACCGTCCTCTCATCTGCCGTTCTCATCATTGGAATCTGAGAATCTGCTAAAGTGACCGTTGTCTCAGGTTGTGCCTATAGTGAATGATGTGATTATTAACAGTGGGCAGGCTTGGAAGTAAATGACAGGTTTTAGGGCCACACTCTTTCATCTTTAGTCAACTCCTGCTTTGTTGCCCTGCCTTCAGTCAGCTCCTTCTGTCCTCCTTGGGGAGGCCCACTGCCTCTCTGGTGACCTTCTGCCCTCATCAGTCAATGACCACCTGCCCCTCCATTCTGCCCTTGACACTTATGGCCGCCATCTTGCCTTCCTGCTTTACAGCATTATTGGATAGACATCTGTTAGGGGCCTTGGCTCTACATTCCAATGCCTCTTTTTGAATTTTATAATTCATTTTCATTATGAGGGAAACAGTGGGAAAAAAAAAGTCCTTCATCCACTGATTGACTCTCCAAATATCCACAATAGCTGGTGCTGGGCCAGATTGAAGCCGGAAGATGATAACTCAGTCTGTGTTCCCCGTGTGAGTGGCAGGGACCAAAGTCCCTGGCCATCACCTGCTTCCTCCCAGGCCATGCCTTAGCAGAGAGCTGAAAGTACAAGTACAAGCAGGACTCAAATGCTGACACGCTGATGTGGCATGCAGGTGGTCCTGGGCATCACCGTAGCTGCTAGGCCAGAGGCCTTCCGCTAGGCTCCAGTGTTTGAGTGTTCTTTTTCTATACCTTTGCACGCCTGTCTTCTCTCCGCTCACACTTGGCCATCCAGCTCTTTCAGCTTTCTCGATTGTTCGTGCCTCTCATGCTCTCCCTCCAGGCTGTCCAGCTCTGCTTGGTTCCAGTTGCTTTCAATCTAACCTAGCCCTCCTGCTGGGTTCCTTTACCATTTGGAGTCACTGCCTCTGCTTCTCCCACTGGGCCCTGATCCCAGTCCCATGATGACCTGATCTTTTGCTTCTTCCCCTGGATTGCTCTCCTAGCTGTGTGCATTTTAGATCCTCAGTAAATAAATTGAATTTGCTGTTATTTTACACTTCTGCAAGCACAGCCCTTATACAAATAATTTCTCCCATCACTGCCGTCAGAAGCCTGGCTCTTTTGTCTGCTTTGTTGAAGAGACTTATTTTCACTTAGCACTTTACTGTCAGAATTAGTACTGTTTCCCTTCAATTATCTAATGTTGCTTGCAAAAAGAAAAAAAAAGCCTTAGTTCTGAGCAAACCCCCATGCCACCACAGGCCTCTACCCTGTGCCCGCTTTTTGGCCTGCAGCAGGCTCGCCCTTTCTCTCATCAGGCTCAGCCACACTGGCAGTTTTCAGCGTTGGCAACGTGGATCGGGTCCAGGGGCCACACTGTCTGGATTGTTACACTGATCAGAACGATTCGGCCTGTTCTCTGTGTGCTTTCCCTTCCTGCTTCGAATTACATGGCGCTTAGCACTGCTGGTGTCTTCCTGCAGGAGCAGGGGCCGGAGGAGCCGTCAGCTCTCACCGTTGGCAGACAGGAGGGATCGGGTAGCATTGTGCGCTGTTTTCCCCTGCAGGCGTGCTTAAGTTCTCACGTTATTTTGGATAGGCTTTTGCTTATTAGAATTTTCTTATTTTGTTTTCTTACAAATAAAGCAAAAAATACTCTGTTTTAAAGATTTATTTATTTTTATTGCAAAGTCAGATATACAGAGAGGAGGAGAGACAGAGAAGATCTTCTGTCCATTGGTTCACTCCCCAAGTGGCCACAATGCGGTGCTGCGCCAGTCCGAAGCCAGGAGCCTCTTCTGGGTCTCCCACGTGGGTGCAGGGTCCCAAGGCTTTGGGCCATCCTCAACTGTTTCCCCAGGCCACAAGCAGGGAGCTGGATGGGAAGCAGGGCCTCTGGGATTAGAACTGGCCCCTGTATGTGCTCCCAGTGCGTTCAAGGCAAAGACTGTAGCTGCTTGGCTACCGTACCGGGCCCAGCAAAAAGATTCTGGAACTAACTTTCTCTCGTGTATGTGTGTGTGTTTAAGGTTAAGGAGAAGCTTGGATTTGCACCATTTGGAAAGTTTGAAACACAGCACTAAACACATTTGAATGTCTTTTACGGATGCAGCTATGTCTCCCATGATCTGAAGTGAATGTGGGGGGAAGCCCAGTGTTTGTATGCAAACCCTGCATGCATGAGCAGATTTAACATTATTTGAAAAGCTGTTGATGGATCGTTTCTCTTTTGGCAGAGTCGTGTTATCCGTGTTATCGTGTTAGTAGAATGTTGTCTCTGCCTTCCCTGTGCCTCTCTAAGCTCTCTGTTTGTCGGTGCTTACAGAACTCAGCATCCGTTGTGCATCTGGCAGATTTTTGTGGAATGGAATATCATGAAGTGCCAACACGATATTGAGTGTTAGAGAAAAAATACAGCATTCACAAGACTCACCTTTCTCTAAAGGTGCATTTGAAGTTAGGCTTGGAAGATGAGGATGATGCATCGTGGAGAACAGGGGAAAGCGTGTCCGATTCCTTCTGCCTTTGCGAGGCCAGAGCCTGGCGGCGTTGCTGTGTGCCACGAGCTCTGCGGGCTGTCGGAGCGGGCCTGAGACTGTGCACGGGTTTCGGTCCCAAGGGCAGGACGGGAGGGGGGAGAGAAAGGCCCAGCATGGTGCCCGTGGGCCGTACCTGGCGTCTCGGACACGCACTTGTGTCCCAGGTGAGTAGAGAGGAAGGTCCCAGAGCTGCACGTGTGCCAGAGGACAGGGTCTGGGAACCTGTCTATGATCTTGGTCTCCGGTGGGCAGGCAGAGCTCCAGGCCAGCACGCCACGCCACCAGAACACTGGGCTTGGGATGACCAGGCTGGGGAACCCAGGTGCTCCCAGGCACAGGGACTGTGGCTTGCTTAGAGAAGGGGGAATGGGGATGTGAGAGAGAGAGAGACAGGATTGTGGAGGGAGTACATTTGTTACAGGTGAAGAATGATTTTGGGGGGATTTCCACCAACAAGGCCATTGTACTTGCAGGTGAGCAAGAGGGCTATGACTGAAGGGTTTGGAGGAGGGCAAGCTGGAGGATCTTTTTGCGTCAAACTGCTGTACCTGCCTGAGTTGGGCTGGTTAGCATTGAACACCGCCCACCACCACCCACCAGTGCACACAAAAGCTGAGGCTGGGAGCTCATCTGGCAGGGCTGGATCACAGTACCCACCAGTGAGTGTTGAACCAGGGCATGAGTCACATTAGGCTAGGCCATGGGACTAACCACACAAGAGAACCAGGTCGGGGGCAGATTCTGTGGGGCAGATGTGGGCCCACCCCAGTGGAACTGCAACTTCTGTTGGTTAGCGTAAGAGCTGGGGGTGGTGACAGGCCGAGCTAGGCATGACCATGGAAGTATGGAACCCTCCAACACTCATGGGTACTGGGGTTGGCAGTAGGCTGGGCTGGTACAGACTGCAGCACCCACAGGCATGCTCAAGAATAGACTGTGGAGCGGGCCAGGCCACAGTATCCACCAGCTCATACAAGAGTCTGGATGGAGGGGGCATACAGTGCCCGCTAAGGGCTAGCACCTGCCAGCAAAGGTGAGCTCTGGGTCTGGGTGTGGGCCTGATGAGGAAATTGGGTAACTCCCCTGGTGGGCCATAGCTCCTGTTGGTGAACACGTAGCTCAGGCCTGGGAGTTGGTCAGGCCAGGCAAGGTAGCCCCACCCATGGGCAAGTGTGTGGGTTGGTTCTGTAGGGAGGCTGACCAGGCAGGGCCAGGCCAACCTTAGCTCACTGGTGTGTGCAGGAGCCAGGCTAGAGTGCGGGTCATACCAGGCTAGGCTATTTAACACTTCCCGGTTTGCATGAACCAGGGATGGGAGCAGACTGAGCCTGGCTAGGCTGCAACACTCACCAGAGGGACTAGGGGTGGGCAGGGATAGGTCAGGCTGCAGCATCTGATGGCAGAGGCCAAGACGGGGGATGGACTATGCCGAGCTGGGTCAGAGCAACCACTGGCATGTGCCAGATCTGTGGCTGGAAACAGATCTGGTTGGGAGCTTAGAGGACATCCTGGCTGGGTTGTGGGAGTGCAAGAGCCGGGATGAGGGTGGCAATTTGGGTTGGACATGACTGCAGTTCCTTCAGCATGGATGTGGACTGGATCTGGAGTGTGCTGGACTGGGCTAGACTCCAGCACTCACTGGTGCTCGCGAGAGCCAGGGTGGGTAAGGAATGGGCTGGGCTAGGTCTTGGTACCCGCGGAACCATGTGAGAGCTCCATCTGGATACGGACCAGGAATGGCTGGGCTGTAGTACCCAACAGTAAGAACCAGAACAGATGTGGGGTGGTTCGGGCTATTCCTGCCAAGACAGGAGGGAGACTAAGCCAGTCTGGGCCAAGGACCCTCCAGTGTGTGTGAGAGCTGCCACTGGGAGGAGACCTGACAGAGGAGCTTGGGGAGCCCTGTCAGACACAGTCCCTGCAAGTGAGTGTAGGAACCAAGGCTGGGAGCAGCCCAGACCTGGCCAGGTTATGGTGTCCGCTGGCATTTGTGTGGGTGAGGTCTGTAGGTGGGCCAGGCTGGGCCAGTTCATAACACCCACTGGCAGGTGTGAGAACCAGGATGTGGTACGGAACAGGCTGGGTTGGGCCTCAACATCAGCCAGTTCACACTCGGGCCAGGACTGGGGGCAGTCCAGGCTAGGCTGAGTTAGGCTGTGGCACCACCAGCACGAACGAACTGGGGCAGACCAGGCCGGGCCAAGCAACTGCACCTGCCAGCAAATGCCAAAGTGAGGTGTGTGACGCCAGACTCTGCCACAGCACCCACGAGCACACGTGAGACTTGGGGGGCGGGGCGCAAGGTGTGCAAGGCTAGCAGGGCTCCCCTGCTGGGTCACTGTTCCCAGTGGTGAACGGGAGAGCAGAGCAGGCCAGGCAGAGCTACGTAGCCTGGTGGTCTGCATGTGAGCTGGGTTAGGGGAAAGCCAGGCCAGGCCAGGCCAGTCAACTGTAGCCACTGTGTGCATAGACCAGAGGAAGAGCAGGCTGGTTGGGCTGTGCTGCAGCACCAGCTGGCGGATGCTGGCACAGGGGGCAAATTCTGTCAAGCGAGACTGCAGAACCACCTGGAGAGTGCAAGATCCAGGACTGAAGTGGGCCCAGTAGGGAAGCTGTGGGCACCTCTCTGATGGGTTTCAACTCCCACTGGTGAGCATGAGACCCAGGACTGGGGTGGGCCTGGCTAGACAGGCAGTGGCACCTGCCGGCATGAGTGTGGCCTGGATAGTGGGGTTGGTTGGGTTGAGCTAGGCACCAACGTCCATTGATATATAAGAGAGTTGAATGGGATGTGGGACAGACTGGACCAGTCTGCTGCACATAGTGGCAAGCACAGGAACCAGGGCTGAGGGCAAGCCTAATGGGGGTTATCGGGGTCGCTCTGACTAGACTACAGCTCCCGCGGGTGTGCATAAGTGCCGCATGCGTGGTGGGCATGGCTTCGAGTTCCCGCCGGCAGCTTTGAGCTGCTGCAGCTCTCCGTGTGCTCTCTGACTTTGTGCTTGTTCGGTAACCGCGATCAACAGCAGCTTGGGGGAGTGGCCGCCATCGTCCGGGGAAGGGGCGACAGCCCCTGCTGGAGGTTGCTTGCTCCCACTTCTGACTCGCTCTTCTGATTCCTAGGATTGCATCGATGTAGGCTGGTGGGAAGGCGAGCTCAACGGCAGAAGAGGAGTGTTCCCAGATAACTTTGTGAAGCTACTTCCGCCGGACTTTGACAAGGAGGGGAATGTAAGTTTCCTTGGCTTTGCTGTTGGTGCCCCTACCACGCCGTCACAGTTGTGGCTTCCACGGTGGGTGGGACTCGGGATGGGGCAGGGAGCAAGCTGCAGGTAATGCTGCACCATACTGAATCAGGTTTTCTGTGGCCCCCGTTCCAAGCCCTTGGCTCGCCTGCGTCCTCCACAGGCCCAGTGGAGGACCACTTTGCTGGGTGTCACAATGATCCCTTCTCTGGGACTGTCATGTGTATCAAGAACAAAATGGATGTGAGAAGCTCTACTGGGAACATGACCTTTTTGAGAGCTCAGATAAACTGTGAGGATTCTGCAGGAACTGCCTGTGTCCTCCATAGCTTGGTCCTGGGGGCTGGTGACATAGCCAGTCATGTGGACAAGGCTAGCAAATGCATTGTGAGGCCAATTTCTCACTATATATGCGTGTGCATGTGCACATACCCATATAACTGTGTATGTAGGGCCTTCAAAAAGTTCATGGTAAATGAATTTTCAAAAGCAAAATTTATAAGGCCTGGTGTGAAAGCCTAGTGGCTAAATCCTCGCCTTGCAAGCACCAGGATCCTATATGATCACCAGTTTGTATCCCAGCTGCCCCGGTTCCCATCCAGCTCCCTGCTTGTGGCCTGGGAAAGCAGTCAAGGACGGCCCAAAGCCTTGGAACCCTGCACCCACTTGGGAGACCCGGAAATGCTCCTGGCTCTTGGCTTCAGATTGGCTCAGCTCCCACCATTGCAGCCACTTGGGGAGTGAGCCAGTGCACAGATCTTCCTCTCTTTCTCTCTATAAATTCGACTTTCCAATAAAAATTTAAAAGGTCCTGTGGAAAATGCTTGTTGAAATAAATAAATTTATAAAAAATTACTAATTAAATTTTTTTCACCAAAATAAACTTCTCTTTAAGTTTGACTTCCATGAACTATTTTTTTAAAGATTTATTTATTATTTTTATTGCAAAGTCGGATTACAGAGAGGAGAGACAGAGAGGAAGATCTTCCATCCGATGATTCACTACTCAAGTGACTGCAACGGCCAGTGCTGTGCCAATCCGAAGCTGGCAACCAGGAGCCTCTTCCGGGTCTCCCACGCAGGTGCAGGGTCCCAAATCTTTGGGCCGTCCTCGACTGCTTTCCCAGGGCACAAGCAGGGAGCTGGCTGGGAAGTGGAGCTGCCGGGATTAGAACCGGCGCCCATATGGGATCCCGGCGCATTCAAGAAGAGGATTTTAGCCACTAGGCTACTGCACCGGGCTCATGAACTTATAGAAGTACCCTTCGCTTCCCGTTTGTATTTCCTTTGTGGGCACCCAGTTAACAATGCTGTGTTTAAAAGGTGCCAGTCCGTCTTTGTGTGCCTACTCCAGGTGTGCCGTTTCTCTGCCACTAGTGTAAGAAGAAATGTTGATAACTCCCAAGCTCTTTATGGCATGAAGGGACAGCGATTCCGGTCTTATCCATCTTGTTATGCACCTCAGGGCTCTTTATTCAGGGCTGTGATGACTTCTGCCCGCCTAGGCACGCCTGGGCCCTCTTCATGTCCCTGGGAGCTGTTACTGGATCGCGCTGGGCCCAGTCCTTTCACATCACCAAGGATGTGTGGCCTGGATAGCTGTAATATTGGTGGATGGGTTGTCAAGGATGCTGAAGTACCTTTTAATGACGTGTGCATTGCTTCGGTGAATGGATCTTCAAGAAGCACATTAGTGTTGGACACCTACTAAGATTGTACCCCGCAAACTTTTCGGTTGGCAGGAAGTGGAAGGCCTCACTTCTTAGGCTTCTTGACAGCTTTCCTTTTTGTTGTTTATAAGAAGGGTGCTCAGTTCTATACCTGTTATTCTCTCTGAGAATCTGAGTTTGGTTTCCAAAGAGTCTGAATTTTTGCTCCCACATATTTTCCAGATTCTTGATACTGAAAGTGTAATCCATGAGCCAGCAATATAAGCATCGACTGTGAGCTGGCTGGGCCACCTCCAGACTTGGTCCATCAGTGTGTGTTTTAGCAAGATCCCCAAGTGATCTGTTTGTGTATTGCAGTTTGGGAGGCAGTGCCACAGAAACAAATGTTCCTCTGAGTTTGGCAACTGCGTTTTCCAGCGCTCAGCACACAGGAAAGAAGAGCTGCTTATTCACTCGATAAAGTCATTTTCTATGAAGCAAAATCTTTTGCAACATTTTTACTGAAGACTAGAATGTGGGTTTATTGTCCCTTGTTAGAAAATCAGTCACTGCAGAAAAGGCAGTAACCACTTGAAATAAGAAGGCGCAGGAATGAGATTTGGCAGCCCTTTGCAGAATGTAGTGGTTGTGGCCTTAGGCTGTGGCGTCAGACTTGGACTTGAATCTAGTCTTTGCTGGTTCTTCTATACGTAAGGCTAAGTAACTGAGTATCCTTGAGGTCGAATATTCTCATCAATAGAAATGTGAAGGTAACTGTCCCCACCCTGGTGAACAGATGATAAGATTAAGCGAGGTGATGCACCGTGCCTGGTAATTGGCAAACGCCCGGCCTTGATAGAAGCACCAGTTGCCTAATCTGAAAATCCAAAGCTCCACATGCTCCAAATCTATCTTTTTTATTACGGATACTCAGTAGGTAAAGTCTGTGCAAATTTTTCAAAATCAAGGGTACTTTTGGTCCCAGACATTTGACAAATAAGGCCCTACACAACCAGTGTTCCCATGAAGGTGGGCAGGCCCCAGAGCGGAATGTGAAGGAGTCATAGGAGGCAAGGCCAGGCTCCCCTTGCTGAAGCTAACCCAGTGTGGCCCCCTAGTGAGGGTCTCCGGGACTGCAGCTGACACACACGACTTGTAATTGATGAGTCAGGCCAGCACAGAACAGCTTCGTATTATTTCTCGCATTTTTTTCTGTTTTTTTTCTGCCTGACAATTATGTTTTCTTCTTTAAAAATAAAAACAACTTTATTTATGTATTTACTTTAATGGTATAGTTCCATAAGCCTAGGGATTCAGCCCCCCCACACACACACACCGAGTTCCCTCTGATCCAGTCACTTCCTTGGTATGTATCGAGTGCTGTCTCCGAGCTGGCCACTGTGCCAGCTGATGGGAAGTGATGTGCACACTTGGCAGCTGCTCTAGTGGGCTCAGAGGGGGCACAGCAGTCTGCATTCTGGCAGTGGAGAGCTGCCACACCTTCCTGAAAGGACACCGGCTGTCGGCCTGTCCATGTGCGTGGACGTGGGGGGACACCCAGTGTGCCTGTGGCACCTTCTCCCCCATCACCACAATGCTGACAAAGGCTGGCGGTGTCCTGATGTATGTGAGACTGTGACCTCCACGGGGCCTCCTGTCCCTCTGGCCAAGGGATTGCAGCAAGCCTGCCGTCCTACTAGACATTTGCCACCTGCTTCTCAGGGGGGCAGTGGGGATGTTTTTCAGTTTTTTAAAGAGTTATTTTATTTGCAAGTCAAAGTTACAGAAAGAAGGAGAGACAGAGAGAGATCTCTCTTTTGGCTCACTCCCCAAATAGCCACAATGGCCGGAGCTGAGCCGATGGGAAGCCAGGAGCTTCCTTCAGGTCTCCGATGTAGGTGCAGTGACCCAAGGACTTCAACCAAGCTCTGCTGCTTTCCTAGGCCATAAGCAGGGAGCTAGATCAGAAGTGGAACAGCCAAAACTCGAGCTTGTATCCATATGAGATGCTGGTGCCACAGGCAGAAGCTTAGACTACTATGCCACAAATTCAGCCCCTTGTTTTTATTTTTAATTGTTATTTTAATTTTGTTAAAGAATTTTTTTATTTGTTGGAAAGGCAGACTTACACACACACAGAATTGCCATCGACTGGCTCACTTCCCAGATGGCCACAGCGGCTAGGACTAGGTCACACCAAAGCCAGGAACCTGGAACTCTATCACTGTCTCCCATGCGGGTGGCTGTGGCTGAAGCACTTGATCCATTTTCTGCCACTTCCTCAGGCATATTAGCAAGCAGCTAGATCAGAAATGGAACAGCCAGGACTCAAAGCAGTGCTCATATGGGATGCTGGTGCTGCAGGCAGCAGCTGAGCATGCTATGCCACAGTGCCTGCCCAGAGATTTTTCACTGATAGGAAAAAAAAGCCTTGTACATATTTATGATGCACACCTTGATGCCTTGAAATACACATGTATTATGGAATGACTAAATGGAGCTAATTAGCATCTACATCACCTCACATAGTTATCATTGTTGTGGTCACAGTATGGTTTTGAAGGCTAAAGTAAAATCTGGGTCATTCGTTTAAGCAGTGGTTGAAGCCTCCTGCACTTGCCTTCCCTCCCTTGCCTTCTAGTTCCCAGTCATTTCTTAGTGGTGCAATGAATTCATCTGGGCAAAAGCAACCCCACGGTAAGCTTTCCCCAAAACCCTGTGCTACATACAGTGTGAAGAGGAGCCGTCCCCGGGGCGGTGAGGTTGTCAGTGAGGAGTGGACTTGCCTTGGCCTACCCTAGGGGAATATCTTCAGTGAGACAGCACTCAGCACCCACTGGTAGGCCTGTGTTTCTTGCTGCACCAGAGTACTAGTGAGCTGTGACAACGAGACTGGGGACGGGTCTGCTGTTTGCTGAGTTGACATTGGATGATTAGAATCGTTAAGATGTGGGCGCTGTGTGAATAACAGCCACTGAAACATGCTGAAATACCAGTGTCGGCAGCTCTCATCTTGTGTCGCCAGTGGCTGGGCTTGCCGTCACTCACCCAGGCAGGAGAGGCAGATCTGTGAGGGTTAGGGGAGGCCGTTGCAGCGGCGTTTTCAACAGTGGGCCTTCCAACTTGGCTCTGCAGGCAGCGCAGGGGCAAGCTAAAGAGGCTGATGTGTTTTCTGCCGCAGCATGGATTTGCCTGGTGACCACCGGCCTTTGGCAATTCCTGGTGGTCTTTCTTTCCCAGAGTAGCAGCTCAGCTGACGAGTGCTTTGGGACTCTGCCTCCAGACATCCCTTTGTCGACTCACAGATTGGTCTGGGTAGCAGATTGCCAGCTTGTAATCAGAAGAAGTGATGGGTCAGCCAGTCTGGAAGGCTGCACCTGCCCCCCTGTGGGCCGAGTCTCTGGGAGCCAGATTCCACTAGAAGCTATGTTGTCTGGGAAGACAAGGGAGCCAAAGGGGAGGAGTTTGCTGTCCTGATGAAGATCTGGCAGGTATTGCTTGAGGTCCCCTCACTCTCCGAGGCCAAAGGTTTGCCAAGAGAGCCATATGTTGGGTTCAGCTAAGCCGAGCTAATCTTTGTGAGAGCATCCGCTGATGGCCTGGGCCACTTTGATTTTCTTTCTCCATTGTGATGACTGGCCAGACGCTTCCCGTTCACATCAATGTCCTGACACTTTGGGATGGAGTCCATTCCAATTCCCACATTCTCCAACGGAGTTGCATGCCAACCCAGGCCCTTAACATTGTTCTAGATTACTCAGTGGAAGTTTTACAAACTTTCATAGATAAGGAAGTCACTGCTTGATTGCCACGGTGGCTAAGTCACCATGGGTGAATTTTGCTGCTTTTAAGTCTGACTCTTCCTTACCAATGTCTTAGGAGACCATTTACTTTCTCCCACCATCTAACAACCTAGTTTATAAACTTCATTGTTAGCCAAAATGTTCCTCAACCCCAGTCCTGTCCTATAGCCTTTTGAGATCTGTTATAATTCTTCCTAATTCCTAAAACTGCCCAATCATTCCTTCCCTGTGTTTGTATTCCTCAGGAAGTAAATATGTGCTTCTAATAAGCAACCTTCTGGAAAAAAATCTCCTACAGCATGACCCACCGTGTTTGTTTAGTTTCCTAAATAGTTTCACATGCCAAAGAATGGGGCCTGCCCAGGCACACGTGCTGCCCCCGTGGGCTTCTCTAGGTGGGTGCCCTTGCCCTTCTCAGTCGGCGCCCAAGCCTGGACTCCAGCAGTTGCGTATTATGTTCTCGCCTGCAGTGGTTCTCTCTCATTACAGAGTATACCATGTGCCAAGCTTCTCCTTCAAGCGTCCTTTCATAGAGTGCGGGGTACATGAAGGCGGTCAGGAACCCCCTGTCCTCCGGTGGCTTGGTGCCAAGGCGTGCCTGCATTTCTGCTCTTCACTGCTGTCTCTGGTGTTAAAGAGGAGGAAAAGTACAGGATGGAGAGCGGAGCTGGGGTTTGGGGAGTCCTTCCATCTGGACTGTAGATCAGGGCATAAAAAGTCATGAGATCACTTCCAGGGTGGGGTAGAGTGAAGGAGTGAGCCAAGGGGCTGAATGCCAAAGCCTTGCTGACCACCCAGTGTACCACCACTCCGATTGATCCAGCCAAGTAGAGGGGCCTCTAGATGTAGGCCACTGGCCAGAGGCTAAGGGCAAGAAACCAGAGCGAGTCCCTCCCAGGGGCAGGTGACACACAGGCTCCCCAGGGTCTCTTTGCCAGGCAGTCGCTTGAGGGCAGGGAGGGCTAGTTATAGACACGGTTGTCGTGAAGAACTCAGCCCCGGGTGCACACTGCACAGACTCAAGGGGAAAAGCCAAGCCGGGGCCCCGTGTCTGCTGGTGATGCCCTGGTCAGGAAATGCCCAAGTTTCCTCTTGAGCTTCACACACAGACGCTTCCAGGCGACTTAGCTGGGTGCGTGCAGGAGCTCCCCAAAGTTCATCAGGCAAACCCCAGCTGAGACTTGCTTGCACAATTTTACCTTCCTCTCACAGCAAAGTCCCCCGCCCTGCCATGGTTGGGATATAGTCTGTCTTCACCAAAATCCATCTTCAAGTGTCATCCCCAGTCTCCCAGTGTTGAGGGGTGGTAGGACTTTCCAAGTTGATTAAGTTCTGGGGGCACTGTCCACAGGAATGGCCCCATGGCCCCGTGAAGCGCGTTGGTTGTGCTGAGCCTGTGTTTGTTCTCCTGAGAGTGGATTGTTGAGGGGAGCCTGGCACTTCTCCCAGTCTTTCACGTGCCTGTTCTTTAACCTGTGTCTTGTTCCCTGTCCATTTTCCATCATGAGCCATCACCAGAAGCCAAGGAGATGCTAGCACAGTCTTGGGGGCTTCCAGAAGCATCAGGCAACAGACAGCTTTTTCTTTGTGAGTAACCTCATTTCTGGTGCTCTCTTTATAGGAACAGAGAATGGAGTAAGATAGCCCCTACAGGGTACTGAGCCTTCAGGGTACGCTCCTCTGGCTGTTTTCAGCAAATCAAATCTCGGGGACCAGAACTCTGAGGGCAGATTGGCGCAGAGGCAAAAATGGCACATCATGCTGCCTGCTAGGGAGAACAGGTACGCCAGCTGACAGGCTCTTTGGCTTGGGACTGGCCGGCCCTGCCCAACAAAGGGGTTGAGGGAGATCTGAAACCCTTCAGCAGGTTGCAAAGCTTACCTTCTTGCCATCCTCGCTCTGTAACATTCAGGACTCTTTGCCTCCTGCTAGCAGAATGTGAAAAAATCAAATGAAGCTAATGTGTCCTTTGAAGCGTGGTGTTTTCATCTCAGCCTGAGGCAGCAAGTCAACACGCAGGCAGATGGATGTGCGCACGCTGCGGCCTGTGTGCTCTGCATACTTATGGCCGTGGAGAGCATTCGACTTTCCTAGACTTCAGCAAGTGCGGGCTCAGTGATTTTGTTATTGACATTTTCAGATTGCCTTGTTCAGTGTGAGTCCCTACAGTCTGAACTTTGAGAGGTGTGAAGTCTGGGTCCCCTGTTGCTGCCAGCCTTTGACACAGCCCTTCTGGGGCCCGTTTTCTCAGCTGTGAAGGGGAAGCCTATGACTCGCATCACCTGCAGCTCTAGCATCCAGCGGTCGGTCTGTCTGTTTATCGTTTACCCGACAGTAGAGCAGGCTGGCATCAGCTGACTTGAGAGTGTTTTGCTTTCACTGTGGAGGTCAGGAATAAAGGGAAGGAACAAGAAGAAATGCAGAACCTAAAATACTTGCCTAAGTAGAGAGGAAGTGCCTTCCTGTGCACCTATAGGAGCTGGTTAAGAGCTTATTTGCTGGTCAGCTTGACAGGAGACCTTGACCTGCTGCTGTGCTGACACACGCTCAGTTCCGTCTCCGCTGTGCAGCCATAGCTGGGCGTTTCAAAGAAAATCAATGGAATGACCTGGTGTGTTTGTATGTGAGAACAATGAACTCCCGTGATGAAATGTTTACCGTTGCATTTTGTCAGAGTTTGCCCAGCCTGGCTTTACAGCAAAACAATGCAAAGTGAGGACCTATGGGTGGTGTTTTGGTGATCATTTAGGGGGCAGTCCAGATGGCCTGGCACTTTGGCCTTCATTTGTGTTTTGAACTACCTTATTTGGAAATGTGGCATCTCTTCTCTTCCGGAGAGGAGGAGGGTCAGTTTGATAGAGTAAGAGAAAGTAAAGTCCATCAAGGCAGGGGGAGGAAAAAATACCCTGCAAACCCGCTCTGCTAGCAAGCAAAGGAGCCGCCTGGCTACTGCCAGTCACGCTTGGTGGATGTAAGACCAACAGCTCCCAAATTGCGCTGCTTCCTTTCAAAGGGAGGCTTCGGCACAGACTCACCCTCTGCCTCCTGCGCAGCCGCCTGCACACACACCGGCTGTGACCACACCTCGCACACTACCTATTAAGGCAGCATCTCCCCTCCCGCGCCTTCACCGCCTGCCGCCCCCGCGTCACAGGCCAGATGTGACACGGTACTAAGGGGGATTTTCTTTGCCGAGCGATCTTGGAAAACATGACTTTGACTTGTGTCCAAATTTGGTTTGAGGCCAGATTGCTGAGGTAATGGCCTCATGCGAAATTGGTTAGAGAAAGTTTGGAAGCGGGAAGGGGCAAGGCCGCTGTCCGTGGGTAAGGTATTGTTGCGGCTTGGCTGGGAAGGATTAGGCCACGGGGTGTTGGCAGTTTCGTGACTAAGAAATTGCTGTGATCCCGAGCTAAGGGAAGGTTAATTGGCAGAGTTTCAGTGATAACTTCGTTAGATAAACATGCATCTGTCCCCGTCTGATTTGCACAAAAACAGAGAAGAGAGGACAAAAGGGCAGGCCCTGGAAGGCGCGCTGGAGGCCTGCCAGAGGGCCCGGTGGACGCGAGCTGGCCCTTAGGGCTGCCCGCTTGCTTTCCTATAGGCAAGTTTGTATTCACATAAACAGTGTAGGAAAACATGAGGAAGGAGACACACGCATTGGCACCCTTAATCCTGCTAGTCAGAAATCACTGCTTTAAATATCTTTGGTTCAGTCTTTTTCTATAAGTGTTGTAGCAAAGTTGAGCTCATCCTGCAGTTGTAATTTGAGCTCCATTTTTGTTTTTTCCCCAGCATTGGCATAATTCAGTTCTCTGCTTTTGTAAGCTCCGTGCATGTGGTTGAAGTTAGTGGCCGCAGGCTGGTTTGTTTTCCGGCCGTTGTTGGCAGCTTGGACTCTTTATGGGCTTGAGGGCATGTATTGCATCAGACAGGCATGAGCTTGACTCCTAGCCCACCCTCCTGCCTCGTGTAACAGCCCCGTGGCCTTGGGAAATGACTGCATCCTTGGAAGTCTCAATGATTTCACCTGTCAAATGGGCTTTAGAGTGTCACAGCCTCAGAGATGTGCCATAAGGGTTAGATCAATCATTGCTTACTGCCTTCTGATTGTTAAGTGCCTTTCCCAGGAAGATAACACTAAATACCACTTAGAAAAGTCCTGCTAGGTGAGGTGGCCTGCCCAGTGTCCATGGTTTACAATCGAAAGAGCCAGCATTTGTCAGAGTCCAGAAGCCCGCCTCTTATCTATCATGCTGTGCTGCTAACTCACAGTAATTTGACTGAGTCCCCCAGCGCATACAAACTGGAGCAGAAATACTACCTACCGCAAAGCCTGCTGCTAGGATACCGCTGAGAAAGTTCCTCACAAGTCTCACAGTCTCTGCATTTTACTTAAACCATTTCTTCCCAGAGCCCCCATGTTCCTATCAGGCTTGGTGGGCCAGTCCATGCCGGGCAGGTGCCTTCGCGGGTCCTTGATGTAGCAGCGGGTCTTCAGAGAGCAGAAGAGACCCTGTGGAACTTTTGACAGTCACGTGGCCTTATGTGTGACGTGTACCACATGCTGCAACCCTCCCGATTGGCACATTTCCTTTAATGATCTGGACACCGAGAGAATTCTTTCCTCTGCTCCCCGTCCTCCCCACCCCACCACACCCCTCCATGTCCTTAGCGTGGCTGTCCACGAATGGAGTTCTGGCTGCGTTCCACAGGCACTGAATTGCAAGTCCAGCCTGACCTCTCCCTCCTACAGTCAACCCTAGGCGACATCCCTAGAACCGTTCAGGGATGAATGCCACTGATCACATTGCTGCCTCTGTCATCTACGGAGTGACTGTGACAAAATAGCTGATATGCAAAACATCCCTCCCTTCCAGTTGATCACATATGACAGGGTACGACTGGTTCATGGTGCTGAGGGGGCGGGGCGGGGAGGGAGGTCTTGCCAGTGGCCTGGCGGCCTGAGTGTTAGAAAGAGCCCGAAGGCTTGGCACCTGACCTGGCCACAGTCGGTCCTCTGCCTGCGTTCTGTTGGAGGTCCCACCTCCAGAGCAGGTCCGATTTTGAATCTTCTCTTCGAATCCCTTGGTTATTCAGCAGATTGAATCTGAATTGCAAATGCAGCTCCAGTGTGGGTGGACCATTGTGCTGCCTGGTTTCAGGCCATTTTTTGCTGAGCCGTGCTTTTCCAGAAGGCTGTTACAGATTTAGAATGGGGGACTGGCGTTGCATTTGTCGGTTGGAGTTTTGTTTGGCTGACTGAATTTTATTTTAGGTTTGTCTGAAGGTGCCAAAGACTGATGTCTCTGCGTCCCTGGAGAGAGAGTTGCTCAACTGAAGGGGGCAGGGGGAGGGGAGGGTTCTCTAAATTCTCCAAAATGCACATAGAAACAGTGGCTCTTACGTGAGGCCAGGCTGGCCAACAGTCTCATGTGGCATATTTGATTACTTTTTCAGAGACCCAAGAAGCCTCCTCCTCCATCCGCTCCTGTCATCAAACCAGGGCCAGGTAAGGGACTTTCCGTCTCATCAAGTCACACACAGGTGCCTCCTTTCCGCTGCGCTCACGTGGTCCTTGGGCAAGCTCAGCATCCCAGGATTCAAATGCCGCTCATTGCCACGTCCAGAAATCACAGCCTGTGCTTCAGATGGAAGTTTTAAATATCCAGCTGTCTTTCCTAAAAGAAACCTACCATTCAGTTCTGTTCTCGGTCTAGCACATAAAAAGCAGGGGCCCCCACAGAGAAAGGTCAGAAAGAACTTTCCTGTTAGCCAGTCTGGGTTTTGTTTTCATCAGATGCCTTGAGGCTAGAAGACTCAGATTGTCCTGCCATGGGAGTGCCTGAGCTGCGGTCGGCCTGGCCAGGACGCCTACCCATGGGCCATTGCGGCATGGGACATATACAGCGTCACTGGCTTTGCCATGTCGCTCTTGTATGATTAATCAGAATTTGCGCTGCCTTGCCTTGGGCCTAACAAAAGGCTGTTTGCGAGTGCTGAGCACGCCTGTTGAGGATGCCTGCTGAGCCCAGCAAAGCTCAGCTTCCTGTCATTCAGATGCTAAACTTGAGTCATATAGGAGAAATGGGTGTTGTTGGACATGGGATAACTCACTGCGTGCTGGCCTCTCGTGTAGAAAGATGACAATTCACATTTCCAGCAGTACTCCTGGTTTGAATTGTTAATTTCATGGGGGAAGTTCCTCCCTGGATAGCTGGGTAAGTGGCACTAAAAACACATAACACACACACACACACACACACACACCAAAACAAAACAAAACACTGAAACAGAAGGAGAGTAAATATAAATATATTTTTAGTTCTACATATTAAATTCCCAGAATAGTTTATTCACAGATTTATTGACGTTTCTAGGCCCAGCGTTGTAGCATAGCCAGTAATGCTGCTGCCTGCGATGCTAGCATCCTATGTGGGCACCTGGTCCTCTTCTGGCTGCTTTATTGCTGACCTAGCTTCCTGCTAATGACCTGGAAAAAGCAACAGAAGATGCCCATGTGCCTGGGCCACTGCCACCCATGTGGAAGACCCAGATGAAGCTCCTGGCTTCATTCTGGCCCAGCACTTGCTGTTACAGCCATCTGAGAAGTGAACGGGCAGATGATGGATGCTACTCCTTTCTTCTTTCTCTCTCTCTCTCTCTCTCTCTCTCTCTCTCTCTCTCTCTCTCTCTCCCTCCCTCTCCCTCCCTCCCTCCTTCCCTCCCTCCCTCTCCCTCTCTCCCTCTCTTCCTCCCTCCCTCCTTCCCTCCCTCCCTCTCCCTCTCTCCCTCTCTTCCTCCCTCCCTCTGTTCCTCCCTCCCTCCCTGCCTCCAACTCTGGCTTTCAAAATGAATGGATAAATTTTTCATAAAAAAAGAAATTGTAAGTTCCTTTGGCCTGCCAAGTTGGGAGGCGGGGGTGGATTGGACCCTAAATTCCTTTTCCTACATCCTTTGGCATAGTTGAGAATTACAAAGATTGAGCCCTGAAATGAGATGTTAATTACATCTCCTGTTTCACCCCCAGCCTTGTTTGTGTTGAGCAGTTTCATTTTGCCACCTAGTGGTTCTGCTCCTATAAATATTTTATTGTGCTGAAACCAAAGCACGCTGTTATTTGCTTTTCACTGCGGATTGCCCTAGAGGCCCTGCTAACCGATTCTGGACCATGAAGTTGAGTCCAGTGGTGCAAGGCTCAGGCAGTCCGGAATCTGCCAAGTCAGACTCTGCAGTAGGCTTGCCATGCTTGCTGTGTATCTAGAAATGATGCTTAACTTCCTCATTATTATTGGGAAACCACATTGTAACATGCTAGACACGGTCTTTATCCTTTTTAAGCAATTTTACTGACATTGTCCGCCCCCATGGGGCAAAATTAGGTGACACTTCATCTTTGCAGATGACTGCTACAACTCATTTTGTTCTACAGAATGGTTTTGGCAATGACTTTGTGATGGGGAGGTAAGCATGCGTATTTTCCCCATCATCAGCTTTCCTTGAACTTGATTATTTGACCAAAAAATCATATATAGACTTAACAGAAATTAAACATGGCATTTAGTATGTGTCAAGTTTTTAAAACCTAGGTGGATTATGTGTTCAGTGGGTTTTTCTAAAAATTATTTTCGGAGCTAGTACTGTGGCTCAACAGCCTAATCCTCCATCTGTGAGCAGCGGCAGCCCATGGGGCACTGGTTTGAGTCCCGACTGCTCCACCTCCCATCCAGCTCCCTACTTAGGGCCTAGGAAGGCAGCGGAGAATGGCTCAAGTTCTTGGGTTCCTGCATCCATGTGGGAGACCCAGAAGACATTCTTGACTTCTGGCTTCTGATCAGCTCAGCTCCAGCCATTGTGGCCATTTGAGGGGGCAAACCAGCACATGGAAGATCTCTCTCTCTCTCTCTCTCTGTGTGTGTGTGTGTGTGTGTCCCCTCTGTAAATCTGCCTTTCAAATAAAAATAAATGAATCTTTAAGAAGTTCCTGTTGCCTGTGAACCTGTGTAATTGGGATTTTCAGACCAGGTACACTCACCTTTGGGATTGGCCATGTAGAATTTGTGAAGCACGCAGCCAAATTGACCCGCAGCAGGAGCGCTTTGGGTTGGCTTGTCCTTTGATGTTTTCCAACTGCTCTTACATGCATGAGGCCACTGGCAGTAGGAGGATGCCAGGTAAGGAAACAGCTGCAGACCACATGTGGAAGGAAGAAATGCCTAGCGGAAGCCTTGGAAAGATGTAAAACTTGAGGGGTTCACTTGTAGACAGTGAACTCGGAGGACTCACCATAGTTTCTCTGTACATTCTTCAACTAGCAGTCATATTCTGGTTTTATTTTGACATTGTCAACCACCCTAGATTTAGTAGTATAACACAACCACGGACTCATGGGCTCTGTGGTTCAAGGATATAACCCAGGCATGGCCAGGATGGCTTATCTTGGTTCCATCATGTCTGGGATTTGGTTGGGAACACTGGATAGGCTGGTAGCTCCATCTTGAAGAGAGCTATTTCCTTCATGTGTCTGGTTTCCCTTGGCAAGGGTGGCTGGAGGACTGGGCCCCTAGACCTGTATTTGCCACAGTCTACACATTGCCTGTCCAAGCTTGGTGACTGTTTATATAGAACTTCAGTTTCCCAGCAAATAAAATGCAACTGTCATGGCCTTTTATGACTTGACCTCAGAAATGACATGGCAGCACATTGGCCAGGTCAAAGTGGTCAAAAGACCTGCCTACTTTCTGGGCCAGGAGATCTCAACCTCACTCCTACACAGGAGGACGTGAACCCATTCCAGATCATGTGTTGAAACTGCTACCAAATGGAATCCACGTCACTGCAAGTCCTTTGTCTTTGTGGAGCATGGTATCTAATGCCCCCTTATTTATGTATTTTGAGGGTTGACTTATTTGTTTATGTATTCCGTCCTCCCCACCCGGTGATTTATTTTAATCCTAAAGGAGCTCAAGTTTAAATGTCAGAAGGTACCAGTAATTTTCTTATCCATTAAGAATTAGAGAAAGGAAAACTTAGTGATGTTGGCCAGAAAGACCTTTCTGTTCAATCTCTAAGCAATTCAAACTTGCTAGGCAACTCGGGGAAAGCAAATTATTGACTTTGCTATTCCTAGGAAGTACTTAAGTGCTGGTATGTGCATACTACAATGAACAAATGGAGAAAACATTTTCTGATACATTATCCTTTGCCTTCTAGGCACCACTGAGAGAAAACATGAAATTAAAAAAATTCCTCCTGAAAGACCAGAAACACTTCCAAACAGAACAGAAGACAAAGGTATGAAATCAATTCCTCATTGGCACTTTCAGAGCAGCGAGAGCCAGAGCAAGTCTGTCGCAGGCCTGCTCCTGACTACCCAGACAATTTACCTTTTTTGAAATATGGTGATTATGGTTTAGTTTTAATTGCTTTTAAATGTCTCATTTCTAAGGAAATTAGGGAGTGTTCTGTGCCACTTTGTAGGGCTAGAATTGCTCATCAAGTGAAAATAACCAGCTCACATAGCACATTGAAGCTTTGCACCCTCTTTAGACCTGGAAGTCAAGATGCCATTCCTGTTTTCCAGAGGGCCACATGCCCACACCTGGTGCCCCAGGCTGCCCCCTTCACTCTTGGTGGAGGGAAAAAAGCTGTCTCCTTAGGTCGTTGCTCACCTGTGACCCTGGGTGATGTCAGGGCTGCACATCCTTGGTCAACAGTGCTTGGGAGGGGAGCACAGCGGGGCAGAAATAGGAGAAACAGCTTGATGCTGAGTCCCCCGAAGGTGATCAGCAATGCCGTTACAGGGAAGCAGGTGCCGCGCAGTGAGGTTTGCAGGTGTGCTTCAGTCTTAGCTGTCCAGTGTCTCTCCAGAAGCAATCTGCAGGCCGGGGAAGGACTCGGTTTTTCCGGTGCCCAAGATTTGGCTGATCCTGCATTTCTCTGGGAAAAGTGCTCTGTTGCAATTATGAACAGGAGATGGAGGAAATTCCATTTTTAAAAGCAGCTATTTTGAAGTCACAAGAGAAATGCTGAATTAATGAATGTAATTATTTGGAGGTCTCCTTGGTGGCCACATGAAATTGTATTGTGAAATTTAATATTTCTTCCCAGCCTGCCAGATGTTTTGCCAACACTGCGAGCTTTTAGGAAGCTGTACCTCTTTGATTCACAGGCAGCAGCTGGCACTCAAGTGGCAGGAATTCACTGGGAAGGCCAGGTCTGCCACAGATCAGTGAACAAAGGAGCCTTGTGGCCACCGTCTGAACAGCAGCTTGAGGCAGTGTGCTGTGAAACCATGGCCCTCACCGCCTGTCCTCGTGAAGGGTACAGAGCTGATTCCCAGCCAGTAGTGAGCTCTGCGATGCTGTCACTTCCTGCACCTGTGCGCACTGGCTTAGCATGAGCGTGGCTTGTGTGGGAAAGTGGCCATGAACCTTTAGTTCCTGCCTCTCAGGCTATAGGCAGTAGAGAAGCCGGGAAAGCAATCTTGCCCTGAGATTTTGCCCCTGTTAGCTCAGCACACCCACATGCGCACTCACATTCTCTTTCTCTCTCTCTCTCTCTCTCTCTCTCTCACATACACACACACACACACACACACACACACACACAGAGGGTGAGTGTCCATCCCTGTCCTGCTGCCAGCAGGAGAAGTCTCCTCTGTGAAAGAAAGTATTTCTTTCAGAGAGAGAGCTTTTTTATCCACTGGTTCAATCCCTGAATGCCTGCAACCGCCAGCACTGGATCGGGCTATTATCAGGAACCCAGCCCTCAGTCCAGGTCTCCTGTGTCAGTGGACCCAGCTAGTAAGGCTGTCTAGCACCTGTTGCTGCACAGGTGCACATCAGCAGGAAGGTGGAACTGGAAGCGGAGCAAGAACTCAAACCCTGACCCTCCAGTGGGACTGGAGTATCCCAAGTTATTCTCTTAATGGCTTTGTCAAATTCTTGCCCCTCCATAGGCCTTTAAAAGCTTGTGACGTTCAGCCAGAGCATACAAACAACGTGTGTTTGTGTTTGCTAGTAAAAGGTGTTCTAATAATCATCTTGCAAGTTAGCTGGAGAACCTGCTTGTGCTCCAGTGGACAGCACTCTGAAGCTCTGTATGTGTCAAGAAGAACACGGATGGATGCATTGTATGGCGTGCAAGGGACAAGGTCATTTGGGAACATAACTTGAAGACGTCATGGCACACTGCACAGTTTGAACTATTTTCATTTATCAAGTGGTGTACGTAGACAGAGAAGAGCAGAAAGGGTGAAGATTCCTAAGCCTATTGTTTTTTAATATTTTATTTTTATTGGAAAGTCAGATATACAGTGAGGAGGAGAGACAGAGAGGAAGATCTTCCATCCATTCATTCACTCCCCAACTGGCCACAACAGCTGGAGCTGCATGATCTGAAGCCAGGAGCCAGGAGCCTCTTCCAGGTCTCCTACACGAGTGCAGGGTCCCAAGGCTTTGGGCCGTCCTTGACTGCTTTCCCAGGCCACAAGCAGGGAGCTGGATGGGAAGCAGGGCTGCCGGGATTAGAACCAACGTCCATATGGGATCCCAGCGCAATCAAGGCGAGGACTTCAGCCACTAGGTACCGTGCTGGGCCCCACACTGCACAGTTTAGCCAACAAATCTGGCTTCAATTTCATTCTGAGAGATTTTACCGAAAAACAAGCCTTGGAAATCTAATAAGGGGCTTCAAAGTCATTATGGAAAGCAGAATTAAAACATGGGCCTGACACAATGACTCTATTAGCTAATCCTCACCTTGCAAGCGCTGGGATCTTATATTGGCACTGGTTTGTGTCCTGGCTGCTCCACTTCCCATCCAGCTCTCTGCCTGTGGCCTGGGAAAGCAGTCTAAGAGATGGCCCAATGCCTTGGGGTTCTGCATTCATGTGGGAGACCTGGAAGGGCTCCTGGCTCCTGGCTTCAGATTGGCTCAGCTCCGGCTGTTGTAGCTACTTGGGGAGTGAGACAGCAGATGGAAGATTTTCTATCTCTTCATTTTCTGTAAATCTGATCTGCCTTTCCAATAAAAATACATAAATTTTTTTAATTAAAAGGTAATGGAAATTGGCATGAAGCTTTTGAAACCATTTATTATGCTTAGCAGCCTATGTCCTGAGAGTTCCTCATGTGGACTCAGCCAACTACACATTGAAAATACTTGGGGAAAAAACTGCACCTGTCCTGCGCATGTTCACACGTGCGCTTGTCATTGTTGTCCCAACAATCGAGTGTAACACCTCTTGGCATAGTGTTTAAGTCATCTAGCAATATGGGAGACATGGAACTGCTATGGTGTTTTTTATAAGGGACTTGGCTCTTCATGGATTTTGCTGTCCTCAGGGGACCCTCAGCCAATCCCCTGCAGATGCCAAGGGATGACTTTGCCTATGAATTCCAAGGTCATCTTTCTCATTCAGACTGCACAAGAACGTGAGAGCTAAGCATTCCTGGAAACACTCCGCCTTTTATTGGCGTACGGCCCTTTCTCTCTCTCTCTCTCTTTCTCTCTCTCTCTCTCTCTCTCTCTCTCTCTCTCTCTCTGAATTTCTATTTTAATGCTTATGGCCTTTACAGAGGCTATTCCTGAGGTGTCGGGCCTCTTTGTCACTCCTTTCCTAGGATTTGCCAACCCCAGGCAGCATCTGCTGAGCACAGGCCAGGGGGCACCGTCGGCTCCTGCCATTGCTGAGCATGCAAATGCCCAGAGAGAGTGCAGGCAGAGCTGTTTGCCTTTGAGGCTTGGTCTAGGGGTTGAGAAGAGAAACTCATGGTGTCATGGCTCAGCTGGGCTTTGATGAACAAATAGGAGTGTGCAGAGGAGGGCAGCAGCTGGAAGGGCACTGCAGGGAGAGAAGGGAGACAGTGAGCTGTGGCTCCGTGGGGCTCCAAGCTGACGAAGAGTAGGTAATGCTCTTTGTCTTCTAATTCCACCGTCAGGAATGGCATGGTTTTGTTGTTTGGTTTTTAAACAAGAAATAAACCTTCTACGTCTAAGTGCTGTCACTTACACTTGATCTGTCTGGGTTTTTTTGTGCTTTGCTCAACAATGATTTAAAGAAAGACCAGAGAGAGAACCAAAACTGGACCTCCAGAAGCCCTCCGTCCCTGCCATCCCACCGAAGAAGCCTCGGCCGCCCAAGACCAGTTCCCTGAGCAGACCTGGCGCACTGCCCCCGAGGAGGCCCGAGCGACCACTGGGCCCGCTGACACACACGAGGTACTCCCTGCTCATGGGGCTGGGGGTGGCCATGGAGTGTGCCCAGGACCTCAGGAGCCAGGCAGAGGGGAGAAGGTGGCAGGGGAACCAAGTTTTTCCCACCAGCCAAGGGGTGCCGGCCCTGTCTGTCCAGAGTAGAAGTGAGGGCAGGGTTGGGGCCACAGGGCAGGAGGGTTGCCCATCAGCAGGTGAGGGTCAGGTTTCAGCACATAGGCACTGCCCACACAGCAGGCGTTCTGCTAGGCTGCTTTGGAAATGCGGTGCACATGGGAAATGCGCGTGCGCCTGTCTTGCTTGGCTGTCTTGTGGCCGTGGCTGTGCACACCTCACTGGGAGCTGTGTCCATGTGAGCTCAGCGCTGCTCTGCGTGTTCTCTTCCCACATTCCAGACTTCTTGCTTTTGCCCTACGGTCTGCTGTGCAGCCCAGCAGCCCACGTGGCAGAGATGCCCATGAGCTCCAAGACCCTCAGAGGCTGCCAGGGACCAGCTTTTTCAAGGCCCGTGTTCTGAGGTGTGCCTGACAAAAAGATTTGTTTACTGACTGGCTGGATGCGTGTGTGGGGATGCTTCCGAAAGCTTGTGGGGCAATGAAATTGAAGAGATTGGTTTGTTTGGGTACAGATAACTTAGAATTTCTATGTAGTTTTTCATAATATGCTTTTTCCATAAACTCTTTGATGACCCTTCATATGCATTAATTTCATCATGCGTTTGGGGGGCGGGGCAAAGAAATATTTTTTTAGTTCCACTTCCATGGATTTTTGGAAGTATTCCTGTAATGTGAAATCAGACTGGCGCCTTTGAGGTCAAGATCTTAGATGCCTCCCACAGGAACAAAGAACTACTGAGTTTTCTCCACAGATTCATTGCCCAATCGTACCATGTACTGTGCATGTTGGTGTAGTGCTGGAGCGAGTCAGGGACCTAGAGGTCTGGCTGGGTCTCTGTATGGTGGGAGTCGCATGGAGCTTTCAGTGTCCTACCTGTGGGTTCTAACCTCAGCACACCCGCTAGGAGAAGGGAAGCTTTGGCAAGTCACCTTTCCTCTTGCCTCACTTTCACCACTTGTAAATTGAGGACTGCAGTGGACTGTACCTAGCTGTCCCCCAAAATGAAGCCACTTCTTGTAAATCTGTTTGTTGTTTTCTTTTATCTCTTTTATTATTGCCTATCGGAGTAATGTGGGAGATCATTTACTTAAAAAAAAATTCTGAATCGTGTTACAATACATGCAGTGTAGTATTTGCAAGTTGAAGTGCCTTGCTCAGTGACGTTAAGCACCTCCACATTGTGCAAATGCTTCCAGAACTCTGTCCATTTGTCCCTTTCGATTGTTTTAGCATGATGTGCTCAGTGCTCATTCATATGGTGATGTGGCTCCCTGCCTTTCCATGACAACAGCAAAAAAAAAAAAAAAAAACCCACCTAATATAACAGCCTGTGATGGTGTGGCTGGCTGAGAGATACCAGCATCGCAGCAGGCAGTGATGGGTGCACATGTTCTGTGCGAGCCCATCTGAGCAGCAGCTAGTTCACCTGTTTCATTCAGCAGGTGGCTGGCCAAGGGCCAGTCTAACAGCTTCCTCCATCCAATGGCACTGGAGGAACCGATGGGACTGTGAGCCCTAGTGGAGTGGGTCAAGCCCCAGCCTGTCATGCCCTTGCTTAGTGAGTGGTAGAAGGCTCTTGATCCATGTGCATGTTGGGGGACCCTTGACAGCCCTCTCTCAGCGAAGTCAGCTGAGAAGCTAGCACAGCTGAGTGTGGCTTATAGAGTGCGCATTATCCACACAGAGACACAGCGCAGCCAAGCTCACACTGTGCTTCGTGCAGGAGAAGGGAGAGCCAAAGCCAGGCCGTTGGACACTCTTAGTCTTCCAGGGGCTGCAGACTTTGCATGAATTCAGCAACAGTTTCCAGAACATTCCTGCTGCTCTTTGCTTGTGACCTTCTAGGAAGTGACGGGGAGTTCTGACATGGTGATAGGTGCCCCTTTCGCATCCTGGGAGAAATATTTCAGCACAGTGGCCCTTCCGGCTCGCAGAAGCCTGTTTGCCTTCTGCCTCCACTTGCCTCCTCTCTGCCTCTGATTCTGTCACTATCCAAATGTCAGTTAGCAGGACAGGCCACCGAGGAAGATGCCCAAGAGGGAAGTCCAGTGGGAAATATAACTTCCCAGCATTGTGGGGGGTCATCTGAGCAGCCAGGAAATGGTGGCTAGCCCCATCGCCCACTGGCCCCGTGGCCAGCCAGCCCCTGAGGCATGGTCTGCAGACAGCAAGGGGCAGAGCACGGGGTTCCTACGCAGCCTGTTGGAGGAAAAACGGTGCCTGCCCCCCCGCAGGGCTTCTCCAGCTTGGCCCCATCCCAGTCACCTGCAGACCTCGTTCCAAAGTCGCCAGCAGGACTGGTGCTGGGCAAGGTAAGCCGAGCCTTGCAATGCTGGTGACCAGACAGATGGAAGCACCGGTTCAGGTCTCCACTGCTGAGCCGTCCAGCCCCCTGCTCATGTGCCTGAGGGCAGACATTGATGGCCCAGTGCGTGTGCCCCTGCACTCATCTGGGGGCTTGGATGAAGTTCCTGGCTCCTGACTTCAACCTAACTTACCCCAGCCATTGCAGCCATTTGATCTCTCCCGTGTGTGTGTGTGTGTGTGTGTGTGTGTGTGTGTGTGTCTGTCTGTCTGTCTGTCTCCCTTTCTCTCTACCACTTTGACTTTAAAAAAGAGCTGCTGGGCTCAGGGCCGCACTTGCTGACTCAGTAGATCTGGGTGGGCTGAGGAGTTGTCACCTCTGCAGTGACAGCGCCACTCTGAGGCTGCCTTTTGCCACCCTGGTGGCCCCTGCTGGGCCTGCCAGTGCTGCCCAGCATGAGAACCCAGTGCGCGTGGTGGCCTTCGGAAGCCTGCCCTCTGACCACTCTCGCCTCCAGGGCCTGACACCCGTGAGCAGCCTGGTGTTGGGCCCGTGCTGAGCCTGCTGGGATGCAACACACTCCCGGACTGCCCCACCAGAGGTAAAGCAGATCAATACGTGTTGTCGTCTCCACATGCCTTGTGGTGCTGAGCATAATGTAGTGGCTCGTCTCACAGACACTTGTTGAAATCTCTGGTTCCTTAAATGGGGGGAGGGGGCCAGTGCTCACCCTTGCTTCAGCTTTGGCCTCTCCCATCATCCCTCTCGGACTCTGTACTGGTTCCTGGGCATGTGTGTCTTGCTTTCTCAGTGATCTAGTATGCTATGGGTTTCTGCATGCAGACCCTTCTAGAAACCCAAGAAAGGCTTATTGTTCCCCAATACTTAAGACAATTTATATATTTCCACTTAAGCAGTGATGGTGAACACCCCACCCATATATTGGTTTCTGAGCATATTTTCTTCCAGGAGATTCCTTGAGGTAACAGTGTCAACCCAAGTCCCGCAGCTTTGTGTGAGTGGTCCTCGGGAGGCATTGCTGTGTGCTGTGTGAACCCCGAGTCTTCGCTCACGTTTACCTCACTGGGTGGATGGGCAGATGGACAGATGGCTGAACAAATGGACCCGCAGCCATTGTTTGCAGCTCCAGCTGCAGTGTCTCGGCTTTCTCTGCCTCTCCCCAGCCAGAAGTCTTGCTGCCAAATGTGCCTTTCAGAAGAGCCTGCTTTCTTTCCCTTTAAAAAGGAAATGGCATTTTTAAGCAAAGCGGGTCTATAAAGTTAAGGAAGAATGTAGTCTTTTAGGTAGATTCGCTTATTGGAAATATATTGATGCACTACTGTGTGCAAAGTACCGCTCTGGGTCTTAGTGATGGTGGGGTTCGGGGGTTTGGATCACAGCTGTCCAAAGACAAAATTACGATCATTGTTGTTACTGGTCTTTAAATTTTTTTTTAATTCATGTATTTGAGAGATGTGCACACACACACACACGCACACACAGCATACTCCCGTGCACTGGCTCTCCCCACAGATGCTCAGAGCGGCCAGGGCTGGGCTGGGCGCAGCTGGGAGCTGCTGCCTGGAGCCATCACTGCTGCCCCTCAGGGCTGCGTCATCTGGAAGCTGGGCTCCAGAGCCAGCCAGAAATTGTACGCAGCTACTCTGATGGAGGATGCAGGCAGCTTAACCACTAGGCTAAAGGCCTGCCCTTAATCATTTGTCTCTATTTCCAATTCTAGAATCAGACAACACTTTGTTTCATCAAATGAAATGAGTGCTCTGATGAGCTCAACAGAAGTTGGTTTTATAGACCAAGAAGGACTAAAAACAAATGAAAAAACAACAAAATAGAAACAAAGAACAATAAATAGATTGGTCATTTCAAAGTTACTTCCGTTCTAAGTAAGGAACAGGGAGACAGAATGATTGAAAACTAATTGGTTAATATCAAGTTAGTTTTTCTGTGTAAGGATAAAGCAGCATGGGTTTTGTTCGTTATCATGCTTGAAGCCAGGCTGTTGACTCTCCTGATACCTGGAAGAGTGGATAATAAGTGAGTTTCGGTTTAGTGACTGGGAACTTTAGCTTCGGTGAATCCATTTTGATTTTTACCCGAGTCTTTTGTGGAGCACCTAGTCCAACACCAAAGCTTCTCTAACTTCTTTGACACGGATTTTAGGAATTTTATCTGGGAAAACCAGAATGACACCAGTGAGCAGCCTTTGTTTCATCTGAGCAAGTGGAAGCGCCTTAAAGTAACTTCTCTTCTTTGGCTGTAAGCACATATGCCTGACTATGCTCTTGCAATCTCTAGAAAATTAATATGAAATATGGAATTTTAAGAGGAAAATGAACAGTTCATTTTAAAATTCAGAGCTGAGGGGTGTGTGTTTGGTACAGTGATGGGGAGACGAGTAGGGATGCTTGCATGTCATGGTAGACTGCGTGGTTCCAGTCCTGGATCCACTTCCGGTCCCAGCTTCCTGCTGGTGTGTACTTTTGGCAGCGTCAGTGAGATGGCTGAAGTACCTGGGTTCCTCCAGGAGACCCACATCGAGTTCTGGGCTTCTGGCTTCAGCCGGGCTCAGCCTAGGGTGTTGCAGGAATTTGGGGAGTAAGCCAGCAAATGAGAAATTTGTGCATTTGTGTATGTTTCTGCTTTTCAAATAATTTTTGGGAAAAATTCAAGTAGCAATAGTTATTTTTAATATAGGAAAATACAATTGAGTAGCGAGAGGAGATTTGCCAGGCCCCAGTGCCTCCTGTGGCTTAGTCTGTGCCTTGGAGCTATCTCAGTTACGATTTCACTGTGTACAAAGACAGGTTCTGCTCACCTTGTCCAGTCCAGCACATAGCTAAGGGGGCTGTGGGGCAAAGAACATTCTCTCCTATCCTATTTTTACACTTAAGGAGATAGAGGCTGAAAAATAGCAGCTACTCACTTGATGTTTCCACATAAAAATATGAGGGGGCCCAGCATGGTAGCCTAGTGGCTAAAGTCCTGGCCTTAAATACATCAGGATCCCATATGGGTGCCAGTTCGTAACCCGGCTGCTCCACTGCTCATCCAGCTCCCTGCCTGTGGTTTGGGAAAGCAGTCGAGGATAGCTCAAAGCCTTGACCAGTAAACATGGGACAACGACACATGGGAGACCTGGAAGAAGCTTCTGGCTCCTGGCTTTGGATTGGTTCAGTTCTGGCCGTTGCAGCAACTTGGGAAGTGAACCAGTGGATGGAAGATATTTTCTCTGTCTCTCCTTCTCTTTATCAACCTGCCTTTCCAATAAAAATAAATTTTTAAAAAACACTGAAGGGATTGGTTGATGGCATTATGAGATGAAGGGCTCAGCAATATGGCAGCAGGTGGTGTGAGCCTCAAAGAAGGGAAATTTTGAAAATTAGTCAGAAACATGACCTTGATGTTGCAGTGGTTAGACTCAGACAGAACCTGCTGACTCCATCTTTGTTGGGCAGAGTAGAATTAACAGTCCTCAGTTTGTCAGGTGACTGACAGTGTGAGGGCTATTCCATGAGGAGGTTCCAGGTGTGGGGGAGTTGGTGACTGCCCCAGACCTCCCAGAGAGTACTTGACATTGACATTGAATGGGAGTAACCCTAGAAGATAGGACCTAGAATTGGGACCCACAATAACTTTCCGGACTTGTGCCGCTTGGGGAGAAGCCATTGCTTTTTTTTTTTTAAGATTTATTTATTTTTACTGGAAAGGCAGATATACATAGAGAAGGAGAGACAGAGAGCAAGATCTTCTACCTGCTGGTTCATTCCCCAAGTGGCTGCATCAGTCAGAGCTGACCTGATCTGAAGCCAGGAGCCAGGAGCCTCTTATGCATCTCCCACTTGGCTGCAGGGTCCCAAGGCTTTGGGCCATCCTTGACTGCTTTCCCAGGCCACAAGCAGGGAGCTGGATGGGAAGTGGAACAACCAGGACACAAACCAGCGCCCATATGGGATCCTGGCATATGCAAGGCAAGGACTTTAGCCACTAGGCTACTGCCCTGGGCCCAAGCCAGTGCTGTGAATGTTGATCGCACTGTGTACCTTCCTTGTGAAGCACCCATTCGGATCTGTGCTGAGAGGAGTGGGACGCGGTATGGGCAGGTGTGCGCCTTTTTGCTCAGGTGTAATGATGCTGCCACACTGGCTTTCAGAACACCACCTGGAAATAAGTGAGGGACGTGCTCCCAGGCCTTGGAGCAGGAGGCCAGGAGGATGTGAGCATCTCTGTGCCAAATGCCCACCAGGTGCTTGCCATGTGGCTCTCTGGCACACAACCTACCATCTGCAGCTATTTTTTCTTTAAATTGACCAAGGCGTCTCGGTTTCTTTAAGCCCTTGGGGTTAGTGCTTAGAATGAAAGAAGCTTCTAGGTACTCTTGACTCTGCACAGTATACAGCACCCGTGTCCACTGCCAGAGGTGTGGGGAACAGGTCCCAGCAGAGCAAGTGTGCAGATGTGCAGCAGTGGCCCAGGAAGCAGCCACTTGTGGCACTGCGCTCCCAATTTGAGTTTCAATTATACAGACGATCTATGGTTCTTTTCAAGATTTCTAGTGGTGCTGGGTGTGAAATTTTTATATTCCTCTTAGTTACCACACATCAGCATGAAGACGTGTCTTTGGAGAGTTAATGAGAGAGGCCTTGGCCAGAAATGGCAGAAGTGGGTGTCTCTGGCTCATAGATGACCAGTGCAAGCAGGAAATAAACTCCCTCCAGGAAATCATAAATTAGAAGCCAAGGAGAGAGACAACTGCAGGGGAAAAATAAAACTGTTTCTAGTTGGAGAACTGACTAGAGTCACCAAAAAAGGCGGGGGGGGGGAGTATGATGTGGAAGTTAGAAGGGAATGTGACCCCAGTTCTCCTGGGCGGTTCCCCCAGCTGCCTGTGCGTCGGTTACCAGGGCTTGGTGTGACCCTGCTTCCCCCAGCTGCCTGTGCGTCGGTTACCAGGGCTTGGTGTGACCCTGGTTCTCCCAGCTGCCTGTGCGTCGGTTACCAGGGCTTGGTGTGACCCTGGTTCTCCCAGCTGCCTGTGCATCGGTTACCAGGGCTTGGTGTGCCCTGGTTCCCCCAGCTGCCTGTGCTTCGGTTACCAGGGCTTGGTGTGACCCTGGTTACCCCAGCTGCCTGTGCGTCGGTTACCAGGGCTTGGTGTGCCCTGGTTCCCCCAACTGCCTGTGCGTCGGTTACCAGGGCTTGGTGTGACCCTGGTTCTCCCAGCTGCCTGTGCATCGGTTACCAGGGCTTGGTGTGCCCTGGTTCCCCCAGCTGCCTGTGCTTTGGTTACCAGGGCTTGGTGTGACCCTGGTTACCCCAGCTGCCTGTGCGTCGGTTACCAGGGCTTGGTGTGCCCTGGTTCCCCCAACTGCCTGTGCGTCGGTTACCAGGGCTTGGTGTGACCCTGGTTCTCCCAGCTGCCTGTGCGTCGGTTACCAGGGCTTGGTGTGACCCCAGTGAGGGCTCCAGCTGGGCATTTCTGCTTTGCACTGGCTCCCAGTGGGAGCTGGTAAGAGCCAGGCTTTGATTGGTAGTTGGCCCTTGATGATCCCAGTTGAGTAGTTCGTGTGGACTTACTGGGGGCAGGATGTGGATTTGGAATGAGGTAAAGAAAATGAGCAGGTGCCCAAGCATCTTTTGTCACAGCCAAAGCAAAGGTGGAGAACAATGCTGGATATAGATTGACTTATGAGGAAGGCTCCACCTCTGACCTCTTTCTTGTGTTTATGTGTGTGCCATGCACACATGTTCGCATGTGTGATTAATTTGCTTCAGGTTTCATCAAGTACCTACATGTGGCCAGGCCCACTCACTGTTTGCTTGGGCAGCGGAGCCGGGCACCACCGGGGTGGAAAGGCCACCTTTCCCCTTGAACACCCCTGTGACCTTGGCCAAAGTGCCCACCTCCTTAGTCTCACCTTCCTCCTGCACGGGATGCACAGTGAGGCTGCCTCACTCCAGCGTGAGCTTGTACCCGGGTGCTGCTCTCACTGTCCTGAGTAACGCCTGGCAGCTTTCAAGGCACTTGTCAGATCTGTGCCTGCCTGTTAGCCTTCCTGGCAAAAGACAAGGCGGCGGGGGGCTCTCAGTGGGGGAGGGGTCACAGGCCCTGCCCTGGGGTCACTGAGAGAGTAGGCATGTAGGTGTCCTCAGATGATGCGGGGGGGAGGTTTGGGGGGTACAAGCACGGCAGTCCCTGAAGCAGCCACAGTCAGGACCAGGAAGGCCGCAGGCAGATGGAGGGCAGCTGGCGAAGGGAGCCTGGTAGTCCCACGAAGCACAGTGCAGAGGAGCTTGTCTGGGGAGGGCATCTGTGTTCACCACCCTGCCTTCCTTACACGTGCGCTATGCTGTCTGTCTGGCCATCTGTGGAAGAATGTGTTTTGTTTGCTGTAGCAAGAAGCAGTAGTAGTGACCGGATGTAGCCCCAGCCCAGCCTGAGCCACATTGCCCTTTCCCGCTGCCCATGGCAGGAACCCAGCAGGGCAGCGCCAGCAGGACTAGCACCTTCCACAGGCAGAATGCTCCTTGGTTTGGATTCCACTTTTCCCACGGGCTCTTTTTTGGAATATTTCTTCCTCTGAGTGGTACTACACAAACTCTTCCCAGAGTCACCTGATATGGAGTTCTCCCTCCCTCCCACTGCTGAAGTGGTGGGCTCAGCTTCTTGGGATGCCAAGCTGGGGCTTTGCAGCTAAGATCTGAACTGCTTGCCCTTTTGCCTTAGGGGATTGCATGTCTCATGCCCTGGGTGTTCTCCCCAGGGACCCTGCTTCCAGGTGGACTTGCCAAGGCTGCACAAAGAGCCGAAATCTGGAGGGCAAACAAGTACCCACTGTCCTAGCGCCTTCCCCCGTGTCTTCACTGTCTATAAATAGTGACACTTGTTTGTGTCCGTCTGGACAAGGACGCCCAATGCAGGGGAAGAGCTGCCAGGAAAACCACTGTCAGCCCTCCTGGTTGTCCCCTGACCAGTGTCACACTGAAACAGAACCGCTCCTACAGTCCAAGAGTGCCTGTGATGCCTGCGACATTTCTGGCCAGCTGGTGAGTTGGCGGGCACTCCACTAATAGAGAGAGGTTCTGTACCCTTTTCTGGGGAAGGGAACAGACAAACTCCTCCTTCCCAACCTCTGAGGGGCGAAGGCATCTGGGGCTGCTAGGGCTCGCTCTTTGCCACCTCCTGGCGCAAGGATCCTTCCTCTAGGGGAGATGACAGGCATCCTAGGACAGGTGCTAACTAGTTTCTGCTGTCTTCATGAGCAGGTATGGCCCTGGAGTGGTTGTGGATTGGAGAACAGCATATAATGTGTGCCTGTCGATGTCAACCTTGATTATTGCCCCCTCCCAGCCCCCGAGTGGTGGGGCAGATTGCACCAGTCCGCTGCATGCCGTTGGCCTCATCACTCCCACCTCTGAAGCACAAGCCCCCTTGTCTGTCATAAAACAATGCATACGCTAGGCAATCCCAGCCCAGCTCTGGCAGTTGGAGCTGAGGGGTGACATGCTAGGAGCAGGCAGACGGGAGAGCAGGAAGGAGTGCTCGCTCTTCTGGCCTCACATCCGCCCAGGTGAGCAGTAAAAACGAGGGTTCTGCAAGGACTGACCCATGAAGCTGTATTTCGGGGGGCCTGTCTGGGATGTGCGAATCTGATCCTTGCTGTTGTCATTAGAGCTGACAGCTCCCCAGCAACCTGAAATGTGCTGAAAACAGAGGCCGCACAGCGTGCGCCTCAGTGCTCCCACCCACCGACGGTGGAAGTTTCCTGTTTGGTCCCCTTTGCTTCTCTTCCCAGTTTGTTCTTTCCCCCTGTCAAAGTCTGCAGGCAGCTGAGGCCCAACTGCTTTCCTTATGGGTAGTGCATCCTTGGGAGAGGCAAGGGGGCCAGCCACAGTCAGCCCAGAGTGCTGGACTCTTGGGCTCAGGGGGATCACAGCTTTCCCTTCCCTTCCTCTCCACTCACCGCCAAGATCTGCCTGTGCTTGCTGCTGGTGGTTTTGTTCCTGCTGCTGCTCCTGCTGATTTATATCTTTGTTTGCCTGCTTTGGCTTCCTGCATGCTTCTACACCTTTTCCATGCCACGTCTTGGCTTAACTGTCCCACGTTGGGCTAAATGGGGCAGTGCCACTGGCCAAGCTCATGTTCACAAGGAGTGCACGTACTGCGTATTTTGTGCCCTCATCTGTGCATGAGCCCCACGTTAGGCCAGGGTCACATAAGCCCTTCCAGATAGGGTGGCTTTGGGGATTTTATTTGTTTAAGTGTTTCACCTGGGGAGCAAAGGCAGTTTGCCTATGAGGCCTGGAGCCAAGGGACACAGGCTGCCTAGCATCCCTGATGACTCCCTGTCCCCGTGGCCAGACCCCCAGGCTGTGTCATCCTAAGGCTGAATAAAGCAGCTTTGAGAAGTAGTCGAAACCTTGGGTCCTGGAATTGGCAGGCTCCAGTCTGGACCCTGCCATTTCACTCCTTTTGCTGCCTTTTATGGGCAGATGACTTAACCACACTGAGCTCCAGTTTCCTTCTCTGTAGAATCAAAATAAGGCTTCATAGCTGGCGTGTTCCAGGAAGCAGACACCAAACCCACATTCAGTAGGAAGACCTGTGTCAGGGTTTGATGCCCATGGAAGGGACCATGAAGCTGCTCTGTGTGCAGGGAGAAGTCAGGTTGTGATCCTGGCTCTGGAAACCCTGACCACATCCCTGGGGAGCTTTGCAGCCAACATGACCCGTCCAAGTTGTGCAAGGGAGCTAATGGCCAGGACCTTGATACCATGGGGTGTGGGACACCCTAGAAAGGAGAACCTTGGCCAAGGAGGGGTTCTGCAGCTGAGACTTGAGGCTGCTCGCTGGCAACACTCAGAGCAACAGGGATGACAAGCCCTCTGCTGCATGGGTCTCAGGAGTGTGTGAGGACAGAAGACTGCAGGAGGAAAGGCGCTTATCCTAGTGGCCCAGCCTCACCAGCCAGCAAAGGCCAGGAGTTCCCGCTGTTGCTCTGGCAGTGTGGGTCCTGCTTACACTCACTGGTTTGCTGGCACCAGTCAGCCCCCTTAGCATGCTTTCGGCTCCCTGTCCAGTTAAGCCAGGGCTTTACTTACCCAAGTCGCATATAGTATCCTTAAGGAAAGCTGTTCAGAGATACCCAGTAATGTGGCATGATTCTTATTGAGAAGCCTGAAAGGAGCCAGGCTGCCTTGTTCTGATGGTGCTGTGTGTATTGCCTGCCTGCTCCTGTGTTCTGAGAGCAGAGCAACTCACCAGGCACGAACATTTGCAGGAGCTGGTAAATTGCAGAACTATGGACTCTGTTCTCTCTCTTGGAGATCAACTACACCTTTTTTGCTAAAATACTCTCGTGTTCAGGAGAATAGGACTGTTGAGGGTGAGGGGCCTGCATCCTCCTTGGCTGCCAGCCACTCCAGACATGTGCTTTGGAGAACTTCAGAAACTTGGGTATTTTTTGAGCTGAAATTGCTTAGCATTGTTGGAAGACTATAAATACAGTGAAAGGCACTTACAAATAGACATTGTAAAATGCTTAGGCACCCACGGTCTGAGCGCTGTCAAAACAGCAGCTGCAGCTTGCCTCCTCGGAGGGATCAGAACCCTTTTTAAACTACACCTACTGCGTTTTCAAAATAGACTCACTTCTGGCCCTGGAGAGATGGTTTCAGCTGGGGCCTGTGTCTGGCTCTTGGCCGGAGGGACCAGGGCTCCGCGAGAGATGAGCAGCAGCCGCCTCCTTCCCGCTGGCACGGGCTGAGGCTGTGGAATCTGGACCTGCTTACTTCCTGCGTCTCCCCGGGGCTCCGCTGCTCTGGGCGGACCAGCTCAGGGATGTGAGGAGGGCGGGAGTAGAGAGGGGTGCCACAGGCACCAAGACAGAGAGCTGGGTCTCTGGGTGTTAAAGGGCCAGTCGCGTTTACTCAGTGGGAGTGGAAAGGGGTGGCATTTCCAGTTTTAACTGATATGAACATTTAGAAGCAAAGAAGATGCTGAAATGTTCTGGATTTTGTCCACATCTCGCAGGCCCCTCTGCCCTGCATCATTTCTCAAATGTTGGAATCCTGGTGTGAGTGCTCTGCAAGGGCCCTTCAGAAGTGACCCTGTTTCAGGTAGCCTATCCAAGTCTTGTTGATGAAGCACTCTGAGTCATGGAGAATTTAGGCAACTTGCCCAAAGTGACACAGGTGCTGACCAGGCAGCTTAGAGGTATTGGAAAGGCAAGTCAGATTTATGTAGAGAAAGAGAAACAGACAAAGATCTTCCATCTGCTGGGTCATTCCCCAGATGGCCACAACGGTTGAAGCTGAGCCAATCCGAAGCCAGGAGGAAGCGCTTCTTCCAGCTTTAATGCAGGACACCTGGCAGGGACTTCTGAGTTTAGCATTCCTCACTCCACCTGCTGGCTGATTCCCAAATGAGACCATTGCATGAGCTATCTGTGGTCAGGGCAGTTCTCTCAGGAGATTTTGGAGGCGATCACCATGAACCTCAGTGATACTCTCGAGGAGAAAGAGTGAACATGAGCTGCCTGAATTGTGTTAGTCTGTAGTCATCGATACTTTTTCAAGATTTTGAATTTATTTATGTAAAGGGAACAGATTTCATGTATTTCATATATACCATTGTTCTAAGTATAAGTCAGAATTACAGAGAGGAAGATGGCTCAATGGCTAAACCCTCACCTTGCAAGCACCAGGATCCCATATGGACACCGGTTCATATCCCGGCTGCTCCATTTCCCATCCAGCTCCGTGCTTGTGGCCTGGGAAAGTAGTGGAGGACGGCCCAAAGCCTTGGGACCCTGCACCTGCATGGGAGACCCGAAAGAAGTACTTCCTCCTGGCTTCAAATTGGCTCAGCTTCAGCCGTTGTGGCCATTTGGGGAATGACCCAGCAGATGAAAGATCTTTGTCTCTGTCTCTCTTTCTCACCATAAATCTGATCCGCCTTTCCAATAAAAATAACTAAATCTTAAAAAAAGAAAGATACCTTCTACTTGATGGTTCATTACCCAGATGGCTATAATAGCTGGGGCTGAGCCAGGCTAAAGCCAGGAGCTTCTTCTGAATCTCCCACATGGGTGCAGGGACCCAAGCATTTGGGCCACGTTCTGTTACTTTCCAAGGCCAGTAGTAGAGAGTTAGATTGTAAGTAGAGCAGCCAGGACACCAACTGATGCCAGTGTAAGGTGCCAGTGTAACAGGAAGCAGCCAGCTGTACCACAATGCTGGCCCCTCATATATATCATTTTAAGAACATATGGTACTTCCCTCTCTGCCTCTCTGCTTTTCCTCACTTCCATCTTCTCACCTCTTCCTTTCTTATTTTTCTTCAGATTTTTGCAGGGACATACTTTCAGTTTGTTTTTCTAATTACAGACTTAATCCTCCACTAAATAAAGAGTTCAGCGCTATTGCTCAGGAGTATAGACAAGGGCTACAAACAGTAATTAAATCTCAGGATCTCAGGGTGCCAGTTTCACTCATATATATTACTTTTTTGGAGTACTCTCCATATTAGTCGTCACAAATCAGAGGAAATGTGATGTTTGTCTTCTTGGTACTGTCTTAAAAGTAAACTTCAAAAGGACGGGAAAATGCGTCTGTAGTCTTGCCCTGGAGACGAGGACTTCCTAGCATTGTGGAGCTTCCCATTTCGGCATTCTCATTTCAGAGCACATGGTGAATGTTCTTGAAGTCCACAGGTGTGCTTTGAAGCCCTCTGTGTACTGGGGTGCTGGGCTGAGTGACCCGACTCACTTATCAGACTACCCAGGAGTTACCACTGTAAACATGAATTCTTCCAGTTTTCAAAAAACATCTCTGCCTGTGCCATCAGGAGGACCCGAGACACCTGTGCATTGTGGCATGTGCGGCTTTAAGCTCCCTTTCCACTTTGTAACACAAGCATTCATTCTTTTCAGAACAATCCAGTTATAAACATCACTTCATGGTGAAGTGGAAGTCCATCCAGTGTCGTCATGCTCTCCTACTTTGCAAGATATTGCACTTCTTTTTTATTTATTTATTTTGTCATGACAAATAATCCTGTGATAAGCACATTGAAGCATATGACCTTGCTCGGTATTACAGCCTGTTTCTAACACAGACTCCCAGAACTGCACGAGTCAAAGCTTAGGAACATTGTGAAATCCACTGACCCATTCATATAGCCTGTTCTTTGAAATTTATTTATGTGACTTGTGCCAGTCCACATCACACTAAGTGAAATAAATAAGTCCAAGAGAGACAAGTACTGCACAGTCTCACCTGGGGAATGCAACGTGTCAAGGTCGTAGGAGTACAAAATGGCGCTTCCGCAGGCTGGGCTCTGGGATGGTACTGGGTGGATGAGGTGGAGACAGTGGGCGAAGGGTACAGTGTCAAGTAGGTGCACATGGTGGGTTCTGGTCCTGTGCTGCACGGCAGGTGGCCACTGTTAATAGCAGAAAAGATTTGCAATGTTCTTACCACAAAGAGGTGAAAAATGGTTAGCTGACAGATGTGCTAATAGCCTGATGCGATTATTCCTCAGTGTGTACGTATTTCAAAACACTACACAGTACTCCACAGATCTATGTCATTATTTGTCAATTAAAACGAAATAACTTAAAACTTGAAATCTACGTAGCAATGAGAAACACAGTATTTGTAAGAGTACAGCGGTTAGGTGTGACGGCAACAGGAAGAGGGCAGAAAAGAAGCAAGGCCCGGGAGCAGAGGAGCAGGGTAGCGCACAGCAGCCCTCTGCAGGGCGCCCTGAGCAGAAGCTTGCAGCTGTTGCCTCAGAGGGAAGCAGGACTGACAGTTCCCAAGATGCCCCGTTAAACCACACGTTCAACTGACTGCTCCTGAAATACGCATGGTCAACTCACGAGCAAAACCACTCCTGCCAACAGCCCTTCTCACAGACTCCCAGCTGCATGCCAAGGTGCTGCCTCAAACCATCTCCCCCCCGCCCCTGAACAACAACTAAGAAACCAAACACCTCACTGTCCTAGGACACGTGTGTTCTTGCTAGGTCTGGTCTTCAGTGTGTCCTAAAAAGGCACAGGGCTGTCTGGTCCGCTTGAGTGCAGTTCAGTGTGTTAGGCTGGAGAACAGCACCACCAAATCCTTCAGGCTCCGAGGCTACCTAATGGCCACCTGTGGGTGCTCAGCCACTTAACTCCCTAGCTGAAAAATGGATGACTTAGAAATGCAAATGCTTCCCTGCTAATCATTCTGAATTTCTACAATATTCCATTCAGAAGACTACACTTGCCCATCCAGTCCAAAATCTAGGGATTCTTGAGGTGCATATTAAACGGCACAGTATTTGCATGGTGCCCGTGCACGTCCTCCTCTGCGCTGTCGGCTCCTCCTCCGCTGTCACCCACACTCCCTCCTGACTTCTGGCTTTGTCCATCTCCTCCTGCAATTTCCCTTCACTCCCCCGTGCTACTTCCCAGACAGCCTGAGCCATGAGCCTGGGCCAGCGTAGGCCAGCCCTCATCAACTTTACCATCCTTTTTCTTCTTGTTCCTCTGTGGGGTCATCAGACACCTGACCACCTGGGCACCCTCAGCCACACTTGAATCCTTGATCCCTCGTGCCCTTACAGATGTGTCCTTTCTCCCTTGTCCACATGCCTGCCTCTGTGGTCACCTCCTGCTTGTCCCTTCCCTCCACCACCATGCAGTGCCCCTGCACTGGCCTCTCTTCCCATAGGCCTCTGGTACATAGCCTGTGCCACAAGACTTGCAGTTGTCTTTCTGTCTTTCCCATTTAGCCCGTGAGGCCCATCCAGAGTGGCTGACCCCTGGCTTGGCCCTCTCAGTCCCCCCAACACAGTGGCTATTTGACAAGTTGAGCGACTCTGTTACTCTTGCAGTTCGACTTCCAGGCATGGTGGCCTCCAGGAGCTGGGAGCTGGGCTATTTCTGTTGCTTTGCTGGGAACAACTGCTCAGCTTCGCCTCCCGCTTTATGCACAGGGGTCGTTTCCCACTTTGGTGCTCTCTCAGCCTTTGGGCAACCTCATGGAAGGCTCAGCTCCTGACAAGGGCCAGAAGAGCTGGCCTTTAGAATAGTGTAGAGGAACCTTCTGTCGGTGTGTAAGGCACAAGCCCCGTGTCTGCTCCCAAGGGCTGCTCCTACCCCAGATTTAGAGGAAAGTCACTCGTGTCCTGACGGGCATGCTGGCAACCCGCCCCTCCCCCCCCCCCGCCCCAGGAGCCATCTCCTCTTACAGGCCTGGCCCCAGTGCCAGCTTTCAGGCTGCCAGATCTCAACTTGACACTTCGTGCCTGTCATCAGCCTGGCTGATGCCCCAGCCCCAGGCCAGAAAACCTTTTTCTCAAGGTTAAAAGTAGCTGACCTTTGACTAGCAGCATTGGCTGAATTGCTCGTGCCTTAAAAGGGAAGCCACCGGTCTGCCAGGGCTTATTTGGCCCCGGGATGGGAGGTAGCAGAAGGGTGTGTGGCCAGAGATGCATTGGCGAACAGTTGTTGTTCAAACCGCCATCTTTGAAAATGTGTGTGGGAGAGGGCCTCTCCAGTGTGCTGGTGGTTTGTGCCACGGCCTGCGTGGCCAGACGATTCCTGCTTTCCTCTGCTTCCCACGTAGGCCGCAGTGGCACCCACACCACTCAGAGCAGCACCTTCCTTGACGTGTGTGCGCCGGAAAGCTGCCAGGATGAGAAGGACGCACAGCAATTCTTAAATGTCTGGATTTGTGTTTTCATGTAGGGGTGACGGGCCAAAGATTGATTTGGTGGGCAGTACACTCTCGGGCATCCTGGACAAGGACCTCTCGGACCGTGGCAATGACATTGGTGAGTAAGGACGGCATTCTTGCTTCTCTTTGCAGTGAGAAGCAAGCTAAGAGCCCGCTGTGGCCCTTCCTGGAGTGCGGTGAGAACTAACACAGGTTGTACGGTACCAGGCTGCCAGCTCCAGCTCGGCGGCAGGTGCTACGCTTTGGTGAAGAGGGTGAAGTGATGGTGCTGCTCACCTAACAGAATTTTGGAGATTTTCTCCCTTCTCTGACCTTTCCTGGGGCAGGCCCAAGGAAAACACTGACAAGTAAACTTTATTGAAAAGGAGGGCATTCCCACTGCCCTTCGTGTTTTTCCCCAGCAGAGAGGCAAATGGGTTCCACCACAGAAGAGCAGGGTTCTGCCGGTGGTGCCTGGCAGGTGGAGGGCATGTCAGGACTGCCAGTTTACAGTGGGCTTGAGTGTGGTCATTGTTGCTTGGTTCAAAACATGAGAGTTTTTCCAAGGTCAAGATGCCGCCATGTGATAAGTGGGAATGCGGCTGAAAATGTCCCTGTGGCAAACAAGGTTGCAGGTGTTTTTGAGGGTGTGTGGGTGAGGGGAGGTCGCTTCACTGGTGTGCTGATGGAGGCCTCTGGCAGTGAGAGCAGGGCGACGGGCCCACATTCAGGGATGCCATCTTTTTGTTGAAGGTTGGCGCCTTTTCTTTGTGCCTCTTGTGGGTATAAGTTAGTATACAGTATACTAACTTATACTGTAGAAGGCTGCACTTGGAATTTGCCCAAGTTGTAGGAGATAAGACGGGATCATCTGTGTGCCCTTTGCCCGCTTCCCCCTCAGTGCCCATCACACAGGGCTGTGGAACAGTAGCACCAGTAGACAGAAAGCCAGGATACTGACAGACCATCCAGCAGTCTTACTTAGCTTTCTCCTGATTTAGCCATAGTTCCACACATGCCTGTTGAGTTCTGAAATTGTATCACACTGCAGATTTGTGTCTGCACCACCACAGTGCGTATGCAGAAGATCTCTGTCACTCACAGGATGGGCTGTGCTGCTCTTTTATGACCACACCCACCTTGTCTGCCTGCCCCTTTCCCTGACTTCTGGCGCCACCCCCAGAGTTTTGCAGCATCATCTGGGTTGGCTGCTGAATTGGGAAGCAGGTGTCTGACAGTTGGCAGGCCTGAGAAGAGCACTGGAGCTCCCAGCATGAACATTTTCCTCTCCTGGCGTTATCTGTGCGTTCGGGTGCTTATTTCTCCCCGCCCCCGCCCCCCCCCCACCCCCCCCGCCAAGCCTGCTAATAGAGTCACATGTCTGCAACGACTGAGCTGCAGTATCTGGGGATGGGCCGCGCCACTGTGACTGTAAATGCCAAGGGACTGACCCTGTTTCCCAAGCTGCTTCACAACCTCATTCAGCCTTCGGGAATTCCATTCAGGAAGCATAGCCTGGTGGTTTGGGCTGACGCAATAGCGACAGAAATGCTAGCCTGCTGGAGCTTTTGATCTGGTTCAGGGGCAGGGAAGAGTGATGATCAGCTGTGAATGAGAAGAAATCATCCGAAGAGTCCAATTAAGTTCTAGTTCTACAGCTGTGCTTTAGCAGTTGGGCTCTTTTTCTTTTCTGTTTTAAGCCAAGGTACTTGAAAGACAAGATACTGGTGCGAGTCATGGCGTAGACCCCCACAGGAGGGGAGGTGTTCTCCCACCTCCAGAACCTATAGGACCATGTGTCTCGTTTCTCAGAAGCACTGCCTTTTGACCTTGCTCTGAGTTCAGAGATGTGCAAATTGACTATCACCAAAACAAACGATTTGCAGCCCAACAAGCTGGTTTGGAAGTAGCAGGGCATTTACTGGATAAGACAGAGTTAGTGTTTAGAAGCTTTTCTCACTGTTAGAAGCTTTTCTCACTGTGGTGACTCAACAGCAGTTTATGTGTATTTGAAGGCCCAGAAAGACAATGGCTGCAGCTAGCGTCTCTCTCCTTTTGCAAAGAAGACATTCCAGGAGGCCATAATTCCTCAAGTTGTCCATTTAATGTATATATCATTTGCATTGCAAGAAATCATGGTTGGTGGTTTGGTGGTCCTTGTACAGGCCTGAGCCGGCACACGGGAAGTGACGTGTCACTGAAGGTCTGGCCAATGGCAGCTAAGAGGTGGAGAGCACTGCCATGCCCATCATTGGTGAGGATATTCCCCTGGGCCCCAGGTGTTGGCACAGGCTCCGTGAAGAGGGACACCTTTCAGAAAGTGTGTGGGGCAAATGGAAATAAGAGATAAGTAAGTCCAAAACTCTTTTACATCATACAGTTGTGTGTGTGTGTTTTATATAATCCATATTTGCCCATGAGCTTTTTGAAATCTTCTCCTGTGTGTACGTGGAAGTTGTTGAGGTGCTGGTAGGGTGTGGGGTAGCCAGGGAGATCCCCTGGGCAGTGCTCTGTGAGGAGCAGCCTGGCGTTGGGGTGGGGGTGGGGCAACCTGGACCCATCAGCAGAGGGTGGATTTGTAAACTTACCCTGTAGGCCGTGGGTGACACTGAAGTCACATCATCGTATCTCAAAATTCAGATAACTGATGAAATGTTATGGGAGTGATGAGACGTAGGCAAGCCAAGTGTCAGGGAGTCAGGTTACTTGAGAGTTGGCGTGCAGGGTGGCAGAGAGAGCCAGAAAGATGCTTACAGAAGGAACAGGGAGGAGGGACTGGGTAGGGGAAGCAGCCATTCAGGACGTGGGGGAAGAGAAGCCTCGTGTGTCACTTGAGATGATTTGGGACCAGGTGACTAGGTAGGGGGAAATGTCATGGGTAGAAGTGAGCATGTCAGAAGCAGGAGCTGGTCTGGGGCGGACAGTGTGTCAAATCTGGCTGAGCATGTTGACTGACACTTGACTAGACTTCCCTAGGTCAGGCCTGGGATGAGGCTGCAGGTGGAGGGCGAGCCGGCAGGTGTTGAAAGCAGAGATGCGGAGCTCCCTGGTGCCGGGAGAGAGAAGGGAGGGCCTGACCTCTAAGCCCTTGGGTGTGTGTGCTACATCTGCTGCTTCCTGCTCAGTTGGCCTTCCAGACTTGACAGACGCTCTGAGCTTTGGCTTCCTTGTCTATCGATGCCTCCATCCCCATCAACTTCCAGAACAATTTCAAATCTGTTGGCAGGATACCCCTCTCCCCCCCACAAAATGGAGAGAGAGTTGCTTACTAATAATGCTGTTTGGTTAGAAGTGGTGGTTCATTGGTGGTTGGGTCAAGAAGATCAAGTCCTTACCAAGAGAAAAGGGAAAAGAGAACCAGGGGCTGCCGACTAAGCCTGCACCATGGCTGTATCAGTGGGACAAGCAGGATCTTGCCACATCACTGAGACCAAGGGCGAAGGGATTTCAAGTGGAATGTCTGCAGGTCCAAAGGCAGACATGTTCTTTGGACATGGCTTGGTCCAGGAGAAAAGGACAGTGCATACGGTGTGTCTCTCGAGGGCTGCTTTTGTAACATTTCCTCGTTGCTTTGCTTCAAAAGGAGGAAATGATTGTGGCAGAGCATTCTGTTAGTGGTTCAAACAATAGAAGTTACGTAGACATGGGCTGTGGTAAAAAGCGGAACACAGCCCTACAGGCCATTGGAAACCCTCCATGTCCGCTATAAATAAATCTGTGTTTCCTCTTAATAAAGTTATAATTTTAAATTATTATAATATTAAATTAGAGAATGGGGCTTTTTCAGATCTCGTGTGGGCAGCTACCAGCATCCATCTGCCAGAGATAATTTAGAATAAAATCAATTGGTCCAAGCCCAAATTGTTGATGTCAGTTTGAGATATTGTTTGTATCAAACTACGCAACCATATTTCAAGTAACATAATGGAAAATATGGAAGAACTCCAACACAGGCCTGTGCATGAATAGAGATGAAAATTAAATCGTCCAGCTTTCTCTTGGTGACGGAAGAATCTGTTCCAATTGAATGGGAGATTATAGGCCGTGAAGTCAAGTGCCATAACATTTGCTTTTAGGATGCCATATATTGTAGTCCGCATCACACAGCAGTGTTTGTTACACTTTTCCCTACCCAGAGATTGTCAGCTCCTTTCTCACTACCCCCTTGCCGAGCCATTAGCTTCCGGCTGGGGAGAGGGCGCCTGATTTCATGTCCTGCCGCTGCAGAGAGCCTTCCCACTCCTGCTCAGTGGCTGGGCATCCGTGCAGGAGCCGTGCCTGCTCCATTCTGAAATCTCAGACTGTTCCTGTCTGTGTATATGTGTGCAACACCACCAACCCCTCCTCACTGGGAGAGGGCGATGCGTTCCCCTGTGTCCTTTGAACTTGACCCACATGAACTCAAAACTTGACAAAGCATACCTTTCACTGTAGTCAGTTTGAGGGTCAAGATGTAAAATATGGGCCCCAGGAGGGTTTAGAAGACTGACATCAGCTTGTGCGCTGGCTCTGCGGGGTCCCTGGGCTCATCCGGCCTGGGAGGTGACAGTGCGACTCCCTAGGCCCAGGGAACGCTGCCGAGGGGCTCTTCATCTGGCCAGCTGCACAGGCACTCAAGCCGGTCTGTCATGATGGTTGCCAGCTCTGCACATTTACTGAAAACTGCTAAGTTGAACACTTCAAACTAGTGAGGTGTATTCTGTATGAATTACACATCAGTATAGCTGTTAAAAGGGGGGGGGACCCGTACTAACTGAAATTTGTTAACATTCACTTTGAGTACCAGTGTTAAAAAAAAAGATGATTCTGAAAGTATAGGGTTTGAGGTGCCCCTTGGCCCCATTTGGCAAAATAGTTGCTTTCAGTGCTGTTGAGTTTTATGTAAACAAGTCCTTTACAAATAGAATTATGTTTTAGATGTGTTAACGGACTCTCAAAGCTTGTGGAAGAGCCATTTTTAATGCAAATAAGTCCCCTTAGCGTGTGACATATGTGGATTGTTTTATGCTGTTTTCTTAAATTGAAGCCCACTCAGACGTTGAGACTTAGCTGCTTGCAGCTGTGGTAACAGAATGATCCCAAAGTTTGTCAAAGGCTTGAGTGTTTCCTAAGCCTATTTGCGGGGGGGGGGGGTGTGCCTGCATAACTTTGGTTCTTCCTTGAGGTGCAGCTTGCAGGTAGTTGCTTCTGAGGGCTGTAACTGTAACATCCTAGTATTAGAGCCATTCTTCTAACACAGTATAGAATACTCTCAGCTCCATTTTCCCAGCAACCTGAGCTTAGATACCCAAGAAGGACAGAGGAACGAATAGTCGCGGGGTGCCTACTAGATGCTTTTGTAGATTTATTTCCACATCATGTGCAGCACTGTGAGACAGAGATTCCTGTTTATGTCAAAGGAACAGGGACTAAAGCAAGCTGGCTAAACTGGGCAATGTGAAGTGGCAGGTGGGAAGCCCAGGTGGCAGTGGGCCCAGGTCTCCCTGACCAAGGAGCCCAGACTTCTCCGTGCACGAGGCTACTCTGCCTCACGGGTGCACCACTGCTCTCCCTGGTGACGTCGTTGGCTGTCACATTACAGGCTAGCAATGGTGATGCTACCTCTGTCTAGTGCATGGAGGCCGGGGGTGGCACAAAGCATCCTGCAGCACTCACACAGAGTGTGAACACAGTGTGTTACTCCACAGAGATCCGGAAAGCCCGGTGCGCATCCAGGTACCCGTGCAGAGTAAACTGGGGACAGCTGGGCTGAAGATGGGCGCCCCTTCAGGTGCAGCCTCATGCCTGTGCTCCTGTAGTGATGTAACCTGTCAACTCCAAAACTCAGCTGGAAAGTGGGTTCAGAGCTGCTGTTGGAACCAGGGGGTTCATATTCTCCCTCTCTCTCTCATATATATATACACATACATATGTGTGTGTACTCAATGTCATTAATTTTAAGCGTCATCTAAGAACTTGACCTTGGCTTTTGAGAAAGGGACCTTCCTCAGGCTACATAGGAAGTTAGTGCCCTAGAGAAAAATGAGACAATCTCAGCCTGAGTTTTCACATAGAAAAAGGACTATTCAATGATTAATACCTGCTGTTCCAATGAGTATTAAGTAAAAATGTAACAAACACAAGATTTGATCAATGCTAAAATCTATATCTGGGTTCCCTATAAGGATATATTTATAAAGCAGTTAAATACTGGCCACTGCCAGAAAATTGTAGTTAAGATGACACTAACTCTCTATAGATAAATGGCCAAGTTCTCATTTTGCAACTTTTATCTTTAACGCTCAGAAATCATTTCTAGGGGGTTCTTGGCCAGATTTTGAAGGAGGACTTCAATCCTCGGGCTGCTGTTTCCTCTGCCCTCTTTATATGTAGCAACTGTATATACGTGTGTGTGTGTGTGTGTGTGTGTGTGTGTGTGTGTGTGTGTGTATTTTGCAAACCTCCCAATTGGAGTTAGAAAGTCATTTGTTTGGCCTTGCAACCTTTCAGGGCACTAAGCAATTTCTCAGGTTTAATATGACAACATGCACTGTGGCCACCCTGCCCTAAAGAACGGCTTCATTGACATTTAGAGTACTCCAGAAAGACCAGTGGCTGAGCACCCGGCGCTCTCACCTCGTTGCTCAGAATTGAGCACTTGAATGGGTGAGCTGAGGCTCGCTCTCCTAGGCACCGCCTCCTTACCTGCGACTTCCAGAGATGTGGTTGACATCACCTAGGCCGAGGAGCAACAAATGCCACTGCTGTGCTGTCAGTGTTGAGCCTGTGTGCATGTGTGGATGGGTGGGTATGGCTCTGGCCCCCAGTCAGGGACACTAGTCCTAATCCAACCGTAGCCTCTCTCCGGAGGACATGAGAAGTATGTTTGCTACTGAGATAGTGAGGTCAGGCTGGCGGCCGGTGTTCATTTCAACAGACAGCTCCATGTCCCACACTGGGTGCATGCTGAAGCCTCAGTCTTGTGCACGGTCCCCAGTGTCTCCACTAGACTTCCCCTTATCCCTTGACCCAGTCAGTACCTGTCCTGGGACCCAGCTGCTCGCCTCTGTCCTGCGCCCCCTGCAGGGCAGTACTGCCCATGGCACTGGCTGAGTTCTCAGTTCTGCTGAGAATGAATGTCCTCTATGATGCTGCTTCCACAGTAAGCATTGAAAGGGCCAGTTTGAAGAGCCTCACAAAAACTATAGCGATATGGGGGTTGCAGGGGAGGAAATAGTGACAGACATTGCATCACTTCCCTGGAGTGAAACAATTGGTGCAGCAAGTTATTCCAAAAGTCTGCAAATAGTGCTTGCTGTAATGGGTGTCCTCCTGCCCTAGGCACCTTTACTCGTTGTTCTGCAAGGAGAAGATGCCTGGGGGAGGATGGGTGGGCATTTGCGGCATGGGGAGCATTGGTTAGATGGCTCCTGGCCTGCGGAAGGTCCTGGCCCCTGGCAGCACCATGGACAAGCATTCAGTCCCAGTTGTTCCACATGTGCAGGGCAGCCCCGTCCTCGCTTGGGCATGCCTAGGAACCTGAGCTGCCTCTCTGTGGCCAGGGCTCATTTGTCATTCAGCCCATGGCTGGTGTCTCTACATTTACTACCTACCCAGAGTTTTTTCAGCCTTCAGGCTACAAATCTGAAGGTGCGCCTGGTGGGCTCAAAATCCCCTATGGACAGCAAAGGCCTGTTTAGTGCTGGCTTGGGCTTTGGGCCTGGTGTCTAAGACTCAAGTTGGAATCCTGATTCTGCTTCCAGTTCCTGCTTCCTGTTAGGGTGTAGCCTGGGGAGCCACAGGTGCTGACTCAGGTGGCTGGGTACCAGCCGTCCCCACCAATCCCGGCATTGGCTTCCTGGTGCCTGGCTTCAGCCTGGGCCAGCCTTTGCTGTTACAGGGATTCGGGGAGCGAAGCAGCAGATGGGAGCTGTCTGTGTCTCTCAGATGAAAAGAACTGAAGAAGTAAACACATACTGTTGCTGCCTCCAGGGGTACCTATCGGGGGCCTCTAGCCTGCACATGTGCAGAGTGACAGCTCTCTGGCATGTGCACCTCCTGCCCCCTGGCTGTGGTCTCAGATGGGCAGAGCCTCATACTGACTTTGGTTTTATTTGCAAATATGCAGCAGGGTTTGCCTACCACTCAGCCCCCTGACCCATGGAAAGCCGCACTCCCAAGCTTCACTTTCTTATGTGAAGTGCATGCTTTTATTTCTATCACTGTGTTAAGTGAATCATCAAAACCCTTTTCTAGCCGTGGACTCTTGCGGAGGCCTGGCCTGGAAGCCTTGGCCAACTTCGTAGCCTGCTAACCTTGGTTCATGTAATGAGATAAGTGCTTAGCAGTTTGGGAGTGAGGATGGTGGGCCCCACTGAAATGTAACTAGATCCGGTGAGGACAAGCTAAGGACAGGCGGTGGCAGGCGACAGCATGTCCTGATTGAGAGCCACAGCAGCCTCTCAGCTGACCTTGCACTGCCGAGAGTGACACTGCTTTCATCTCCCTGGGCTCATGCTGTCTCTCCTTGAGATTCATAGGAGTGCTCCTGGGAATGCCAAAGACTCACTACAAAGAAAAAAAATAACCAAAGCTTGTAATGTGAAGAACTGTGAATTATGATTTTACTAATTGCTGTAATCTGTTTTCGCTTGCTGTAAGAAAATATCTGGGGAATGGATAAGGCAGAGAGGGTTAGGGCTTGGCACTGTGGCCAGAGTGGCTAAAACAGCCGGCTGTGGTGTCAGCATCCCGTACGGGCACAGGTTTGAGTCCAGGCTGCTCCACTTCCAACACAGCCTGCAAAAGCAGTGGTAGATGCCTCAAGTCCTTGGGCCTCCGTATCTGCTAGCTGGATATATCACACTTTGACACTTTGAGCTGGATATTGCTAACTGGAACTACAAGTCATCTCTTTCTGAATTGAGTAGCAGTCATCCACACCCACACGCAGCACTGAGAAAATGCTCAATAAAATTCTACTCTTTCCTGCCTAGAATTATGTATGATATATGTGTGTACATTTTTAATCATTTGTATGCTGGTAATAATTGTAGTGGTAACTCAATCCAGAAAACATGATTTTTATACCTACAACATTGTGATGCTGTGAGAAATAATCATAAATTTCAATTTAAATGCATACTTGATATCAGGAAAAGGTGATAAAATAATAAAACACTTGACATGATATTAAACTGAAGTTCAGGAATAAATAACTAAAATAAATTCCAGGGGCTGAGGTGATGGCATTGCAAATAAAGCCACTATGTGCAATGCCAGCATCCCATAGAGGCCCCAGTTCAGCTGCCACTGCCCTGTGTCCTACTGATAGCGTGGGAACAGCAGTGGAGGAGGGGCCGAGCGCCCAGCAGCTCCCGCCTGCAGCCTGGCCGAGTGCTGACTCTTGTGGTCGGCTGGCGAGTGAGCCAGCACGTAGGAGATCTCCAACTCTGCCAAATGAATCTGTCTAAAAAAGAGTAAAAGAAGGTGAATTCAAGGAGAAGCAATGTTATCAAATTTCCAATAGTATAAATCTTACAGGTTTTTTTTTTAAGTGAATGATGGTTGTTTAAGTGCTGTGGCAGTCATATATAAAGTGTGTTTATGAAAGAAACATACCATGTTTTTAAATGGCAGTATTAAAAATACAACAGAAGTTATGTCTCTTGAGACTAAAAGTTACAAAGAAAAAGTTTCTATATCACCTTAAGATGTGTGAGAGGACATATGTGGGTTTGCAAAACTATTTTAGGAAGTCCTCTGGCAAAATAGCCTGAAGATCACTGGCCTGAGAAATATATCATTTTACACTTACATGAATATTTCTATTCTAGGACTGGTATTAGTTCTGATTAAATAATCTGATTCATTTGTACAAAAGGCATTGGTACATCACACATTTACATTTGTTATGTGGGATGCCGACATTGCAGTAGGTGACTTTATCTGCTGTGCTACAGTATTGACCCCCAGACACGCTTTGTTAATTGCTTAACACCTTGCATTTCTTGCTGGAGATTTCTTTACAGAGGCCAGCCCTTTTTCTGACTTTTTAAAAACATCTGAAAAAATGAGAGCGGAGAATCAATTTGTTATTTGAGTACAGAGCTGTTTCTTCACAAAGCAAAATTTCATTGCCTAGAATCTTCCTGTGGCTCTGGGAAGTGGAAGGGGCATTAGAAATGGAAGTACTTAAGGGGGCCCTGTACTTTTTTGGTAGTGACCTTGAACAACATTGTCAAGCTCTGGCCCTGCCCCTCTCCTTTGATGGAGTAGTTGTTCTCACAGCATGGAAGGGTGAAGTAAGTGGGCTGGAGGGGTGGGTGCGCATGCGCATGCAGTGCTGGCATAGTCAGCACATGGAGCTGAAAACAGTCATGTGAGACCTGCTTGCTCTCCGCGGCTCACGGCTGGCCAGCTTCCCCTGGTTTATAACTGAGCACAGTGCCTCGTGCGCTGGGTCCTGCCTTTTGGAGAAGGGCTGACTAGTGTTTGCTAGTGGTTGCAGGATATGCCTAGAGGCCTGGGGGCAGGAGGCTTTCCTCAGCTTACACCTCACAAAGCGTGGGGTTCCCAGCTTCGCCTTTAGATCCCTATTCTCGAATCCCACAACTCACAACAAATTTGTGCCCTGTATAATTTAATCGGGTTTTGCCCCCATATTCTCGCTTACAAAAGAATAACTTCCTAAGAAGCTCTTGGCTCTGATAATCTCTCTCTCTCTCTCTCTCTCTCTCTCTCTCTTCTGGTGCAAAAGCTGAAGCCCAGAAAGATTGTTCTTTTGTTCTATAATAATTTATTGCACACTCACTACAACACATGGACGCTGTTAGGCCTGGGAAAAAAGATAGGACCCATAACTCTCCCCAGCGGGTGGATGGGACAGCTCCAGCAACAAGAAATGCCAGCTCAGAGTGCTACATCCGGAGATCAGAGAGATGGGTGAGTTGGGGCACAGCCATACCAGGCCATTTCTGGGAAGAGGTCGGTTGCAGAACAGGTCCCATGACAGAGGAGTCAGAGGGGAGCGAGAGCCCGGAAGAGGCTCTCCATTGCTGTCCTTTGTGGACAGCATGGGGAGGAAGTGTTGAGAAACCTGACACAGTGCTTCCAGGCCGGAAATTCTGGAAGCTTCTATGCTCCAAGGCAGGGTCATGGAGAAGGAGGGAGGGCCTCCAGACACGCAGAGGGGCATGCCATTGCCAGCCCCCGCCTGGCACAAACCTCCATCCTTAGGTTACCTGCTGAGTACACAGGGCCATCAGGAGCTCCCCGCAAAGTTCCATTGGCGGCAGCTGGCCTGACTCACACCGTTCCCTGCTCCCCTTCTGTGTTTCCAGCTGATGTGCTTTAGGTCACTGGCACCATGCCTCTCATGCATGGTAGGGTGTGACTAAAGGTCCAGGAAAGTGGGCAACTCCAGGGTCCGCAAAGAGCCCAAGGCCCTCTTCAAGCTAATCTATCCCTATGTGTCCCCAGAGGTCGGTCTTCTGGGTGCCACAAGAAAACATGAGCTCTCATCCTCAAGGTACAAACCAGCAGGAGAAATTCCCAGGCAGGCTGAGAAAACGTGTATCAAGTTTCAGCTTGATTCATTTTAAAACCACCGTGAAAATTGGGACATTTTCTTCGCACCACACTGGGTTAGTCATGGAAATTTTGCCTTAATCAGCCACCACGGCCACAGTCCTGAGGTACGTGCTGTGTGCCATTGGGAACAAGGGGACAGTGCCACCCTGTGTCTGCCCTCCCTGGTGGGCCATGGAATGTAGAAGTGGCTTGCAGTCCACTCTGTGAAAGCAGGCCAAGGATACCTGCATGCCCCTTTGTGGCAAGGAACCTCGGGCTCCATGCTGCTTTTTTTTTTTTTTTTTTGTGGCAGTTTGAACGAAAGTATTCTCTGCACGTGAAAACTACAGAAAAACGGCTGACATGCGCAGTAGGAGGGTCTCCTGTGAGGGATTCTGACTCAACTCTGCCCTGAGTGACAGCGACCAGACCAAGCCTCCAGCATGCATAGAACCTTGTAGCACAAACCCCGGCCAGGAAAACAAGATGGGACAGCCAGGCTTCCCAGGCAGCCGCGGCGGAGGATGGGGTCCTGAAAGTGTTGCCACTGCCACTTGTACCACCCTCTGCACCCGAGTCCTGCTGGGAGGCACTTCTCTAAGCTGTGCTCCTGGGAGAAAAAGACTTTCCCCCTTGAGATTGTTGCGTGTTTGTCATTTTTGTGTCTCTTCGTGATAGCATGTTGAGCATGTCTTCCCCAGGGATGCGCTGGGCTTTGGACATGACAGAGGTGAGCCCCTGCCCGCCTGGGATTCCCGGGAGATGAGTGAGACACCATGCAGCTGAGGCAGCTTGACACTGTGGACTGCCGTGGCCTCCGCCAGCGCCTCGCGCCTGGCAGCCCCAGCACTCGCAGGTGGGCTCAAGTAACTGCGGCTGCGCCCAGGAGGCTGGAGTAAATATGGAGTCCTCCCTGAGGCTGGCAGCCATTTCCTTAGTTGAACTTGGCCATCCCAATACCCCCGTAGACCTCCTTAGTCTACCCCAAGGTGGGTGCAAATCTGAAGCTGTGTCACTGCTGCGCTTGCTCCCTCCTCCATCTCCCAGCCCACTCTGCACACGGGGAGCTTCTCACTGTGACAGTGTTTGGCCAGCTCTCGGAGACCTACCACTCCCCGCCACTGACCTGTGTCGGCTCTTGCTTGCTGAGCAGAGCCCGCCGGTCGCCTGGGGGAGCCTCTTCTCCCCTCCACTCTGCCGCATGGCCAGGTCCTAAGGTATGACTCCCCTCCACCCCCACCAGAGCCACGCTCCCAGACTTCACAGCTGCATTTGTATCTCCCGGGGAGACTGGCACCCACCCATGCCCAGGCTGCACCCAGGCCAACCAGGCCTATTCCTGGGCTGTGTTCAGGATTAGGGTTTTGGCTTCGATTTTTAAATTGTTCAGGTGAGTCTGCTGCATGGCCAGAGTGGAAAGGGAGAGTTAATTAGGCTTTGATTTTTCTGGAATCACTGTACCCTGCTCAATTTTTGCTTCTAGAGTTTGTTTCCATTTCCTGGACAGAGTCAGTTGGTATATGGGCCAGCTCGGTCCCTGGTAGCTCCCTGCCAAGGCACTTGGCAATGGCCTGTGGGTTGAAACTTTCAATGGCTTCTCTCCCACCTCCTCCCCAGGCGGCCTGCTCGGCATCCACCCCTCGGTTCCCTGTCCTGGTCCCCAGCCTCTGGCTTCCTCTGCCCTGCACGGTGCCTTCACCCCTCACCCTGCAAGAGGCCTGCCTGTCCCAGCCCTTGTTCCCTGCTGCTAGGGGAGTTGGGCCTGTGCATGGATGACCTGCCAGACTCGTGATGTACAGAGTGGACAAGGAGAGCAAGAAGAAAACATAAGAGGGAGAACAGTTTGGAAACGAGGAGGTAAATCATGGATTGCAGTGCAATAGAGGATTGCGTAATAACCAAAGTGTTGAAGGATTTTTGGAAGTGAAATCAACAGAATGCAGTTATTGGGTCTATTGATAGAGAAATGCCAGGAGGAGAATAGACTAAACACTGGTGGTGCTTGTCCACATGTGGTAAGATTGCAGTTGACTTTGTTGTTACAGTTTCATGGGCTTTGCTTTTTAAAGATTTATTCATTTATTTGCGTGAGTTGCAGACACACACACACAGAGTATGATAGATCTTCCGTCTGCTGCTGTACTGCCCGGATGGCTACAGCAGCCAGGGCTAGGCCAGCCTGAAGTCAGGACCTTCATCTAGGTCTCCCACTTGGGTGGCAAAAGACAAGCACGTGGGTCAGCTTCCGCTGCTTTCCCAGGTCATTAGCAGGAAGCTGGAGCAGAAGTGGAGCAGGCAAGACTGGAAGCAGTGGCCATCTGGGGTGCTGCCATCTCAGGCAGCAGCTTTACTCACTATATCACAAATGCCAGCCCTCATTTCATGGACTTAAAAAAAAACATTGGCCATGTAATTAGAGTTCATTTGGTGAGCGGGAAGGAGGGTGAAGTTAATGTCAGATGACAATATTTTGTTCAGTCCAAATGTGTCTTAGGGAGTTTCTACTTCCTACACCTTGGAGTTGGTAGAACAGAGTCCTGGGGTAGAGTTGGTGCATGGGAAGGGTGGGAGATGGGGTGACTTTCAGGAATATTCGAGTTTCCAAAGGAAGGCCCCTGAGAAGGGCCAGCACGTTAGGCTGGCTCTGGAGAAGGGCCTGCCAGCAGAGGGCGTCTTCTTGGCTCTTGCTCGGTGCCCTGCTGAGCTGCCTGGAGCAGTGGGGCAGGAGGCGCTGGAAGCTGGTCTTCCCATTGACCTCGCAGCACCATGGAGATATTTCTCTGCCCTGTCTCTGCAGATGGTTAACCTTTGATTACACTCACTTTGCCCTGATATGAAGAGCTAATTGAGTAATTATTCACTCACCAAGTGCTAGAATAATGTCACACAGTACCGTTCCAGGTGTTAATTTAATGGCTTCTCCTGACCAGTGATTTGTGCTTAGTTTTGCATTTTCTGCTAAAAGAAATAGTTTGCCCCTAATGCCTGTCTATTCGGAGGAGAGAGCTTTCACATAGCCAGCCCGCTCAGAGCCATCAGCAAAGGAGTTCTCCCCCAAATAAAGGGAGGAAACCACACATCATTTCAGTATTAACCTCTCGGTCCTGAGCCAGCATGTCTGCAATTACGGCAGCTAAGATGATTTCATCTGCAAATAATGGGTATCTGATTAAAACTGGCTGAAATAGGAAAGGTTTGTTCGTTTCATATGGCACACTGCCTAAACGGTGTGATGGCTTCAGGTTTGGGTAAGTGCCTGTCACAGTTGCCAGGTACCCATGTTCTTTCAGTCTTTCTGCTCTGCTGTTCTCAAGGTTTCCAGAACATTGGCCAGGCCACCCTGTCATGATCATAAGGTGGCTGCCACAGCCCCCAGCACCCGGTCCTTGCACAGTGACACCCCAAGCAGGAAGCAAGTGAGAATGACATGAGGCACCTTCCCCTCTCCCTAGCCAGAGATGAAATCTCTTTCCCAGAGGCTGTTGGTAGACTCCCTTGGGTTTTCAGTTACTTGAATTGGGTTCCACAGCTACCTGTAGACTAGTCATGGGCAAATGTAGTTCAGGCCAGGGACTGGGCACTTCCTCCTGAAACAAACGGGGGCTCTGTTAGAAGGAAGAACAGAAATGGCTGGGGAAAGCAGTGCCTGCCATGATGCCTGAGTTACCTCTGCTTGTGAGGACTAAATGTCATTGACCCAGTCATGATGAAGGTCAGCTGCTTTGGCTAGCCATTCCCTTCAGCATATCTCTCTCTCTCTCTCTCTCTCTCTCTCTCTCTCTCTTTTCCCCGCCCCCCCCCCCCGTCTGTCTCTGTCTCTCTCTCTATCAAACACAAACACTTGGTTTGTACATCCTCAGAACTCCGTAGAACCAGAGATCCCCTTATCCTGATCATACATTGAAGAAGGTGGCAAAGTCAGTGCAAAGGCCTTCCTCTGCACATGTGGCATATGCTGTGACAAAGTGCCAGGATGCGTCCATATTATTCGTTTTTGGCTGTGCTTACTGGTGTCACTGAGTAGCCAGTAACAGTGGAGGAAATGATTGTGTGGACTGGTAACCGAATAAGGTCTCCACGGAGTGGTGTCTCTGAAGGCAGCGGGTCAGCCCTGTGAGTCACCTGCAGAGGTGCAGGCTTTGGCTCCTCCTTGGGGGAGTTGGCCAGAGCACTGGCGCAGCCAGAGGAGAAGCCTGCCCTCCTCCCGCCTTGTGTCTGGGAATCCACGAGCAGTGCTCGTTTGCCCCGGCCCTTGTACCTTGTGATTGCTGCCTTCTGTGTGGGGACTGCAAGAACCTTTATCTCCTGACGAGGACTTGAATTTGTGGAAGAAAGAGGCTTCTGCCTTTAATCCCCTTTCTTGCTTTTTTCCCATTTTTAAATTTTATTTTTGACAATCTTTACGTAGTTAATTAGGGCAAAAAGGTTCAAGGACTACGGGAAAGTGGGTAAGACTATCATTTCCACATTTTTTTCCTATATCTGGGGTAAAGCGGGAGGTAAAGGGAGAAGCCCCACCCAGTCTCCCACCCACCCACCCCAGGTCCCCAGTGTGGGGCATGCTCTGAGGGTCTTGCTCAAGTGGTTTTGATAGTTCAACAGTTCTGGATTGCTGCCATTCTCGCCATTCCAATCACAATGAGGTCACTGAGGATTCCTCTGATTGACATAGTCCATCACAGAGTCTCCGTTTACCCTGTTTTTCACTGTCAACATATGGCTGGGGTAGTTGGTTGATTAGTTCTCTCTTTCTTTTCATGGTTAGGGATCTGAGTCCAGCAGTTCGACTGGGGGGATCCCTAAAGAAACTTTGTCTAGACCAGGTTCTTGTGTGTACTTGTAAGTACGGGGCCCGGTACAGTCTATCGCCCCACTCCGCTGGCAGTTGCAATTGCTGGGTCGGTTCTGTTTCCAACCCTGTCTTCTACTGGAACCAATGGGTGTTGCAGTCCAGCCTGATTCTGCCTTCACATAAACCAGTGGGAGCTGCAGCCTAGTCGGAGCGATCCACAATAACCCCCACCAGGCCCGCTCCCTACCCTGGATCCCATGCTTGCCAGTCTGTCCCACATCCCATTCAGCTCTCATACATGTCAATGGGCATTGAGGCCTAGTTCACCCTTTGTTGCTTTTTAAAGATTGATGGATATAGCTTGAGAAGGGCAAAAGGAAAGACATGTTTCCCTTCCATGCCAGCTCCTTAAACGGAGCAGGAAATGATCATTTCATTCTGTTCAATACACGTGTTGACTGACCTCAGAATGTTGACAGCCTTTGTGCACAATGGGACAGAAGCCACGTGCAAAGAACCTTTTCTTGCTGTGATTTTTTTTTCACCCTTTAAAGACTGTTTTGCTTTTGTTTTAGACCTAGAAGGTTTTGACTCCGTGGTGTCATCTACTGAGAAACTCAGCCACCCAACCACAAGCAGACCAAAAGCTACGGGGAGGCGGCCTCCGTCCCAGTCGCTCACATCTGTAAGTGTCTCTGTGTAGCATCTCCCCTCTTCTCTACAGGTGACAACAGAAAAGAAGAGTAAGGACTTTAGCTACGGATGCTTCTTCAAGTAGGTGGCCTGGAGAACACCCAGCACAGAGGGAGACCATGCAGCCCATGGTCAACTGCTAGTGAACCTTCTTGAGTCCAGCAGAATTTATTTCTGTTTGTTCTGTGTGTTTCTGCCACCCAGGTAGCAACTGCTGCCCAGTCCCACCTCCTTCTACTCCCCATCCAGAATGATTCTTGCTTGAACCTGAAATGAAACCGGTGAGGGGGAAAAAAGCAAGTTTCATGATGGGCACCGGAAAGTTAGGCTGATGGGTCTCTAAGCAAAACAACCTTGGCCAAACAAAAACAAAGACCTACCTATGTACAGCCCAAGCAGTGGCTGAATTTTCGTCCCCTAGTGCTCTGTTGTGACACCTCACCCTGCAGAACCCCACATGTAGGAGATCCCATTCAGAGCTCTTGGCATTGGCCATGGTTTTGGGGTTGGATCTTTTTTTATTCCTTCTGTTGCAAAGCCAGTACCGATTGACTGTCCCAGATTTTCAGAACAAAACATGTTGACCTGCATTGCTGCTGCCAAAGCGAAGAACTGTTGACCTGTTGCTCTGCGTCAGTTACTATAAAAACAGTTTTGCATACAGAAAATGAGTTCTTCAACAAATGAGCCCACAGATAGTATGCATTAGTTTTCAAATTGCTTCCAGTCATTGCCAGTTCTGTAACATGGGGTACTAGTCTAACCCTGGACTCTGGGAGCTTATTTAGCCTGCATACCATTTTGAAGCATTTACGTTCCCAGTTCTTCATTATGATCAACACTCAAGTAAACACCACTATAGAAAAATCTCAGTACTTCTCCAAAATGATTCACTTAGGTAAAAAGCTTCTGAAAGTAGATCTAACAGCAATTGATGGCTTTGCTTTGGCAACATGTTGTAAACTTCTTCCGCCTCTGCAAAAGTTAAGTGTGCCTTCATGAGTGTGTGCACGCACACACACACATACGCACATATCATGCATGAGAAAGAATCCGTTTGTCTATGAGGGTACTTCACAAAGTTCGTGGACAAATGCAATTACAAGATAAGTTTATTTTGGTGCAAAAAGTTTTGAAACTCATATATAGACAGGGTCTCCAAAAGATGGTAGAAAGTGTGCATTATGAAAAACTGGGCATAGATGTCCAAATATTTTTGCACTAAAATAAGTCTTACTTCATTTTCCATGACCTTTTTGAGGTATCTGTCTTTGTGTCTACGTATCACAGTGCCTTGTCTTTCTCCTGGGCCTTTCTAACTCCCACCCAGACTCACCAAGGAGTTCATCTTCCTAGGTTTCCCAGGATGCTCTCCCTCACTGATTCCACCTAGGTTGTCATCATGTGCAAGGAAGAGACTAGAATTCCTTTGGAATCTCCTCTTTTATAGCGACTGGATCTGGACACCTGGTTAGCATTCCTCTGTGGGTCCCATTTGTGTGAAAAAAAGCCAGGTTGTGTGAAATCAGCACCACTTTGAGAAAAAGACCTTAACATCGACTTGATTTGCTCTTCCATGGAGTTCTGTGTCACTGCCGTCTTCCTTCCTTCCCTCGTACCTCTCCATATCCCACCCCCACATGCCTCACACACACGCAACCTGCTGAATCACTTCTTATCTCTATGTTTCAGTTTTCAGTCTGACTTTCCATGTTATCTCTATAAATCCTTCATTTGTCTTCCTTCCAAGTTCTTCCTTTGTGGGTCCAGAATTAAATACAAGGAGATGCAAATTACACCCTCCACTCCATCTTTGATTCATTCATCCCCTGTCTGGGAGTTAGTATTTTGGGGCTCTGATAAGGACATCCCATCCTCACCCTGCTCGTAGACTACATTCATCCAGCCAATACATGAGGTCTTCAAAGTGTTCATGGGAAAGGCATACCATGAAAAAACTGTGTAAGCTTCATAGAAAGGTTTTTTGTATCAACATAAATTTCTTTCAATTTTGTTTTCCATGAACTTTCTGAAGTACCCTCATGTTCCTAAGTATCTGTCTACCCTGAGCTCAGACAGGGCCAGATGTCAAGGACACAGCTGGCAAAAATAAGCTCACTCTTCTTATCAGTCACTGCCCACAGGAAGCTTATGGTGCAGTGACTAGAAGCTTGGCATTTGGGAAGTGGTTGTGTTGTAGATATCAGACAACAGGATCCACTGGCACTTGAAAGAAGTGTGATTCCTATCCTCTTTCCCCCTCATTCCTATCCTTCGCCATTTGGATGTGAACAGTGAATTCCTACTTACTCTCTTTCCAGTTAGCATCTTGGGTTTTTCATAGCGAGCTTGGATTAGTGGACATACTCCTGAAAGGGCACCGTGGGAGAGATAATGGAGGACCTGTATTAGCCATGATCCCGCAACTGGAGACCTTCACCCGCGTTGAGGCTATTTGCGTCTATAGGACTGGAAGAGCAAGCTTTGATTGGCAGTTGTTCAGGAAGAAACTGACTTTGAATGCAATCTCAAAGTGACGAAATGATCCAGGCATACATGTCAGTTAAGCAGTTAAGCCCAGATTAATGAGAAAGCTTGGGAGAGTGTTGGAGGACTGTTATTCTAGGTAATTGGATTTTCAGATGAAAGGAAGATTAACGCCTCTAAGTTGGAAAATTTGCTTTAAAATTCTCTGCAATGTAATAGGCTTCTGTCTTAGTAGGTAAATAGAAATAAATAATACTGGGGCCCTAATTTTTCTATAATGATACCAAATAGTGATTATAAATTGACCTCTTTTTCTACCATAGGGATAGAAGGCATAGAGATGAGGATCAATGGGAACTCACCCCAAGATATCTCTGGCACATTCTTCATTTTGAAAGATCCCTTGCTATAGGAAGTCTTTGTTTCATTGGCATTGTCTAAACCAGGGAGCTTCTATCTAACCCAATGATCATTTGTGTCCAAATGAATTCTAGCACGTTGGTCCCCAGCCAGCCAGCTTGGTGACCATCACCATAATCTGCTTCATGAAGAAGAAAGGGCAGTCATCTTGTCTCTCCATGTCTCCCCCAAAGATGCCCCATGCTGTAAGCATACGTCAGCAAATACAGAGCCAAAATGAGCATTGCCTGTCAACAGTCATGAGGGCAGAGACCGAGTGGCAGGTACCAAAGTAGATGAGAGGCTGTTGTGGCAGCAGACTGCAGAGACACTGGTCACTGGGGCACAGGTCTGGGCGCCTCTAGTCCTGATAACACTTGCAACAGATACAGTGATTTCCAGGAACGACCAAGGAAAAGAATGAGTAGGGGATAGAAGAGAGGCAGCTCCCATGGAGCTGTGTGTATTTCCCCATGGACTGTCATCAGCCCCTTGACAGCATGGAGCGTGTGTGGCCCATCATCCCACAGCCTGCAGCAGTAAGCCAGTGCTGGCCACGTGGTAGAGGGAGCGAGCAGCAAAGGGTGATGGTGGCTGTGTGCGTGGTGGAGCAGGTGGCTTGGCATCAGTGGGCAGAAGCCTGGTGCAGGGAGCCTCGCCCCTCACCCTGGGCCTGCTGCTGAGCAGCCGCGTGACGTGGGTGAAGAGCCACTCATGCTCCTGTTGCCTCGCCTCACGGGGTGACGAGGAGACCACAGAAGAAGCACTCAGTGCTCTTAAAGGCACACAGCACCATCAACCATCCACTGAGGTCTAATTCTGACAAAACATCATTTTCTTTTGGCTTTATCCAGTCTTCCCTTTCAAGCCCTGATATCTTCGACTCCCCAAGTCCCGAAGAAGAGAAAGAGGAACACATTTCCCTTGCACACAGAGGAGTGGACGCGTCAAAGAAAACTGCAAAGACTGTTACCATATCCCAAGTGAGTGACCGGCCAGGGCAAGGGGGTCCCTGCCTTGCCTGCATGCACTGACCACGGGGAGACAGCACACCAAGAGCTGAAGGCAGCACACGTTTGTGTCGTGCCTTAGTGCCAGTGGTGGCCCTAGACATCCCGATCCCTGAGGCCACTCGGAGTCCCCAGGTGTTCCCTCCTCAAGTTTTTCTCTTGCTGATTGATTTTGTTCATACCACCCCACACACATGCACAGGTGCTCCCCCTTGGCACCAGCAAGCCTCCGGGTGGCTGAGAGAGAAGGCATTAAATGCTGTGCCCTCTGTCCCTTGGACAAAAACTGGTGTGAATTCCTCTTCTAGGATTAATTTGTAATTTAATAATATTTTATTTTCCCCACATGCCAGGGGATGCTATAGGTATTTTAAGGTACTGATTTCTGAAAAACAAGACATTATTAAGCCATCGTCATGTATCTTTCAAAGACTACCCTGGACACATTCTATTCTTTCTATGCTTGTGAACCAAGGGTTTTGTTTGTTTGTTTTTAAGTTTATTTACTTGGAAAGCAGAGCTAAGGAGAGTGAGAGAGGAATAGACAGAGAAAGAAAGAGATATTTCGTCAGCTGTATCTGGGCCCATCTGAAGCCAGGAGCTTTTTCTGAGTCTCCCGTGTGGAATGGAACTGAAGCAGCCAGGACTCGAACCAGTGCCCACATGGGATGCCGGTGCTGCAGACAGAGGCTCTACCACAGCACCAGGCCCCAAACCAAGATTTTTAAATCCTATTTTCTTATCCTGAGAAAACTCATTCAGGTGCATTTTTTCCTCAGAACGTTGGCAGCTTGCTTCCTTCGGCACACACGGAAACCTGTAGTTACTTGAGGCAGAAATTAGCCCAAAGAAATCAGGGGTTACATGGTACTTTGCTTCCCATAGACTTAAAATCTACATGTATAGATTTTCTTTAAAGCCTGACAAAAGAAGCAAAATATTGTGCTATAAAACAGATAAAATTGTAGTTATCCACAAAACATAAGCATTCTTCACTTATTAAAAAAAGAATTTCGTTTGCAAAACAGCCTGTGACCAAGGTACACTGCAGGTTCCTTCTGGTGTCTCCACAGTGACATCTACTGGTGGACAGTGGCTTTTTTCACGTTTCTGATTTGCACAGTTCCATCCTATTAGGCTACCACAATCCTCCCGAGTTATCGTGTTGTGTTCTTCACTGCCTTTAGAAATTACACTTGAACTAATTTTGTCAGGGACTGTGGTCTCTCTGCAAGGGCTCAGAAAGTACTTGTTGGCGGAAGTGGGCTGGGAGATTGAGTCGCGCAGGAAATGCCAGGAGAAGCATTGATTCCAGAAATGTCTGGAAGCCAGCCAGTGTAAGGGCATTGGTGGGTTGCAGGAGGTCCAAAAGGATGCAGGCTGGAAAGCCGGAGAATGCGTGAGCCCAGTAGTAGTTCATACGCCAAGGAAAGCAGCAGGGGGTTGGGGAGCAATCTGCATCTCTGACAGCTGGGCACGAGGGGCCCTGCTGGTAGTGGTGAGAGGACAGGCTCCTAACTCAGCAGCCGCTCAGCTCAGACTCGGGGGTGATGGCCGCCTCTGGAAGCCCCACTCTCCTGTTCCGCAAAATGCTCAAGCCAGCCAGTCCCTACTGAACTGGTCTCGGGGAGCTTGCGATCCATGCTCCCTGAATGTTGGTTCCTCTTGCCTCTGACTGGAGTTCCTGCTGACACGCTGGCGGGTGGCTCTTCCTGGCAGCAGAGAGCGCTTTTCCTCAATGGCAACTTGGCAGAGAAAAGGCGAGCAGAGAACCTGGGAGGAATGGCCCATCTGCCCGCTCTCCAGCACAGCCTGGATCCAGACTCTACCTCCCCATGGTGCCAGCCAAGCCCTTCGCTGGCTCCTGCCCTGGGGTGGCCAGCTGGGCACCTGCTGCTGGAGGGAGTCCTTGGCTGCATTGCCACACTTCCTCAGCAGCCTCAGCTTCAGCCTTGTCCCTCACCCCCTCGCCTCCTGACATCCTTTTCTGCCCATGTTGCCTCCCTCCTTACCTGCCTGCCAACTTGCCTCCCCTTGCTGGTGTGTCCTTCCCAAGCCTGGCAGGTGCCCCCGTTTCCCCCCGAGCCCAGCCTCACCCCATCAGGCTGCCTCTACCTGTCTGCTCCAGATGGCAGCCGTCACTGAAAGCAAGCACTCTCCTTCTTTGCTCTTCTCTGCCCTTGGGGCTTCTGCATGAACTCTTTCCACTGGTTCCCTTCCGTCGTCTATGACAAATACATCCTCAGCTTACAGGCTGTGCCATGCTGCTCTGGTTTGGACAACTGATCTACCACAATCAGGGTCCCATCTTCCATGTGCCAACAAATTCCCATCCCACCCCCAGTTTTCTTCTCAGTACTGTTAGCCCTCTTATCCAACTGTATTTATCTTTCTGGAACCTTCTGCAGGGGACTTGGATAATTCATGCCTCTCTGCTGGTCTTACCTCAGTCTTCTCTGTCACTCTTCCTGTCACCAAATGCTCCTGCTCTCTTCTCTCCTCCCTCCAACTTTGGACTTGCCCAGGCTCCACCCTTGGGACCTCCTTTCCTTCCGTCTTATCCACCCCATGGCTGCTACTTCCTCTGACCCAACTCAGTCTTTGCAATGCTGGTCCTGCCCATGAAGCACATCCCCTCTGCACTCTTTGGGCTCTAAAATTCAAGGTATCTAGAACTGAAGTCATATGCTCCTGCACATGCTCACTCTGGCCACATGGGCTGCCAGTTCATCTGCTTCCACACTGGCCCTGCAACTGGACTGCTTCCTTCGCCCCGTATAGCCTTTCTGGAACCATACACATCGCTCTGGTCCTGAGGTATCTGCTCCACCAGGGCAGGGACCCTCCTCTGCCGTGCCCATTCCCCACCCCAGCACCAGGAGCAAGCCACACCCCACACCCTTTGTTGGATGTGCCTGCCTCTGTCGCTTCTCAGAGCTGTGTTCAGTTGACCATCTTGGCCACCGTCTGGGTCCAACCCTCTCCATTTCAAGCTTCTGTTGTGTGGGACTCTGCAGGGAGCTTTTTGTCAAGCCAGACCTGCCAACCCTCAGGTCCTTCTGTGGCCAGAGTGACTGTGTACGTGGCATGTGGTCTGTCTCAGCCTTCCACCTCCCCAGCTGGCCTCTCCTTCCCCACCCCACTGCTGTCGCCTCTGACCCTGCAGGCCTACTGAATGCTGGCTGTGGGGCTCCAGGCATTTGCCAAGGCTAGCGCCTCCTGCAGCCCTGTTTCCCGGCCTCCAGGGCGGGACTGTCAACTCCTGCTTCCCACGGCCTGCCCTACCGCCCAGTGGGCCCTTCCGATGTACTTCCGGGGCTCTCCCTGCATCCCTGTCTTGGCCAGTCTTCCTGTCCTCTGCGGTGTGCTGGCTGTCTGTCTGTCTGTCGCCTCACTGGGCTCTGAGCTCCCTGAGGGCCAGGACAGTGTCTTGCTCACTTCAAGCAGGTGGCCATCTCTAGGTGTTCCTGCAGCCAGTTAGAAACTGTCCCAAAGGAAGGTCACATTTAAAACTTGAAGAAGGAGGCACCAAGTGGGTCCCTGGTGAGCTACGGATGAAGGAGTGAGCAAGTGGAGTGTGTACAGTGGGGAGACAGGGCTGCTGGGGCGGGGTGTGGCTAACTAGGACAGGGAGGCCTGGCTCAGTGGCCCTGGCTCTGAGTCCTCCCTGCCTTCCATCATCACAGGTGTCTGACAACAAAGCATCCCTGCCACCCAAGCCAGGGACCATGGCAGCAGGTGGTGGAGGGCCAGTCCCTCTGTCCTCGGCTGCAGCACCCTCTGCTCTGTCGTCCTCTTTGGGAACGGCTGGACACAGAGCCAACTCCCCATCGCTGTTTGGCATGGAAGGAAAACCAAAGATGGAGCCTGTGGCCAGCAGCCAGGCAGCCGTGGAGGAGCTGAGGACCCAGGTCCGCGAGTTGAGGAGCATCATCGAGACCATGAAGGACCAGCAGAAGTGAGTGAGCTGCCCTCTCGCCTGCTGGCCTCCCTGCGGCAGCTGCTGGAGGTGGCAGTGGTGGTGGTGTGTGAAGGCCAGGGCGGAGTGGGGGGAGCGCGGCAGGGCACGGCTGCTTCATCTACACATGAATTTTGCTTTGTTACCGTGGGCCGCAGGACATGCATCAGTGAGTCAGTTGCGAGGACTGACCCTCTCGGTGGGCTGCCAGGATGGTACTTGAGGTCTCCTGCCCCCAACTCCTTCAGCTGTCCCTTGCCATCAGATTCTGCAACATGCATGCTTACGTACCCAAAGGTGCCACCCCTGGCCACATGGGACCTGCCTGGACAGTGGCCCCACAGCCCCAGGAGATCTCAGATCACTGGTGCTCAGCCAGCTCAGTGGAGCCAATGTTGAATGTGACAGGCCCATGTCCAGGGCTTTGGCCCTTTGAATCCTCTTGGAGGGATCTGGACCCTGGCCACACGTGCAGGCTGGCCTGAGGACAGAGCCAGCTGGGCTTGGGGCTTGCTTCACCCTGTGCTCCCCACACCCCACACCCCCGTCAGTATTTGGTTGGGGTTGTCCTGCCCCAGCTGACACCTGCTTGAATCAACACCTTATGATCAGCCCTCATCCAAGGTCTGCCTTCCCTTCCTCGACCTGGCCTCTGTGCCTAGAGTCAGCGCCCACCCTACCAGCATCCTCCCATCACTGGAAGTGTCACTTTCCTCTCAGGCTTCAAGTCCGTGCCAGCTCTACTCCCCAACCCCCCCCCCCCCAAATGTGCCAATTCTCACTTGCCTGGGTGTGTCCCGGCGTTTTCCCATCATACTTCCTTCCCCTACATCACACCCATTCTTACTGGCTATTTGGACAGCCTTCTGCTGCGACCTCTCCCTACCTGGACCACTCGAGGCTTCATCTGCTCTAGATGAAGCTTGAGATCTCACCCCCCACTTCTTTACTAAGCCTTAAGTAATCCCGCTGAGATGTGGCTGTATAGTGTGTGCTAGAATAAACACAGTCATGAACCACAACTGGCTAATGGCAGTGGGTTGGCAGCAGTGCTGTGACAGTGTCCCAAGTGTAGGGAGAATCCTGCTCCTCATCTGAAGGGAGCCAGTGCAGTATTGCTTCTATCTCATTTAGTATGCAGCTTCCACCATTTGCGTTTTTTTTTTAGTGGTTTTTTAAAATTTATTTTATTTTGATAACATTTACATAGTTAAGAAGGATGCACGCCCATGTGGAGCACGGATTAGGGCGGGAAGGGTTGAGAAATGGGAGAAAGTGGATGAGATGATTGTTTCCTATCTCTTTTTTGCTTCCTGTCCCTGGGGGAATTTGCAGAAAGAAGGGGAGGGGGCCACTCCCAGCAGCCCAGCTGCATCAGTACCCGCGGATGGGGGATGGCCCTTCGGTGTCATCCCGGGGTCCCTAATGTGGAGCATTTTCCAAGGGTACTGCTTAAGTGGTTTTGATAGTTCTGAGATGCTGTTGATTTCATTGCTCCAAGGTTGAGGGAACACTTCCAAGGTCCATTGGCTGACACAGTCCACCTTAGAGTCTCCCCTTGCTCAGACACTTGCTGTCAAAGCTTGCCTGGGAAAGCTGTCCAATTTGTTTTGCCCTCCGTGGTACTAGCCATCCTCTGCAGGCCTCAATGAACTGGTCGTCCTGTCCCCCGTGTGCATCTGGGCATGCTGTCCACTGCATAGGCTTCAACAACTGAGGAGACCCAGTACTGACAGGTGCACTCCACAGTCAGACCACAGATCCTGCAATTTTCCCTGTGGTTGGAGTTCTGAGTCCAGTGGTCCATTTGGGAAGTCCCCAAAGAAACTTCTTCCGAGGCAACCCCAGACCTGATTGTTATGTGTGCCAGCCAGTGTGGGGTCCGGTTCAGTCTGTCACCCACATCAATCTACACACGCACTGGTGGTTATAGTCGCCTAGGCAGTTCTAGCTCCAATCCCATCTCATATGCAAAACAGTGTATGATTCAACCCAGCCCAACCCTGTCCACCACACACTTGGCCCTCACCCACACCAGCTGCCTGGCCCACTCCTAGACCCAACTCTCATGTGATTTAGTGGGTACAGATACATAGCCCAGCCCGTTCCACACCCACCCTGACTCCTGCGAGCAGTAGCAGAAGTCTTGTTGGAGTCTTGCCCAATCTGGTATACCCCAGACCTAGTCCACTCCCGTGCCAAGGGATGCTGCAGCCATGTCCAGTCCTGTTCACCATCCCCATTTCAGCTCTCGCACACACTAGTGGGAACTGCAGCCCAGCTGGGGCATCCCCTTAGCTCCCTGACCAAACCCACTCCCAGCCACAGATCTTGCACATGCTGGTATTTGCTCTGACCCATCCCAGCATAACCTATCACCCAGCTTGGCCTTTGCATTGGATATTGCAGCCTTGCTTAACCTGGCCCGCTCCTAGTCCCAGCTCTTGCTGATGGGTGCTGCAGCCTAACCCTGCCCAGCCTGCCCCCATCTCTAGCTTTCATGCAAACCACTAGGTGTGATGACCTAGCCTACCCCAGCATGGCCCGCACCCCATCCTGACTCCTGTGTATGCTGGTATGCTATGGTTTAGCCTTGCCCTGCCTAGTCTTCCCCCTATAGAGCTAACCCACACACCTGCCAACAAGTGAAGCAGCCCTTCCCAGCCTGACCAATACCCAGCTGGCTCAGGTGCTCACCAGTGGGAGCGACAGCCCATAAGGGGAGTTCCCAAATTCTCCCACCCAGACCCAGATCTCATATGCTGCTGGATGTTGCAGTCCAGCCTATCCCACACCCAACTCTTGGGTGCACCTGTGGGTGGTACAGCCTGGACTAGTCCAGCCTGTTTCCAACCTCATTACCCATGAGTGTTGGTGAGATCCATGGTCATACCTCAGCCCATCACCACTCCCAGCCCTCAAGCAAACCAGCTGACATGGCAGTCCCACAGGGGTGATCCTACATATCCTCCACAGAATCTGCCCCCAGGCCTGGTTCTCTTGCGTGCTGGTTAATGTCATGGCCTAGTCTGACATTTTCCACCCCTGCCCCAACACTCACTGGTGCATACTGTGGTTGAGCCCTGCCATGTAGACCTCCCATCCATGGCTTTCGTGTGTGCCAGTAGATGGTAGTTGATACCAACAAGCCTAGGTCTCCCATGTGGGCAGGTGTTTTGGCTTGGCCCTGAAAGGTCCTCCACTCTCCCTCCTCCAAACCACTTGGTCGTAGCCCCCTCATACAGCTGCAAGTGCAGTAGCCTGGTTGGTGGAAGCCCCTCAGAAGTCACTCCTCACCTGTCACGTTCTCCCTGTCCCACACAGCCCACAGTCCTCTGTCCCACACGGCCCCAGACCTGCTTCTCTGAGCAATCCACAGCTCCCCATGTCCATGAGGGCACCGATCCCCAAGCCCAGTCCTCCAGCAGTGTACTGTGTCAGCCTGTGCCCACCTGCCTGAGGCCCCAGACCCCTTCTGCTGGTATGCCAGTGTCTGCTTGTCACATATTTTTGAAAAAAAAAATAGAGTAGGTGACTGTGTTGGCACACTGGTATAGCTAGCACAAATTTGTCATTAACCAGGCCCAGAATGCCCTCCAGTTATTAGTTGCTTTTTTCCCAACAGTGAAAACTTGCCTAGGCACAGTGCAACCTAGGCCATCACCTACAGCTGGGGTCCACTGTGTTTTAAAAACATTTTCAAGGCCAATTTGTAAAAATAGGAAGGTGAAACAGCATTTGATCCCTTAGAATGGCGAGCAGCTTTGCCCAGTGTTTGGATTGCTTGTGCTGTCCTACTGAGCTCTGGCTTTGGAAGATGCCGAGCTCTGTTCTGCTTCATTGTTGAATGCTGGAAGAGGTATCAGGCTGTGGATCCTGGCTCCTGGCTGCGCTCTCCCAGACGTAACCACCACGGGGTTAGTTCAGTTAGTATGCCTCCAGGTTTTCAAGTCTCATTTGTAGGGTTTTGTGGGAATTGACAATGTGTACCAGTAATTGTTTTTTCATTTGAAATTCTGCTGAGGGGTAGTGCTTTGGCACAGTGACGAGGACGCCCCTGGGGTGCGGTAACCCCGTATCACAGGTTCAAATGCCTGGCTTTGATGCCTTGTTCTGCCTGTGATCGCAGCTTCCTACCAACATGCACGCTGAGAGGCAGCAGGTGGTGGCTGAAGTGTTTGGGACCCTGCCACCCACGGGGGACATATGGATTTCGTTCCTGGCTTCTGGCTTCTGGCTTCGGTCTGGCCCAGGGCCAGGCATAACGGGCCTTTGGGGAGTGAACTAGTAAACAGAAGATAGATATTCTCTCTCCTTTCTTCTCTCTCTCAAATAAACAACTTTTAACGTGGAGTTATACGGAGAGAAAGGTCGCTCACCTGCTGTTTCTCTTCCCAAAGGGCCACGGTGGCCAGGGACGGCCCTGGCTGAAGCCAGGAGCTTCTTCTGGGTTCAGAGGCCTAAGCGCTTGGGCCATCTTCTGCTGCTTTCCCAAGAGCAGCAGGGAAACTGGGTTGAAAGTGGAGTCTCTGGGTCTCAAACCAGTGCCCATATGGGATGCTAGCCTTGCACGTGGGGGCTTAACCCACTTCACCACAATGCTGGCCCCATAAATAAATATTTTAAATATTTTGTTGAAAATAAAGGCATTACATATAGCAAGATAAAAAAAATGTCTGCAGTAGGGCCTGGCGCAGTAGCATAGTGGTTAAGGTCCTCACCTTACGTGCTCTGGGATACCACATGGGCTCCAGTTCATATCCCAGCTGCTCCACTTCCCACCCAGCTCCCTGCCTGTGGCCTGGGAAAGCAGTGGAGGACGGCCCAAAGCTCTGCATCCGCATGAGAGTCCTGGAAGAAGCTCCAGGCTCCTGAAGGTCAGCTCAGCTCCAGCCATTGTGGTCACTTGGGGGTGAATCGTCAGACAGACGATCTTCCTCTCTGTCTCTCCTCCTCTCTGTATATGTGCAGAGAGATAAAAATAAATAAATACCAAATAAATAAATAAATATGAGCCCGTGTGTGTGTGTAGCTGTAGTAGACAATTCTAAGTACCTTTACCGAGCAGCAACTTACTGTAATACACGACTGGAGGGAAGATGGCAGACTGCTGACCTGGACAGCTGCAGTCTGAGCAGGAGGGGTCACTGGTCTGTATCCGTTTGCCCCGTGTCCTCCTTTTTGGAGAAGTTTGGGTAAAAGAATTTTCTTTCTTTTAAGATTTATTTATTTTTATTGCAAAGTCAGATATGCTGAGAGGAGGAGAGACAGAGAGGAAGCTCTTGTGTCCACTGACTCACTCCCCAAGTGACCGCAATGGCTGGAGCTGAGCTGATCCAAAGCCAGGAGCCAGGAGCTTCCTCCAGGTCTCCCACACGGGTGCAGGGTCCCAAGGCTTTGGGCCGTCCTTGACTGCTTTCCCAGGCCACAAGCAGGGAGCTGGATGGGAAGCGGCGCCTGCCAGGATCCCGACGCATGCAAGGCAAGGGCTTTAGCCATTAGGCTACGGTGTTGGACCCCCCCAAAATTTCAAAGGTCTTTTCCAGACCTAACGTTTGATTGCTTTACATGGTGGTATCAGTGAAGGTAGGGTGTGTGAGTGCCCCCCAAAAATGGCAAACTTTTTTGTCTGAAAAAAATATGAACGATTAACAGTGCAAACAAGATACAATGTTTTGTCCACACTATTTGGTGGGGAGGAGGTGGTAAAAGGGCCAATGGATTATGTGGTGATAATGAGAATTCTTTTAACTGGAACCTTCTGGGTGTTTGTTGAATTTCATTCTTGTTTGTTTTTTAGACGGGAGATTAAGCAGTTACTGTCGGAGCTGGATGAAGAGAAGAAGATCCGGCTGCGGTTGGAGGTGGGTCCCTCAGGGTCCTGCTGCCCCAGGCCTGGGCATGCTGAGGGCAGGGGCTGGGTTCCGGTTTTCGGAGGTTCAAGGCCTCGGCTTCTTGCTCAGAAGTGTTTATACAACCCTTCCCCATCTCCAGGAGGTCTTGAGGAAGGGAACTAACCAGTGCTCATCTGGTAAACTTCTCATCTACAGTTTCTCTGAAACATCTTCCCTGAAACTGAAGAGTAAGGAGGCCTCATTAGGGGGAGTCCCCCAAGGATGTGCTGCTGAGGGTCCCAAGCCCACCGTGAGCGCTCTGGGGCTGCAGGGGCCACAGCTGCCCGCCCCGGCGCTGGCTTCCGGTGTGATCATTCCCCACCCCCGGTGACCAGGGCGTCTGTGCTCTGGCCCCCTACAGCCGCTGGGACCCCACTTTGCCATGGCCAAATGTGGCTTTCAGTTTTCCTCCATTAGGTGGCCTTGCTGCCCAATGGAAGGATCGGTAATGTCTGCCGCCAGCAGAGGGAGGATGGTGGCTGCCCCTCCGGCGGCACGCACTGCCTTCCAGAAGTTCCAGATGGTCCAGCTTGTCAGGGCTGCTCATTCCACCCCGTGACTACAAAACCACAATTATTGTCACGTCTGACAGACTTTCCTTTCTGGTGGCCCAAGAATTAAGACACGTGCCGTGTCCTCGTGTGTCGTGGCAGTATGCCTGTTGTGGAGGTTCGTGTTGTTTCTGCTGTAGGGGTTTCTTCACTCGCACCATTTCACAGTTGGCAGGTCGAGGGCTGTCGTTCAGTTTGCGCTTGATCGTCTTTCGCACTTCTGTGCTGCCAGCCAAGCTGTTAAGATTTTGTCCGATTCTTTTTATTTTTTCCCTCTGTAGATGGAAGTGAATGACATAAAGAAAGCTCTTCAATCAAAATGAATACTTGATCAATGAGATGTCGCATTATTCATCCTGAGTCAAAGACTCAAATTTTCTGCCCCAGCCAAAATAATCTTGTGCCAAAAGATTCAAGGTTTGCCTCAACATGCCCCTGTTTGAAAGATTAGCACAAAAGTCTTGATAGCACAGCACAAGTCCCACCCAAGAGGAGAATCTTGCCCGTGGTGTCGTCCTGGCTCTGGCGCTAGGCGCGACTTCAGCAGGACACATTGTGCTAACGGCTTTTCTACTTGGAGATCTCACGTGAAACGAAAACTCAGGCAGTTTAGTCCATAGTGGTACTATTTTGATGATATTTTCCATTAATAAAATGTAATTTCAGATGATTCGTTTACAAGCTTTATAATTTTATGATTTTTTAAAAATTGTGTTTTGTCACAGATCCCCTTAGTGCGTGTGGCACACACAGCCAGGAGCGAGCGGCCCTTCCCCGGGCTTCGGGTGGCGAGCTGCCTCGCTTCGTGTGCCCTTTAGAATTCTGTCACATATGCAATTGTAGACCTAGGCTGTCCCTGCCCCCGCCAGCAAACCCCACCAGCCCGAGAGAAGTGTGAGCTTCTGTATGAACAGAGAGAGGAAAGTCTGGTATTTGCAATGATCTGTGCCTTCTTTCTACCACCCCTCTTGATTGGAGCTTTTGTGATGCAGCTACCATGATTTTAAAAAATCAACTCAAACAACGAAAGTCAGTAGATAAAAATGGCCGCTCTCCCGACTCCACGAGAGGCCACTGTCGCCAAAGGCCGGAAGAAGAGACAGCCCCGAGGCTGGGCTGCTCCTTGGAGCCGACCACAACTTGCCCAGTCCCTCCCACTTTTAAGTCATTCATCAAACTAGAAATGTCATCCCTGCTTGATTTCTCATCAGCCAAGTTCAGCCCTTGCTTCCTGTCCTTTGCACCTTTTGTGTGAACAGAATATGCATTATTAAAGCAAAAATAAATAAAAGCAAAATACAAATGAGAACCCGGGGAGGGGGGAGCTTGTATTATTTCCTGCACTGGTGTGTGTGTGTGTGTGTGTGTGTGTGTGTGTGTGTGTGTGTTTAAACTGTCCCCACAGAATGTCATCTGTCTTGCGTGCTCAGGCCCAGAGAATGGGGGAGGGGCTTGCTTACAGCCTAGCCAGCAGCACTCTTGCACTTCCGGCCTTGCTGGATCCTCTCCCCAAGAAGCCCACATTTACCCCCCTGCATTCTCTTGCCTCGCAGGAGCAGACTGTAGCCACAGCTGAGAGCAGGGAGTGGGCTGTGAGTATGGACAGACGCCCGCACCCTCGCGCCTGGGCCCGGGCTAAGGGAAGGGGTGTACATAGAAGGCGGCCGTACATCTTCCATTCCTATATCTGCACGCCTTGTCTTTAAAGCAGCCTTGGTCTCAGGGGGCCAAGGTCACGGTTCCAAGGGCTGGGACAGCAGTCCGTACCCCTTGACTGTTGTGTTTCCAGGTTAACCTTGAAGCCTTCAGAGATAGCACCTAATAGCAAAATGAGGACAGCATGCAGCAGTATTTAAAGTTTTTATTCACTCACCATGAGAATCCTCAGTAAATTTTTTTTCTGAAGATTTACTTGTTTGTTTATTTTACTGGAAAGTCAGATTTACAGAGAGAAGGAGATACAGAAAGATTTTCCATCCTCTGGTTCGCTCCCCAAGTGTCTGAAACGACTGAACTGAGCTGATCCAAACTCAGGAGCCAGAGGCTTCTTCTGGGTCTCCCGCACTGGTGCATGGTCCCAAGGCTTTGTTTTTATTGGAACGACATCTCCTACATGGGTGCAGGGTTCCAAGGCTTCTTTTTAAAAATGATTTTATAAAGGCCTTAAATATACATTTTTTAGTGGGAAAACATTAAATTATCATTATGTGAATTTTGTGTAAAGTCACCTTTATTCATCTGAGCCAGGCAGGATGCCCAAGTCCATAATTGCTTCTCCCCTAAGGGACATCCTGTGTCTAGTGCCAGCTGTGTGTCTTTGGTCACTGGTTGGGAGATTTTATTTCCGTTCATGTTCTGCTCCTTGATAGGAAGACTGCAAGGCGTACTCCTTTGCTCAGAATTGCCATGGTCCAAATTAAAATAGTGCCGAGGTCCCCCTGCAAAGGCCTTTAAATTGTAATCTGAGGTCACCATAGTCCCCTTTTTGAATTTAGATTAGATTTTAGTCGATTTCTTATTTTAGCTCAAATTAATGTCAAGGTGTTTGGGCACCAGGAGGGCTTGGGGGAAAGTTTTTTCCTTTTGGATTTGCACAAATGAGAAACAGAACGAGGTCCTGTGTGTGGGGGTCCCTGGTGTTCAGCATGCTGACTGGTGTCTGACTGAAGGGGATGCTGAGTACTTGGGCCCGCGGCCTGGGGAAGATGCTGCACTCCAGATGAGCCGCGATGAGGGAGGGTGGGGCCCAAGGTAGAGCTGACTCCTTGGCACCGAAATCCCTCGGCACTGGCTTGGCACTACCAAGGGAGGCCAGAGCCCTTTCCTGTCATTCCAAGCTTCCTCCCTCGGGTCATCCTTGATGTTTCCTGATCCCTGAAGCCCAGAAGAATCCTGGAAGGAGAGGCTGGGCCCCCAGAAGGGACTTGATTGCATGCATTTTCACTCCATCCGAATTGAAGTGGCCACTGGGGCATCCCTTCCTGCTGAAGACAGTGTGTGCTCAAGGTTGTGAACTTGGAACTCACTGTAAAGGGACGACTCCTCTTGTTAGAGTAATAAGCAATAACTTATTTCAGCCAAACAGTAAAATGAAATGGTCTGGTAAGCTGTAGCTGGAATTTCCTAAGGAAAGAGAAAAATACTGAACAAAAGAGCTGGATTCCCAGCAGACTGGCTTCCTGGGGCTATTCTCTTAAATGGCAACGGTTTAAATGAACTTACCCAGATATACCAATGTCATGGAAGTCTTAAATGTTCCCCCATACTGCCATGCCATCCTTCTTTATGCAATTTTAAAGGTTTATTTTATTACAGTTACACAGAGAAGAAAAGATGGGGGATGGGGAGTCTTCCATCCACTGGTTCACTCCCCAAATGGCCGCAGCAGCCAGAGCTGAGCTGATCTGAAGCCAGGAGCCAGGAGCCTCTTTCAGGTCTCCCACACGGGTGCAGGAACCCAAGGCTTTGGGCTGGCCTCGACTGCTTTCCCAGGCCACAAGCAGGGAGCTGGATGGGAAGTGGAGCAGCTGGCATACAAATCAACACCCACATGGGATGCTGGCACAGCAGATGGAGGATGAAGCCCTTATACCACAAAGTCGACCCTTCATTATACAATGTTACATGTTCCTGAGAAAATCAAGGTTGGTTGGCATGCTTTGAGCCCTTTGTAGGGCAGGAAGCTCCCTGAAAATGTAAAAAAAAATCATAGTTTTTATTAGAATATTTTAAATGGTTTCTGCACCCAGTTTCAAATGAACCAAGTTGATAAAACAATTCTGAAAGCAAAAAGAACTGTGAAGCAAGGAATAACATTTCTCAGACGGTTCCCCCAAGAAAAAGAAGTGTCTTAAAAGAAATGGTGTGGATTATTTTTGAACCTTTTAGCTGTTAAGTTCAATGCAAGAGAATGAAGGATTTGGCTGGGCCTGAAAGCCTACGGACCACCACATGCATAAAACGTCCACCCATTCCCTACCTTGGTCCCAGGAAGTCCTAAGAAAATTTTTGTTCTCAAGTGGGGCAGCCTGCCTGGAGGAAGTGATTATGATGGTGACAAATTCCATGGCCATGTAAACACACCCCCCCACACCAGATAGGTCTGTTCAGAAGTGTCCTGCCAATCAATCTTCATCTTCTTGAAAGGTTTAGGGGCTCTGAGTGATAATTCTAGGCTCAAATATAGAACCCAATCCCCTTGAGTGTTTTTAAATAGATTATATTTACTGATTGTGAAGCTGATTATGTCCAAAATACAGCATTAAAGAGAAGGCAGGAAGTATCCTAATCTTGTCCATAAAAGTCTCACAGTGGTGGCAGGTCTTTGTATATAGTTTGGTAGTCTGCTTTTTACATTTAATATTTCATTCCTCTGTTAATTTTTTTTTAAACCATGACTTGCCCTGGCTACATAACATTCCATCTGTGAGTATATCATAAAGTGCTTCGCTGGTCTCGTCAGACAGGTGGGGAGTGCCGATAATGTACCAGATGTCATGCTAGGCAAGTCCCATGAGTGCCTGCCCTCGGGGAGCCCAAAGTCCAGGGCAAGGAAGTAGACATAGGAGCAGGTCTTCCTCCCTCTGAGAATGGGACAAGAGAGACCCAGAGGGTTTTGGAATGACAGAGACAAGGTGCCCGGTGCAGCCCAGAGGTCAGAAGGGAAGGGCATTTTCTTCGACTCTGTACCCAATGCTGTCGTTAATGTGTTCAGCCTGCAATCTGTGCGTACTTCTGAGTGGTGCGTAAGGTAACTCCTGCAAGTGGAACATGAGTTTAAGTTACCTGAGATTTTTTAGCAAAAAATAGCCCTTTCCTGATCAAGAGCAGAGTTGCACACAAAGGCGACCGCCCATCATTCCTTAAACTTGTGCTACCTGCAGCCTGGTGACATCAGGGCCGAATCTCTTCCTTCTGGCTGCTCCCTCATTTAGATGTCACCTCATTGGAGAGGCTTTCCTGAATCCGCTAAACCAAAAAGTAACTGCAGTCCTAATGCAGCCCCAGCCCACCTGCACCCCCCACTTGTTTATTTGCACCCAGCCCCGCATACTCCTCTCACGCTCATCTGTTGGGCTTTGTTTCTCCTCCTCAGAATGGAACCACTATGAGGAGAGGGATTTTTTTTCTTCTCCCCACTGGATGCTTAGCACTCAAAATGTCAACATTTACATGATGATCACTTGAAACATGTGACTGAACAGATGAAGTCGTAGTTGTCACTGATGCCAAGTGGAATTTATTCAATAAACGTGATCAGTCTGGCTTTTATCTTTACTCAAATGACAGCGTGAAACTACAGCATTAGGGGAGATGCGTGGCAAAGCAGACATACAAAGCTGGCCTTCAGAGGGCCCTTGCTCCTGCTTCAGTCTCAGCCAATGGCTGGCTCCTAAGGAGAGTGGCTCTGGCCTCCCTGTGGTCCTGGGCAGCCAGTCCACGTGGTCCATCACCATATGGCTGAGACTGTTGTCTACTATTAGAAAATTCTGGCTACTCCTCTTAAAAGTATAAACCTTGATTTGTTCTTAGATTCATTCTGAAGCAAGACAAATTATTGGCTGACACTTCTCCAAGGTCAGCGAGGAATCTCAGCTGTCTCTGGGGACTGGCCACCTATCTTCAGTGGGACACATAGGTGAGGCCCAGGCTTCCAGGACATGCTCCAGGGCACTGGTTCTGGAGAGTTACCCTGGGAAGGTGTTGGCAGAAATGAAAATTCTTGGGCCTCAGCCCAGACCTACTGCATCTGCAACGGGAGAGGATCCCAGCGGCGTGTCTTCTCTAGCCCTGCTCGTGATTCTGAGGTGCACCGAGTTCAAGGATCAGTGTCAGGTCAGGTGGGGGTATCACAGTGAGATGTGTATAAAATCATCTACAACAATTTTTTCCAGAGAATGCTACAACTTCGCTGAAGCAAGACAAAGTGCACCATCCAGAAACGGTGCCATAGTCTACTAGGTTGAAACACAGCATTAGCAGTTTTGTAGGCCAGATATGGTTAAAGAGGGCTTCTAGTTTGTGCTTCTTTACAGATGTGGAAAGACGACAACTGCAACAATCTAGACAGATTGGGAATGAATCCGATTAACACAGAAAATGGCCATTTTTATGTCTGGGGGGATGCTGGGACCTTTGTGTAGGACTTTTATAAAAAGAAGTAACAATCTCTTCCAGGAAACAGAAGACGAAGGGGAACCGGAATTACTTTGATACCCTAACGAGGTAAGGATAGTACAACAATGAAAATAAAACTACAGACCAACATTGCTCTTGGACTGAGATGCCAACATCCTCAGTAAAGTAAGTAGTGGTTGATTCAACTCAGTGGTTCACACAAAGAATTGTACACCACAACAAAATGGGACTTACGCTGGTTCAACACCTGAGAATCAGTGCAACCACTGTGTCAGTCATATCAAGTGATAAGTCAAAAGTTTCTGAAAAAATCCAGTATCATGCACAATAACAAATCTCAACAAACTGAGAGGGAAACTTCTTGCTCATTAACATGAAAGCAACATTAGAGTTCGACTGAAAGAGCTGACACACTCTTCCTGCTTTTTTCAATGTTAGTCCTTACTGCAAGTTCTAGTTCAAAGCGCATTGACATTACCAAGAAGAAATAAAAGTGTCCCCATTTTCAGATTATATGGTTGTCTATGTAGGAAATCTCAAGGAAAGAAAACAAAACGTCATTAAGTAATAACTAAGCACACTTGCAAACTACAAATTCAACATGCAAGGAGTTGCATTTCTGCATATATCCATGAGCCCATGGAGACAGGCCACTTACAGTCACTTTAAGGAAAACAAAACAATTTGATATAAACTTAGCAACACATACACACAATAAAGTAAAAAGCCACATACAGGATGGATACGCCTAAATGAGAAACTTTATTGAAATAATATCTAAACGGGGGAGGCATACTCTGCTCATTGTTTGGAAGTTCCAACCTAATATTCTATCCAAATTAATCTGGAGGTTTAATATAATTCCTATCAAAATCCTCGAGGGTTTTTCATAGACATACACAAGCCTATCCCCAAATCTATATGTAAAGTCACAGATCCTAATACAGCTAGTGCAATATTACAAAAAAGTTAATTATGCATTTGGAAGGCAGAGTTAGAGAAAAAGACAGATTTCCATCCATTGGTTCACTCCTCAAATGACCACAAAAGTGGGACTAAACCAGGCTGAAACTTCTGAGTCTCCCACTGGATGCAGGGGCCAAAGCACTTGGGCCATCTTCCACTGCTTTCCCAGGTTCATTACCATAGAGGGGGGTCAGAGGTGGAGCAGCGAGATTTGAACTTGCACTTCTTATGGGATGCCAGCATTATAGGCTGCAGCTTAACTTGCTGTGCCGCAACACCAGACCGACCCCCCCCCCCCCCCACACACACACTCCAATCTTGGAAAAAAAGAAAAACCTCAAGTCTTACATGAAAATGAACTCAAAAAGGATCATGCACTTATGAACATGTGAGAGAACATACAGCTTTTCAGGGAAAATAAGCAGGAGAAAACTTCAGGTGAAGCAAGGAGTCCTTTCATTTGGAACCAAAAAGCACACTCCAGAAATAGAAAAATTTATAAACTGTACCTCTTCTACATTCAAAACTTTTGCTCTGAATGCATATTTAAGAGGATGAAAAGATACACTATAGAACATGATAAAAATGTAAAACCAGGGCTGGCGTTGTAATGCATTATAGCTTAAGCTGGCGCTGGCATGCCATAGCTGTGCTATTTTGAGTCCTGGCTGCTCCATCCACTTTCAGTCCAGCTCATGGCTTTAGCCCCCCCCACCCAGGGCCACTGTGGTCACCTGAGGAGTGAGCCAGCAGATGGAAGATCCCCGTCTGTCTCCCTCTCTCGGTGTAACTCTGCCTTTCGAGTAAACAAATCTATTTTTAAAAACGCCTGTGAACCACACACCCACCAACTATTGTCTAGAATGGAAGAACATTCAAAACTCAACAAAAAATTGTCCTACTTTCCAATTAGGAAAGGGGGAGAGGCAGAGAGATCTTCCATCCACCGGTTCACTCCCCAAATGGCCACGACAGCCAGAGCTTGGCCAGTCTGGAACCAGGAACCAAGAGCTGCTTCTGAGTCTCCCAGGTGCATGCTGGGGCCGAAGGCTTTGGGCCATTCTCAGTTGCATTCCCAGGCCATTAGCAAGGAGCTGGGTCAGAAGTGGAGCAATAGGGACTCAAACCAGCTCATAGACGGGATCCTGGCACTATAGGTAGAGGCTTAACGTGCAATGCCACGGTGCCATCCCCCAAACGTTAATTTTAAAAAGGCATTAACCAGGGACCAGCACAGTGGCTAAATAGGCTAATCTTCCACCTTCAAATACCGGGATCCCATATGGGCACTGGTTCATGTTCTGGCTGCTCCACTTTCCTTCCAGCTCCCTGCTTATGACCTGGAAAAACAGTAGAAGATGTCCCAAAGCCTTGGGACCCTGCACCCTTGTGGGAGACCTGGAAAACGCTCCTGACTCCTGGCTTCAGATCGGCTCAGCTGTGGCCGTTGTGGTCAGTTGGGGAGTGAACTAGTGGATGGAAGCATAAAAAAAAGATTTCAGTTTTATCTAAAAGACAGAGTTCCAGAGCGAGAGACCCGACTCTAATTCCCCCACATAGCTACAGCTGGGCCAGGCAGTGCTCAGGCGCTGGGAGCCCAGTCACAGGTGTCCCTCGTGAGTGTGAGCGGCCAGAGCCCCCATCACTGCTGCTCCCCAAGGTCTGTCAGCAGGAAGCTGAGGCCGGGCTGGAGAGCAGCATGGAAGGGGGACCAGTGTGGGACGGGGGTGAGGCAGACGCAAATTCTGATGGGGAAACGGTCTTGCTAGGCGGGAAGAGCCCTTGGGGGTCGTTGTATTTCGTGGCTTGAGTGGGCAGCCTAGTTTATTTACAAGACAAACAAGGCTCCTTGTCAAGGTCAAAAACCTCCAGGACCGCAGCCTTGCAGAGAGGAGCACGATCGGCAGCTGCGGACAGAGCGCAAAACGGAGCGCGCGTCCGTCCCTAGGCTGACTTAAAAGAACGCCTTTAACTTGGACTTGAGCATCTCTGCTCAGTCGGCGCGGTCAAAGGGCTCTTGCTGCAAAGCCTCAAATGTCTGAGGGGGGTAAAAAAAGAATTGTTGGGGCGCATCGTAGGGGTCAGGCTGCAGAGACGACGAGGCAGCCGCTGGCCGCGCTCGCGCTCGCCTTGGCCCCGCCTAGCCCGGGGCGCGGGCGGCGGCAGGGGGCGCCCCTCGTGCGTTGCCCCACGGCGCCCGCCCACCTCCCCCGGCGTCGGCCCGCCGGCCGCGCTCGCCCTTAGACGCGCGCAGCCCCCTTCTCTTTCTCGTATTTCGTCACCAGACGTTCGAGGTGGCGGCCGCGGAGTTTCCCTCCTCAGCCAGTGCGGGGAGCCCCGCGCTCGCCCGCACCCCGCAGGGTGACAGGAGTGCGTTGGGGATCCCAGCTCGGTTCCCGCGTGCAGACAGCGGGTTCTGGGGCTGTGCAGCGCCGCTTCCCGAAGCCACCAACCCACCGTCGCCAGCCAGGGGCGCAAGGGGGCGACCTAGGCGGGGCACGCCGGCAGGTAGCCCGCACAGTAGCAGAGACATGGCTGCCGTCGGGGCGGCGGGAACGACCCCTCAGGCCCCGCGGCCGCCGTCGGGCGCCGGCGAGTTCGGGCAGCCCGACGGGGCGGCAGTGAGCCTGGAGGTCGGGAGCGGCTTCCAGGACGTGCCGCAGCGGGCTTTGCGAGCAGTATACGTGCGCAGCGATGACAACACCCGCGACGGCTTGCTGAGCCGCACCGTGGCGGGGGCCTGCCGGTGCCTGCTGCAGGCCTGCGAGGCCCAGGGTGCGCAGCTCACTTTGCTGCCTTTCGCTGGACTCGACTTTGGGGACCCTAGCCTGCTTGAAGTCTTCTACCACTCAGGTGAGAGCGAGCGTCGGCTGGGTGCCCCTCACGCCGTCCTGCCGGCCTTCCCCCGCGTAGCCGCAGCTCCTCCAGCGCCGCCTTTCCCCAGCCTCGCTCCTCATCGCTACTTTTGGGGGGCAGACCTAGCCTTGTGGTCTTGTACAGACAAAATGAGGGTGCTGCTGTGGAGACCGCTGGTTTTGCCACTGGCTTCGAAGCTTTCCGGGGGCCCAGACGGCGCTGACTCCCTCTTGCTCCCCGGTTAGCCAACTTTGGCCTAGTCTCCCATGGCGTCCCCCTTTCAGGAGTGGGTCCCCACCAGCAGCTTTAAAAACTCGTGGGGCGCGTCCTGGACCCCAAACTCCCGGGCGGGAGCCAAAGGTGCTTGCACTGCACAGCGCAGGGTGCGGTGCGAGGGTTCGCACGTGTTGTGCCCCGCAGCGTTGCCCCGGACGCTGTGAGTGCCTCCTCCCGCTGGCACCCCAGCTCGCGGCGGGGTGGGGGGACCTGGCACCTCAGGCCTGGGCAGTTTGGGTCCGGGTAGCCCTCCCCTGCCCCCCATTTGTGGTGTTTTTCTGGAAGGAGGGGGTTACGTGGCTTGTTCAAACAAGTGGCAGCTGGCGGCGCAGCCCTTCAGGACGCGGGGCGCAGCTGAATCCCCGCTCCGCTTAGCGCCGCGACCCCGCCCCAGGGGGGAGGCGCCCCCCATCTCTTGTGCATTCCGACTGTAAGTGTCGCTTTTGCAGAGGCACGACTCCTGCCTCTCCAGCTAGTGCCAACTCTGCAAAACGTGGCTGTGCTGTCCTTGGGCATGGGGGGGTGTGTGTGCACGCGCGCTTAACCTTGCCTCAGTATTGAACGCGTTCTGAATGCACCATTGTGATTTGGCGGGTTTTTCCTGATTCACTCGCAAAATGGCGGCCTGGGCCGCCAGCGTCCCATACGGGCGGGGTTCCTAATCGAGCTGCTCTGCTTTCGTTCACTTTGCCTTGTGGCCTGGGAAAGCGGGAGAGGATCATCCGGGTCCTTGGGAACCCGCGCCCACGTGGGAGACCCGGATGAAGCTTCTGGTTTCACATCGCTCAGCTCCGGCCCTTGCCGCCATTTTGAGAGTGAACCAGCGGATCAGAAGAGCTTTCTCTCCTTCTCTCCTTCTCTCCTTCTCTCTGTAAATCTGCCTTTCAAATAAAAATAAATAAGCCTTTAAAAAAAGTTAGGAGAGACTGGGAAAGAGATCCTCCACTTGCTGGGTCAGTCCCCAAATGGCGGCCGGGATCGGAGCTGGGCCGCTGGCAAGGGAGGAGCTTTGTGACTCTGCTGAGGGGTGCATCTCCACAGCATAAAATACATTCACACGCTCACATAGGCATCAGTACTATGTGTTTCTGGAACAGAATTTATTTGAAAGGCGGAGGGGGCGAGCAAGGTGGCTGACCAGGCTGATCTGTCCTGACCCCGTATGAATGCTTGGATCCCATATGGGTGTAACTTGGAGTCCCCGCTGCTCCACTCAGAATCCAGCTGCCTGCTTGTGGCGTGGGAAAGCAGGATGTGATCCGGGTCCTTAGGACCCTGCACCCACATGGGAGGCCCGAATGAAAGCTTCAAGCTTCTGATCACCTCAGCTCGGGCCCTGGCCGCCATTTTGGAGTGAACCAGCAGGTGGGAGATATTCCTCTCACCATCTCTCCTCTCTGTAACTTTGCCTTTCCAATAAATATAAATAAATTTTTCTAAAAAGTTAAAAAGAGGCAGAGACTGGGAGAGAAAGTTTACATGGTCTTACATCTTACTACTGGGTCATTCCCAAAATGGCTGTCACACTGGGAAGTAGGCCACTTGGAAGTGAGAAGCTTTTCAACCGTTCTGAAGTGTGCATTTCCAAAGCATAAAATACTTTCACACACTCACATTAGGCACCCTCACTGTCTGTTTTTTCTTTTTAAACATTTATTTATTTTTATTGCAAAGTCAGACATACAGAGAGGAGGAGACAGAAAGATCTTCCGTCCGATGATTCACTCCCTGTGTGTGGCTGGAGCTGAGCAGATCTGAAGCCAGGAGCCAGAAACTTCTTCCAGGTCTCCCATGTGAGTGCAGGGTCCCAAAGCTTTGGGCGGTCCTCAACTGCTTTCCCAGGCCACAAGCAGGGAGCTAGATGGGAAGTGGAGCAGCTGGGATTAGAACCGGTGCCCATATGGGATCCTGGTGCTTTCAAGGTGAGGACTTGAGCCACTAGGCCCCTACACCATGCCCAGCACCATCATTGTCTATTTCTAAAATATGATTTTAAAAAAAGATTTATTCGGGCGCGGCATGGTGGTGTAGCATAACGGCTAAACTCCTTGCCTTGAACACACCAGAATCCGGTGTGGGCTCCAGTTCCAATACCAGCTGTATATTTCTAAAATATACATATTTTCGAAAAGTCTTTATTTGAAAGGCAGAGTTGGAAGAGACGTATCTTCATACACTGAATCACTCCTCAGATGGCTGCAACATCTGGACTCTGGCTGTCCAAAGCCATGAGCCTGCAGCATCTTCGCTGTTTGCCACCAGCTTGCAGCGTCCCAATGATGTGGGCCGTCCCCTGCTGCTTTCTCAGGCGCAGTGTCGGAGCTGAATCTGGAGCAGCGGGGACTTGAAGAAGAGCCCCTCTCTATGGGATGCTGGCATCGCAGGCAGTGCCTTAACCCACTACACCACAATGCCAACCCTTATTGCTAATAAGTGGAATAATACTCTGTGTGTGTGTGTGTGGAGGGGACTTCTTTGACTTAGCATATTAGCTTCAAGGTTCTTCCATATGCAACTCAGTTCCTTTTTAGGTCTAATACTCCATCGCATGTATATACTGCATTTTGTTACTCATATGTCAGAATTTCTTAGGTGGAATTTGCTGGTCATCTGATGATTGAATTTTTTGACAAGCATTCCGGTTGTCTCTGACAGAGACAATGGCCATCTTTGTGCGTCGTTAATGCATAGCAAGAGCAGAGTTGATTTTCAGGCTTCAGGCCTCAGTCCCTCTCCTGCAGAATTAGCACTTCCGTGAGTGAGGCTCAGTCCCGTTAGCTCCAGCACAAGGGGACCTCAGAGGCCTTGGAAAGTGCGTGTTATGAAAATGCATGGCATTGACAAAGTTTTGGCCCCCAGATAAACTTTGAATTCCATCAGCTGTGCACTGCTTGTGTTTGGACAGCAAATCGTGCCCTTTGCTCTAGGCTTGAAAATTCTCTCTGCAGGTTGCTTCTGCTGCTTTGGCTTCATTGCCCACCTCTCTCTAGAGAATTCTGGGCTGGGACTCTCCTGGTGGGCTGCAGGCACGGACAGCTGGGACCTGAGCAGCCATGTCATTGAATTTGCTGCTTGTAGTGGCAGAGTTTACAGTGGGTCCCAGAATGGTAGAATGCGAGGCGATTGTCTCCTGGAAGCAGCCCGCATTCTGGCTGCAGGTCTCGGCAGTGCATTTGCTGGTTAGTTAATGACCAATGGGAGCTTTCCCGAGTTAGCCATTAACCCCTCTAATGTCCAGCACAGCCCTTTTGATCACGCTGTGGCCATCAGTGCCCGAGGCACAAGTCGCCTGCCCTTTGCTGCTGCCGGCTTTGTGGACCCTCTCCTCTAGGAACCTGATTTGAAATGTTCATTTCCTGAGCTTTGGGGGTCCTGTGTTTTCTCCAGTTACATTGAAAAGCGGTGAGTGGCTGCCACTGACCCCAGAAAAATCCTTGCATTTCCTGAACACTGATGTAAAGACCAAGACTAGAACTTCCTTGTCCAGCTGGGTCACTTGGCTTTGCCATAGCCTGAGGATGTACTGCTGCCCTGGGTGGCTCCTGTGCTGCTCAGAGCGGGGAGAGAAAGTATGTTTTGGTAATTCACATGCATTTGCTGGCACCCTGAGAATCTGATGTATTCATACATTCATTGGACAAAAGTAAAAAAATCAATTTTAAAATGGCAGCGAAAGCTGGATGATGACCAGGTCTGTGTTCCTGTTGTTGCTGGGCGGCAGGGCCTCATCTCCCAGCATCTTTTGCATCTAGGCGGGCTGTACAAGTACTTCTGGCCCAGGGCAGGTGTGCTGTTGGAGCACGAACATCAGTTTGGATTTTGCTGGAGGAAGAGAAAAAAGCTTTAAGGTTACTGAAATTTGGTAGGTACTTGCAGTGGTACTAAGAAAATATAACTTTGTTTATGACAATTTATTCTGACTCACTAGAATGTTCTGTCCTAAGGCATGCTACCATACCAAGAGAGAGCCCATGCGTGCACCACTCATGGGACACCATGCTGTGTTGCTGTGGGTTAAGAAGAAATACCATGCTTGGGCCTTCGGGCGAATACCAGAAATGGGGTGAGGTGTCAGTTTCTCTTCTTTAACCATTCACTAGTTTGGGAGGCTGTGTAATATTAACCTTTTTTGAAAAGATTGATTTGTGGGCCCAGTGTGGTAGCCTAGTAGCTGAAGTCCTCCCTTTGCATGCACCGGGATCCCATGTGAGTGCCAGTTCATATCCTGGCTGTTCCACTTCCCTTCTAGCTCCCTGCTTGTGAGCTGGGAAAGCAGTTGAGGACGGCCCAAAGCCATGGGATCCTGTACCCATGTGGGAGCTCCCTGGAAGAAGCTCCTGGCTCCTGGCTTTGAATCGGCTCAGCTCTGGCTGTTGCAGCCACCTGGGGAGTGAACCAGTGGATGGAAGATCTGTTTTCCTTCTCTCTCTAGCTCTGACTTTCGAGTGAAAAGAAATAAATCTTAGAAAAAAAAAAGATTGATTCATTTATTTGAAAGGTGGAATTAGAGGGAGAGAGAAAGATCTTTCATCCACTGGTTGACTCCCTGTATTTCTGCAATAGCCAAGACTGAACCAAGAAAGCCAGGACTCAGGAGCTTCCTCCAGGTCGCCCACGTGCTTGCCAGAGGACCTGCCAAGTGTTGTGCTGCCTTCCCAGGCCCCTTGACAGTGAACTGGGTCACAGTGGAGTAGCCAGGGCTCAAAATAGGACCCATATGGCATGCCCATGCCCCTGGTGGTAGCTTCACCTGCTGTGGCGGAGCCCCAGCCCCAACATGTCATGTTCTAGTAAGTGATGCTGATGGTTAGCCAAGGTCCCGTGATGCTGGACTTTGTGCAAGAATAGGCTGTATGGGCTGGTTTCCAAAGTGGTAGCTGACACTCCCACACTGCAATACCTGGGTTCAGTACCTGGCTGCCTTCTTAATTCCTGCTTCCTGGCAGTGCAGGCCTGGGGAAGCAGCAATGAGGGCTGTGGGACTCGGCTTCCTGGCACCTGTGTGGGAGACCTCCGTTGCGTCCCCAAGCTCTCCTGGCTTTGGCCTCAGCCAGGGGCTGTAGCAGGCATGTGGAGAGTGGGCCAGCAGATTGGAGCACCCTTTACTCCTGCCTGCTCCCTGTCCACCTCTGCCTCATCAATAAAAAGTTAAAAACAAAACCCAGGGTGTGAACTAGCTTAGGGTAAGAAAACACTAGTTGTGCCTTCTGCCCTTTCCTTGGTTATGTGTGGCTTCTCCTTATGGGGTGACCTTGCAGGCTTTTTGATGCATCGTGCAGCTGAGACTGCGCACTGGGTACCTGATGTTCTCTCACATTTCCAAATATCCTATTGAGGAAGCTTGCTGGCATGCCTCCCCCGTGGCTCTTGGCTTATGTGCTGGCAGCTCACTCAAGATGGCAGGTAAGCACCGAGGCTTTGCAGTCATGGGCTTGCCCTGTCCGGAAGGAGCCTGGCAGATGCCTTCAGACTTCATTTAATTTGTTAGCTACTCTTCTTGTTCTGGAAAATGAGAAGCTCGCAGGAATGTGGCCTTCGGGACCAGAGTGTTTGATGGCTGTGGAGTGGGGTGGCACTTGCGCTCCTAGGATTGGGGTGGCCTCTACACCTGCTCAGGAGACTGGGCAGATTGGATTCCAGCAGTGTGAGGCAGTAGCTGCCTTCCACATCGCCTTCTGCAGGGTCAGTAAATGCTGCTTGTGTGGCAGACACCTGGGAACCTAGCCTTTTCTGCAGAGCCACAGCACCCTTCTAGCTCATCACTTCCCAAGTGGAGTCCCAGCCTCTCCCGGCGCGGCTGCTCTTGGTGCCTTCAGGTGCGTGCTGCCGGCCTGGAAGCCGCGGCACTTCGCACCAGAATGCTTGATCTGCTCTTTTCTTTGCTGGCTTCTGTGTGCTGAGGTTTTCTTTCCTCACAGGCAGCGTGGTTGATGTGATCAGTACTCCTCTGCCGGGCAGCAGGTTCTTTGAGAGTGGGAAGCCAAAGGCACTTTTCTTTGCTTCCATGTCATTCCTGGGTCTGTGCACCCAGCACCTTTCCAGAAGCTTCAGTGGCACTCCTGACCCTCGGCCTCCTGTGTCGAGATGACACAATTGATTTTGAGCCCTTGAAAGAAATTTGGAATGTTATCTCCTAAGGCCACCACGTGGGAAATGGTGGCGAGGCCGTGGTTGCGGGATGCTAAGGAGTGAGACCTGGCCACCGCATGACGTGGTGGTGGGCGTGAGCCTTTCTCCTCTCTGGTGAGTATTAAATAGAAGAAAGTAGAAGTAGCCGTGCTGCTCATGCTGGAGTGGAAGCAGATAGTGCTGGTGGGTGCTTGGTCAGGCTTTCCGGAACACATTCATGTTCATACTATACTCTTAGTAGTATAGTTTTGCCTCCCCTCATCTGCAGAAACATGTCCTCAGGTGCTCCATGGAGAGCGGAAACTTCAGGTAGTGCCAAACCCCCCTCTGTACTGTCTTTCCCCATACTGTTCCTGTGTACCTGGAATAAGGTTGAATTGGTAAGTTGGTACAATAAGATTGTAGTGATAGTAAAACTGTACAGTTATGACACTGCAGTATAATGGAAGTGGTTTAAAACTTAAGAATTATTTTTTAGAATTTTCCAAGCCCACAGGTAACCGAAACCTCAGACAGGTGGAGACCTCAGTATCCCAGTGCGTTATCACCTCCATCTTCTTCCTCCCCTAGCCAGGAGTAAGAACGCTCGGTGTTTCTGAAGGGCTTGTTTTGACCTTCTCTGTACTTTTTACTAAGTGCGATAGGACAGTTTGTACCTTTTAGAGTGTGACTCTTTTGGTTCAAAGCTATGCAAGATTCCTCTGTGCAGTGAACATAGCAATGGTTTGTTCATGGTTATTTACTTTGGGATTTATTAAGTTTGATTGGAAAGGCAGATTTACAGAGAAGGAGAGACAGAAAAAAGATCTTTGTCCACTGGTTCAGTCCCCTGCCAGAGGCCGCAATGGCCGGAGCTGAGCCAACCCTCAGGAACTTCTTCCAGGTCTCCCACACAGGTGCAGGGTCCCAAGGCTTTGGGCCGACCTCCACCACTTTCCCAGGCCACAGGCAGGGAGCTGATGAGAAGTAGGGCCGCCAGGATTAGAACCGGTACCTTTATGAGATTCTGGCATGTGCAAGGTGAGGACTTTAGCCAGTAGGCTACTGCGCTGGGCCCTAAACATTTTTTAAAGGCAGATTTTTTACAGAGATGGAAAGACAGATCTTCATTTGCTGTTTCACTCCCCAAATGGTCGCCATGGCTGGAGCTGAATTGATCCTGAGCCAGGAGCCTGGAGCCTCTTCCAGGTCTCCCACGTGTTACAGGGAACCAAGGACTTGAACCACTTTCTGCTGCTTTCCCAGGCCATTAGCAGGGAGCTGGATGGGAAGTGGAGCAGGTGGGACAAGAACTGGCACCCACATGGGATGCTGGTGCGTGCAGGTGGGTGTTAGTTGAGCCATGGTGCAGGCCCCAGCCATTTCTGTTGAGCCTGCTGTGAGTACTGTGCACTTGGTTTTCTTCTTCAGCAGCTATATATTGACACAATCACCGATTTAACATGTGCCTTTCAGTGGTTTCTCGTGTGGGAAGAGTTGTGTGGCTATCATGGCCGCCTGATTTCTGTTCCTTTTCTTCCACCCCTGAAAAGATCTCTGTGCTTAGCAGCAGTCACTCCCCATGGCAGCACCTGCTCCTTCGTTGTTCTTGTGGATGCTTTGTGGAACCCTAAGGCGGGTAGCTGACTGGGAGGCCTTGCACTTACTGTGCCTTCTTGAGTTATCTGTGTTGTGGTGTGGATCAGTGCTCAGCCTTTCTCATTGCAGGGCAGTTTTCCGTTGTGTGGGTAGACCACAGGTTGCTTTCCTGCTCACCGCTCTTCAGGGACACTTTGGTTGTCTGTGCTTTTCGACTGGTGAATAGTACTTGGAGTTTGTGTGTGGATATTTGTTGGTATTTGTACCTGGGAGTAGGATTTCTAGGTCATGTGGCAACTGTATATTTAATCCTGATTAAAATATGTTTTACTGTGGTAAAAACAGTGCAGTGTTGTCACATGGTAGTTACAGCTACCACCTGCCACTGTCGGCATCCCATGTGGGCACTGGCTCAGGTACTGGCTGTTCTGCTTCCGATCCAGCTCCCTGATAATGCATCTGGGAAGGAGCTAGCCTAAGTGCTTGGATCCCTGCCACCCATGTAGGAGACATAGAAAAAGCTCCTGACTTCAACCTGGCCTAGCTCTGGCCATTGAAGACATTTGGAAAGTAAGCCAGAGACTGGAAGATTCAATCATATTCTCTAACTTTCTAATAAAAAAATCTTGAAATCACAGCAGAATATGTTCACCAGCTTACCCCTTTGGAGTTGTATAGTTCTGTAGTCTTAGGTCTGTTAACTTTGTTGTAAATGTGAATCCTTAGCCGTATTCTCCAGAACTCTTAGCCTTTTGATACTGAACTTCTGTAGCCATTGAACAGTAATGTGGCAGCCCTTCCCCTAGTCCCCAGCACACACCATTGTACTTCCTTTTTTGAATATTTTTATTGGAAAGGCAAATTTGTAGAGAGAAGAGCAAAGATCTTCCATCTGCTGCTTCACTCCTCAAATGGCTACGACAGCTGCAGCTAAATCAGTTTGAAGCCAGGAGCCAGGAACCTCCTCTGGGTCTCCCACTCAGATACAGGGTCCCGAGACTTTGGGCCGTCCTCCACTGTTTTCCCAGGCCACAAGCAGGGAGCTGGATGGGAAGCGGGGCAGCTGGGGCACAAATTTGTGCCCATATGGAATGCCAGCACGTGCAGGTGGAGGATTAGCCAGATGAACCATCACATTGTACTTGTACTAATGTGACCATGCTAGGTCCTGCATACAAGTAGAACCATGCAGTATTTGCCTTCTGTGAGTTGTTTTCCCTTTTGCCATAAGGTTTGTAAGGTTCCTCCGTGTTATGGAAGATGTCAGAATTCCCCTTTTAAAACTGTAAACTATCCCACTGTAGGCATGTGCTCTGTTTTGGCTAAGCATTCACCTGGGGACAGATGCGTACATTGCTTCTGTTTTGAATTCACTTCCTTTAGGTGTCCCAAAGCACCTGCTCCCTGGCTGTTCCCGCCTAGCAGTGTGTGAGTTCAAATCTTTCCTTATCCTTGTCATAGTTGTTATTGTCTGTGTTAAAGATTTATTTATTTTTATTGGAAAGGCAGATATAGAGAGAGGAGGAGAGACAGGAAAATCTTCCATCGGATGATTCACTCCCCAAGTGGCCACCACGGCTGGAGCTAAGCTGATCTGAAGCCAGGAGCCAGGAGCTTCTTCCAGGTTTCCCACATGGGTGCAGGGTCCCAAGGCTTTGGGCCGTCATTGACTGCTTTCCCAGGCCACAAGCAGGGAGCTGGATGGGAAGCAGGGCCTGTTGAGATAAGAGCCAGCGCCCATATGGGATCCTGGCGCTTTCAAGGTGAGGACTTTAACCCCTAGGCTACTGCGCCAGGCCCTATTGTCTGTTTTATTACATGCTAGTGGATTTTGAAACTACAGTGTGCAACTCAGCTGCATGGATTTGTTTTGTAAAGCTTTGTAAATAAAGCTTAGTAGAGCGCATCCACACCTGGTTGTATATGGCTGCCATCCTGCTACATTGCCGAGATCTGTGTGGGCTGCGAAAGGCGACAGTGTGCACTGGGTAACCCTTTACCAGAGAGGTTTGTCTGTTGTTGCTTTATGTGAATCAGAGCTCTCATGAATATGCATTCTTTGTCTCTGTTTACTAAACACAAAACCTCTAAGTGTGGTGATGGGTCATCCCCTTGCCTGGCCCATTTACAGTTTGGTATGGACACTGTTCCGCTATTTCTTGTTGGTGTGTGCGAATCTTGGGCATTTTTGCTTGCCTGGTTGGATGGTGCTTTGGTGTGTGGATCCCAGGTGCCTGCTTTTTGTTTTGTGTTTTCCTTTGTCACTGCCAGGTTCCCTTGCAGTCGGGTTGTTGGTTCTCCCTTCCAAGTCCCTTGGTAGGACTGAGAAGTGCCCTGTACCTGTGCTGCCTAGTGGCTGGTGAAGGCCTGGCCTGTGGTCTCTGGCCTGCTGTTGGGCTCGGACCTGTGCTGTCCGAGCTCGGGCTAGGGTGTGGGAGCCAGGAGCCCATCGACCGGTGTGGACCATGGCTTGCCAAGCTCTCCTCCTGCTGCAGTCTCCTTTTGTGCTTTTCTGGCACGGAGTGGCTCCCGTTCTCTGTCCCTTGTGCCGCCACAGGGGCTTGAGTGACTGCTTCATGTGTCCCGGATCTGTGTCCGTGCCTGCGGCCAGGAGTTAAGGGCAAGAAAAGCACCGGGGGAGGGGGACATTCCATCCTCCTAGCTTTTCCAGTTAAAGATCCCCCCTCTGTTCATGTCCAGTGCCCCTGGAAGTGCTGCACTGGTCAGCTCTGGGATTGCATAGCTCCTGGGAGCACAGGGGAGCGCAGATGGCAGACAGATTGTCCCCATTCTTCTCGGGCTATCCAGAGACTTTGTTCCCTGCTCCTTGAACGTGATGGCTTCTCTGCATTCATTGTCTACAACTCTCAGCTACTGCCCACTTGGGCTGTTTTTAGACCAAGCCGGGAGATGCTGAGGCATGATGGGAAATGCCTTGCTGGCTTGGCAGCTCAGACCCACCATCCCTAATATAAAATTTAAAAATCTGAACTTCTCTCAAATCTGAAACTCTGAGTACTAATATGCAATGAATGAAAAAGTTTATACCATGAAGCTGTGTTTCAGACTCCAAAATACCAAGGTGATTGTATCAAAGGCCTTCGGAGCATATATAAGACATGAGTGATTTTCATCTTTAGGCTTGGGTCCCATCCGTAACATCACTCTGCAGATTCTAAAATATTGCAGATATGCAAATGCATATCAAGGATTCCAAAATCCAAAATAAACTTAAGTCTGAGAAATTCCTAGTTCTGGTAATTTTGGATAACGGCCCTACAACCTGCACTTTGGAATCGGGTCGTCTCCCCCCGTCCTCTTGCTGCTGTTTGTTTCACACTCCAGCAATAGCTGCGCCTTCCATTCTGTCTGGGCTGTGAGGCTGCATTCGGGTACAGCTGAGGTACGATGCATTGCTCCATTTTATTTGGAAGCAGAGCCCACGCTTGTGCCATTGAGCTTCAAGGCGTCTGTCCTGCTGTAGTAGTGAGCGGAGCATTTGAGCATCTCTGCATCTTACTGGGCAAAGCTAATTCCCCAGCATAGCTTCCATGCCAGCCGTTTTGGATAGGACCAGTTCTATCACTAAAGATGCACTGAGTAATTATTGAGGTGGGAGACAGAAGAGATAGGATAAACAAAATGAAAGGAAATATGCATTAGATAGACTTGGTACTGTGGAAAGGTACGTAACCCACCTCCGACGTGTCCTATCAAATGCTTGGGGCATTGGCTGGAAACAGCATTTTGACATTTCAAGTGACGGCTGGACTATTGCTAGTTGGTGTCACAAAGCTGAGCTTTTACATCTTGTTGGATTACTTTGTTTAAAATGTGTTCTTTGAGAATCCTTGTCCCACTTACTGTTCCTTCAGAAGCAGTAGATCAGTACTTTTTGTAAAGTCTGTGACTTTTGAGGCTTGATACAAGACACAAACTCTGCATATTCATTCTTAAAGGACATCGGGTACCTGAAGATCAGAGAAGGAAATTAAAAGAGGTAAGGGCAAAGAAAGATGGTCCCACATGCAGAAAGGGGCACTACTACCAGCACCAGTGAGTGAACTCACTCCTGGTCACAGGCACAGATACCCCCAGGGAGAAGCAGGGCACCGAATGGGTGAAATCTGTGCTCGGGGTGCTGTTGAAGACATAGGTATGAAAGCCATAGTTTCTCTCATGTTCACTGATGTTTCTATAATGAGACAATTTGAGGCCAACTCAAGAAATGTGGCGTTTTTCCTAAGCTTTGTCACCAGGGCTTAGTGGTACCCTTGCCATGATTGGTGTTGCATGGAGGCAACACAGCAGGTTCCACTCAGCTCTAGAATTGTGTTAAAGGTGATACCTTCAGAGATAAGAGGCTGTAACTTTATTTCTTGGCCAGAAAATGTTTCTAAGAAATGTCTAGAAAGGGCCCAGCACAGTGGTCCAAATGTTTAATCCTCCCCTGGCTAGTCCTCGCCTTGCATGCACCATGATCCCATATGGGTGCTGGTTTGTGTCCCGGCTGCTCCATTTCCTATCTACCTCCCTGCTTGTGGCCTGGGAAAGGAACAGAGGATGGCCCAAAGCCTTGGGAGACCTGGAAGAGTTGTGGCTCCTGGCTCAGGATCAGGTCAGCTCTGACTGTTGCAGCCATTGGGGAGTGAGCCAGCAGGTGAAAGATCCTTCTCTCTGTAAATCTGCCTTTCCAATAAAAATAAATACATCTAAAAAGTAAAATCAAAATAAATGTCTGGACAAACTTGACCAGAGGAATCATGTTAGAGGAATCTCTGTAAGATGATTGGAGGATGCTGAAGAGGACTCTGCAGGTGATGGAAGTGAAATTACGGTGTGTTCACAAGGCACGGAGGAGCTGCAGGCTGGGCCTGTGCCTCGGGGCAGCGGGGATGGTGACAGCAATTATGGATACCATTGAAAGTGGCGCACGCAGCCGAACTTTCAATACAGCACTGCACACTTCTGCCTTCTTAGCAGAAAGAACGTGTATTTACAAAAGGTAAAGTGGCTGCAATCATGCTATAGTGGGTATTAGAAACATTTCACTGTGAGTGGTCTAAAATTATGCTGAATGAGTCCATTTGCCTCTGAGTAAATACCATTTGCTTCTATGTGACATGTTTGTTTTAGGAAAGCTGGATTTAGACATATCTCAATAATTCTGTAATAATTATAAAGATGATATGATTTTTAACCATACTTAGAAAACAATAGATACTGCAGGAGCTGCGGCGGGGGAGAGGAGGGAGGAGAGCAGAAGGTAAGAGAGCAGATAGAGCTTCCTGGGAGCTCAGTCCTTCCTTTCCTTCCTCCTCGTGAAAATCCCATATCCCAGGTAACTAGCAGACACCCCGCTTGGCCCTTGGTGAGAATCGGCTGTCCTCGTAACACAGAATCTGAAGGTTGGCTCATTCTTTTAATAAGAAAATGGGCTTTAAATGACGTTTTATTGTGTTATTTCTGCTGACCTGACAGAATTGTGTTGGAAATGAGCAGCCAGGGATGAAGCAAGATCTAAAGTATAGTAGAAAGTATAATAGTTCTCTCCAGCAAATCTGAATTTTTCTTTTTCTCTTTCTAAATTATCTCCGAAAGCATAATTCTAAAATCCAGCTCTTCATATAGACAAAACCCATCTTATTTATTATTTTTAAAATCTGTACCTTTTTTATTTGAATGTCCAACACAGAGGTCTTCTGTCTACTGGTTCATTCTGCAAATGCTTACCATTTGGCTGGGCCAGGACAAAGCCAAGGACCTGGCACTCCATCCGGGTTCCTCACGCCAGTGGCAGGGACTCGGCCCCTTTAGCTATGATTTACTGCCTCTTGAGATGCCTGTTAGCAGGAAGCTGGGTGGGAAGTAGAGGAACTGGGGCTTGGACGGGCACTCTGGTATGCAACATGGGCATCCCAAGTAGGGACGTGTCTGGTGCCAATCCCCCATCCCCAAACCAATTTTTTCATTTGTGTGCTGGAAGGAGTGTAGACTTACCTGCACTAGATTTAAAGACTGGCATGAGCCAACATAACACAGAATTACTGCATGGTAAAATCATTCACCATCAAATAGCCTCATTAACTAATGCTTTCCTTCAAAAATCTGATACTTTAAACCACAATTTCACTTCTTACCTATAAGACATTTAACAAAAAAGAATGTTCAAGATAGTGTTCCATAGTGTTCCTTTTCCTTTATTTGAGCCAAGGAGAGACACAGATAAACTTCTGCCAGTGCTGGTTCACTGCCCAAATCCCTGCAACAGCCCAGGCTGGATTCTGTTGAAGCCAGGAGCTGGGAACAGAATTTGGGGAGTTCCATGTGCATAGCAAGCTAAACTACTTAAGCAGTCACCTGCTGCCTTCTGGGGTTTGTATTCACAGGAAGCCAGAGTCAGGACTGGAGTCGGGATGAGAACCAAGGCCTCCAGTATGGCACATACGCATCTCAAGCCACCTCTTGACTAGTTTTTAATGTATTGAAAACTTATGTGGGGCCAGTATGTTGGCTCTACTGGCTAATCCTCCCACTTCAAGTTCCATGTGCCTTATGGGTACCAGTTCGTGTCCCAGCTGCTCCACTTCCCATCCATCTCCCTGCTTGTGGCCTGGGAAGGCAGTTGAGGATGGCCCAAAGCCTTGGAACCCTGCACCCATGTGAGAGACCTGGAAGAAGCTCCTGGCTCCTAGCTTCAGATTGGCTCAGCTCCAGTCATTGTGGACACATGGGGAGAACATCAGCGGACAGTAGATGTTTGTCTCTCTTCTCTGTAAATCTGCCTTTCCAATAGAGCTAAATCTTTAAAAAGAAGCCTTTGTGTTTTTTCTGCTTCTTTATTTGATACCACATTAGCATGGCTTGAGGTTGTTGCCATTGGTTGTGTTAAGGGATTGTTTGGAAGCTTTGGTGCCCAGTGTGAATTTAACTGGATTATTGGTTTTGTGTTGAAACAAGATGGGGCAGGTAGAGATGTGCTTGCCTTGTGATCGAGACAAACAGTCTCTATCCAGCAGAGCCTTTGTCCCTCCCGAAGCTGGCTGGCTGGTTGGCATCCAGAGCAAGGAGAAAGTCACGGTGGTTAACAGCACAAGGTGCAGTTGGGAGTGAGGACTGACCGTTCTCTCTGTTCTTACTGGAGTTTTAACCTAGTGTTAGCAATTGTCTTTGCTGCCCGGGGGCTGAGTTTCAGAAAGTGAGTCTTGGCTGTAGTAAGCCTCCTGTAGGCAGTGGGAAATGCAGGAGCCGGGGGCCCAAAGCTTAGGTGAAGCCCTGGCTTTGGACGACTCTTATTAGCATCTCAGGGGCTGGGGGGGCAGACTGTGTCCTGCCCACCTCCCAGGGTATTTCTGAACTGAAGCTGAAGTGCCTGTAGACGTGTTTGGGAAAAGGCAGAGCACATGACTACTGAGGTGACAGAATCATTTAGGGAGTTGATTTCTTTAGGGGAGGAAAAAAAATCTCAATTCCTCATATATAATAGAAATTTTAGCCTGATAGTTTGTCACAGTTATAAGGTGTAAATCTGATTTTAAGTTAGCAGCTTAGAAGTCCTAAAACTAAACTAGTTGAATATTGTTTTGGTTAGTGGCTGGAGTGATGAATGACAGGCCAGAATTTCAACCTGAAGCTTCAGATGATTTCCTTGACAAATATGATTTACTTAAAATTGTTGTTAAAAGTTTGGTTTTTTTGGGCCCGGCGGCGTGGCCTAGCGGCTAAAGTCCTCGCCTTGAACGCCCCGGGATCCCATATGGGCGCCGGTTCTAATCCCGGCAGCTCCACTTCCCATCCAGCTCCCTGCTTGTGGCCTGGGAAAGTAGTCGAGGACGGCCCAGTGCATTGGGATCCTGCACCCGCGTGGGAGACCCGGAAGAGGTTCCAGGTTCCCGGCTTCGGATCGGCGCGCATCGGCCCGTTGCGGCTCACTTGGGGAGTGAAACATCGGACGGAAGATCTTCCTCTCTGTCTCTCCTCTGTATATATCTGGCTGTAATAAAAAATGAATAAATCTTTTAAAAAAAAAAAAAGTTTGTTTTTGTTTGAAAGAGTTACAGAGAAAGGAAGAGAGAGAGGCCTTCCACCCACTGGTTCACTCCCTCAAATGACCCCAGTGGCCAGAGCTGAGCTGATTTGAAGCCAGGAACCAGGAGCTTCCTATGGGTCTCCTATGTGAGTCCACAGTCCCACAGAGCTTGTGCCATCCCCCACTGCTTTCCAAGGTGATAAGCAGAGAGCTGGATAGGAAGTTGAGCAGCCGGGACATGAACCAGCATTCCTATGGGTGCTGCCACCATAGGGCGGAAGATTAGTGTGTTGAGCCATGACACTGGCCCCAAAACTCTTGACTTTTTTTTTTTTTTAAGATTTACTTATTTTTATTGAAAAGGCAGATTTACAAAGAGAATGACAGAAAGATCTTCCATTCCCTGATTCACTTCCCTAGTAGTGGCAACAGCTGGAGCTGAGCCGATCCAAAGCCAGGAGCGCAGAGCGTCTTCCAGGTCTCCCATGCGGGTGCGGGATCCCAAGGCTTTGGGCCATCCTCGACTGTTTTCCCAGGTCACAGTTAGGGAGTTGGGTGGGAAGCAGAGCTGCTGGGAGTCAAACCAGTACCCATATGGGATCCCGGCGTGTGCAAACTGAGGACTTTTTTTTATTATGGAAAATTGTAAATACACATAAAAGCAGAAGAGAATAGCATTAAAAAATAATTTTAAAAAGTTTAAGAAAATCCAACATGGATTTCCCTTTAATCTCGTCAACATTGATCTTGAGAGCCTACTTGTGGAAGCAACTGACCCTGTGTATGAGGCGCCATTCTCCTGCCCTCGTTACCCTGAAGGCCATGCGTCCTAATACCGTCACACCGGGCATGAGGGTTCAGTGCGGGAAAGTAGGGGCTGTGACTGTTCAGGCTGGAGCACTGATGGAGGCACACACCCGTGCCGGGAAGTGACGAACACACAGGCCAGCCTCCCCGTTTTCTGTGCGCCAGAAGGAGTGCACTGATCAGGGAGGGGTTTGTGGAGCTCTGACAGTACAGGTGCTCTCGTGTGACCTTGCGCGATGGCTGTGTCTTTGACCTTTGACCTTCATGATACCTTATACTTAACATAGATGAAACATAGGTGAATAAATTTATTAAGTATGTGATATATTTCCTAGTGAGAGTAGCATTAAAAGTAAGCCCCCCAGCAAGTGCTGAGGCTGTATTCCCAGCACTTTGAAGAAGGAATTGTGGTTTTTTTCAATTTATTTTTTAAAATTCTTAACTGCATTTCTTCCACAGTTCATCTGGGTAATTTTAATCTACTCATCCCCCACCCTTACGTGACCTCAAAGGCCGGTGATCGAGCTGGAAGTTGCTGGAACTTGGCGCTGATTTGTCAGCTTGTGAGTTAAGCAGACCAGCCACCTCCAGCAACTGGTCCTCTTCTTGCTCGTTGCAGATGTGGTCTTTGTCGATATGAGCAATAGCTGCACACAGGCGACCTTGTTCTACCACTTTGGAGTCCGCGAGAGCTTTGACATGACCAACAATGTGATCCTGTTCAGCGACATGGATGCTGACATTACGCTGAAGGTGAGGGAGGCGGGCTCGCTTCCCGTGGGGAGAGCGGAAACACATCTGAATCGCGGAAGGGCTGTTTTGGCAGCGCCGAAGCTGTGTCCCCCTGAACTCTGGCCACTGGCTGAGGTCTGGGCGAGCTTGTGCGTCGGCAGGCCCATCAGCGACAGGACCCCCGACACTGCGAGCCTGTGCTGCAGTGCACCTGCCGCTCTGTGAATGGCTTTTTACAGCTTCCTATTTAGAAGTTAATAAAATGAATGGAAGATTTTAACATGGACAAAATCAGTATTTAATCTGCGATTTCCCCTCAGTTTCCTGGAGAGCATAGTACTTTAAAATGCTTTTATTTGTAAAGGGTTTATGTCTAGTATGATTTACTCCAAAATTAAGCTATTCTTAATATTGCAGGAGATCTTAGTATTGGTCAGAATAATGATAACCTTTCTTGGGTCATTTTAGGAATAAAAGATGAGCTTACAGCTTGTGTTTCTCAGCCTAGATTGCTTTCGAATCACCAGACAGCTTGTACATCTGTCAACCTGGGGACTGGTTGGGTCCCTGCGGTGAGGCCTGTGCCTCGGGATTTTATTAATTTCACAAATGGGCAACCGGAGAGACGAGCCATGATTTGGAGAGTTGGCCTCCCCAGACATCAGATATCCGTGTCTGATGCCCTTGGTGTTAAAAGCCTGGTATACGATGAGACAATTTTATGACAAAGTTGGGACATTTTTTGCTTGTTTCTCAAGGTTTAAGATTACCCAGATTGTGAGTTTTGTGATAATTGGAGATGGTTATATCCTGGTAAAAATGTTACCTGCTTCAGTTGTGTAACCTGAGCATTACAGGTACTTTACATTAAGGAGCCATTCAGTAGCAGTGAAAGAACTATTTTGTGTATGTTATAGAATCATTGGCCAAAGGTTTTAAACTACTATAAATGGCTTCAGAGATTTTATATTGATTTTTTCAAGTGTTTTTTTGTCATGTCATGGTTAGAAGCATTTGGAAAATGTGAAGTTAGCAGATTATTAGCCTATAGTTGGAAAATACAATTTTTTTTCCAAGTGAATATATATTTCCCCAAGTTAATGCATCTTTTTCCACATCAGTGTATTTTTCCTAATTCAGTGCATTTTCCCCCAAATAATGGATTTTGCAATTCCATACCTGCCCCCACTCCAGCTATGCCTTAGAGAAGCCTTCCAGAAAAGCCTCCATGGCTAGATAAGTTTGAATGTTAATGATAGGAAAAGTATTTCCTGAAATGTATGTGGGTAGTTAATTATATCTCACACCAGAAGAAGGAACCTGCCCGTGTTATAGAAAAAGAAAGATCTTGGGCTGAGAGTGCTTCAAAAAGATTTTGTGTAAAATGTGTATTATTAAAAAAAAAATGGTTAAAGTTTTTGCACCAGAAGTAACTTACCTTTTTTTTTTTTTTAATTTTTTTTTTTCATTAGAAAAGCTGGGAGCCAGAAGCTTCCTGGCCACAGTATTGTCACTGCCATCAGAAAATCCTTAGCGGCAGAAATGTCCCTAATAGTTCCCAAACTCCTGAATTCCTTGAAATATGATTTTGAATATTCATAGAGGTCCATTCTGTTGGAAACTTTTAAAAAAATTTTATCTAAGGTGGGTGGAAGGCATGGGAGAACCTTGGTTTAATGCTTATGGAAATTCACTGTTTTGACTTTTTTAAAGCTATAATTATCTTTTTTTCTTTTAGGATATGGTAACTCCAGGCAACATAGTAAGTATTGCATTTTTTTATGTTTAGGCTTATAAATGTAAAATTGCAAAATGCTTGTCTACCAGTCACACAGTGACGAATTATTCCAAAAGAGGAAAAGCCAGAGACCCTGGTGCCCTGCCTTGGCAGACGGCTCAGGCCTTTCTTGGCCAGGGACAGGTTGCCACAGAAGATGAAGTGTGCCACAGGATGGCACTGAGCCTAGAACTATCCGGGTGTCTGCTGGATCCGAGTTGTTCCTGCTAGAACCAGTATCTCCCATATTTCCCCGCCAGTTTCCCTGGCAATGCAGGAGCATGAACTTGTTCTCCAGTCAGTACAGGTGTCTAGAATGAGGTTCCCTGCGACGAGCTGAAAGGACGTGAGACAGAATTCTGGTTGCTTGTGTGGCATTCAAGTACTGATGGCTCTTGATTTGACCTGAAAGTGCCTGTGGTTACTTGCTTTGATCTCCATGCTTGTTTGAGTGGTCGGATGAAAGCAGCACCCAAAAAGCATCCAGATGCGAGAATGTGCTCTGAAATTTTGCCTGAGATTCTCCGGCGCCTCGAAGCACGTGCCAAGCTGCCCCTCCTCATCACCCTGAATCTATGGCATTCTGGTTTGAGGATCCCTAACCTAGACTCAGGCCAGCTGCTTGTCTTTGAACCTTAACCTCCTCCTTCTGCCCCTTCTGGACAAAAAGCACTTCCTGCCCTTTTTCCTATTTCACCTATGGTTTAGTGAGAGGGAGAAAGGGACCTGGAAGGGAAGGTCTCCCCAGGGCGCCCTCTGCAGGGCAGCACAGAAGGTACCACCGACAGTGGCCAGACCAGGCTTCCCTGAGGTGCCCACAGAGCCCCCTGCCCATGGAGGCAGAAGGCTTCCCCCTCCTCCCCTCACTGAAGGATCAATTCCAGGAAACAAAGGGTGCAGTTGATGTGATTGTTCTGGGGGTATGGACTTTACAGGCTGGTCTGTAGAAGAAGAGTTCAACTTCTAAGCTAGGATCACATTGATATTTTAAAAAGCTGAATTAAATGTTTTTAAAAAGCTAATCTTAGTTACTTGATCTTTAGTCTATATGTTTTTCTTTAAGTCAGTGAAATTTAAGAGAACATCATTATTCTCATTAAAATGATTAAATGTTTAATTCCAAGTAATTTAGACATTGTTTGAGAAACAGACATTGGCAGTACTGGGGGCCTTGTCTGCAGTACCAGAAGTCTTCGGTTGGCTTTTGAGCATGGTTAGGCCTGGGGGCCCAAGTAACAGAATTTTCCCATGTCTCTTATCCTCCTCACTTCTTTAGTTTGCTAGACTTGGTGGTCTGAAATTTTCAGATGGTGTCAATTGTTCAGGGACTTTCTGAGCAAAAGGACAATTGCATTTCTTTTCTCACGTTGTCATATCCTTTGGTTTCTGAGTTTAAGAATAATGGTTTCTATCACTTTGATGAGCAAAACCCCAATTCAAAACAACGAGGTGATACCCTATAGTAGGTAGAGAGGGAGGATTTTATTTTGGGCAAATATTACAAATCATGTGAAAAAATCTTTGCCCTTTGAAGTATTTTGGTTTACATGTCTACTTGGTGGTATTTCTGCATCACGCTCAGAGTCTTCCTGTCTTCGTCTGCCTACGTGGCTATGTCTTGCTCCTGCAGTTTCTGTATACAGCACACTACTCTGGAGATGTCAACCCCTGGACGTTGTTCTGTACCTCTTGACTATCACAGGGTTGATGCTGTATGACTCTGGACCAATGTCAGAGCCAAACGATCCATACTCAGCTGTTCCTGCCATCTGATAAGTCTTTGGAATTCAGGACAACCGTTTTGTCCAAATTTGGATACAGTTTACATTCCAGAAAATGCACCATTCGTTCATTCGCTGGATTTTTCATCCTGCATTATATATTTGAGGATATTTCAGAATTGAGCTGGTTTGACATCAAGCACCTAGGAAAGGTGTGAGATTTGTGGAGCTTTCTGGTCTCTGAGATGCTTGATTAGCCCTGCTGGGTCTCGGGGGCTTGATGAGGTGACTTCTGTGATTGTATGATGGCCATTCAATAGTTGCAACAGAGTAGATAGAGCTCAGCCCATTGTGTAAATTATGTGGCCTGCTTGCAGCAGAAATTTCTTTTTAACCTTTCAGTGGCACATTTGCCTGATTAGCCTGTGGAAATCACTGTATGGCTTCTATTTGTTCCTTTTGAGACAAGATAAATAGAGAAATACAGCGATGTAGACTGCTTACCACATTGCTCTAACCAGCGTGTATATTACTGGACATGCCTATGTACTGATTTCAAATGTTCTCTGTGCATAAAAAAGGTTACATCAACAAACACTGACAAAACTGCACCCTAGTAATCTTTCAATTTTTTTTTTTTTGGCTTAGGTCAACTTAAATTTCTTCCTTAATAGTTTGTCATACATGGCCAAGTAAATAGTTTTTTCCAATTACTGCCCCATGTTTGTTTGCTCGCTAAGTTTTCTGGAGAGGAATTTGTGCTTTTTCAGATTGTTTTATGAGTATCTACACCCCACTGGCTTCCCCAGCACACTCTGCCAGCAGTGGAGATGTGGTGGTGAACTGCCTTCCATCTGCCTCTGATGTCTTTCTGCTCCTCACTAGGTCACTTAGTGACTGGTTAAATGTGCGATAATAGAAGAAATGTTCTCTGGAAGAAAGTCAAACCAAATGTTTCATTTTGAAGTCAGCTGTGATAAACTCTTTTTTTTTAAAGATTTATTTTTATTACAAAGTCAGATATACAGAGAGGAGGAGAGACAGAGAGGAAGATCTTCCGTCCGATGATTCACTCCCCAAGTGAGCCGCAACGGGCCGGTGCGCGCCGATCCGAAGCTGGGAACCTGGAACCTCCTCCAGGTCTCCCACGCGGGTGCAGGGTCCCAATGCACTGGGCCGTCCTCGACTGCTTTCCCAGGCCACAAGCAGGGAGCTGGATGGGAAGTGGAGTTGCCGGGATTAGAACCGGCGTCCATATGGGATCCCGGGGCGTTCAAGGCGATGACTTTAGCCGCTAGGCCACGCCGCCGGGCCCTGTGATAAACTCTTACATGTACTTGCTCCAAGGAGTTTAAAAACCCTGTGTTCATATTGACCAGCTTCCCACCTGCTAATGAAGACATCGATGGTGTCAGGATCCTGGGCTTGGGTTTCTCTCCCTGCTACTTAGCAGCGGGCACTAGTGGAGTAGCAAACTAGGGAGCAGATCCTTGAGGTCCTGGTTAGTGGCCATGACTGAAACCAGTGCACGATTGAGGTGTGCTGTTCAGTCTTAAAGCATGCAGGTAGCTGCTGGTGAGTGCTATGCCTAGGAGACTTTATATATGCAGATCTTCAAAAAGTTCATGGAAAATGAGCATGATTTTAAAAAAAAGCTATTGTGAATTTCACAATCTTTTTTTTGTTGAAAAGCAAACCTATTCTTGTATTGCATTTCCAAAAACGTTTTGAAGTTCCCTCTAATGTGAAGCCCCCTGGAGATTTGCTGATGTGTTCAGGCCACAGCTAGAATGATCCGTGTGACACACCTGTGAAGAGACTCGGATCTTACAAGGGGCGGTGTGGTTCCCCCTGTCGGTCTGGAGGAACCTACAGACTGCTCAAAATACTTAAAATTCTGTAATTCCAAGGAAGGCCAATCATACTAAAATATAGTTATGGAAATGTTTCTACTAGTTATATCGTGACCTTTGTGTTTTTTTACCACTGTTTGAGATAAGATGGATCAGCAGATGCTAAAACTGTCATAATTCTAGAGTTGCAATGGATATAAAAGTTACTTTGGGAAATTTTCTGGGACTTGTGATACAAAAAATGCCAAGCCTCTGCTCATGACGAAGTCTCAGATCTTTCCTTTTTTAAAGATTTATTTATTTTTATTACAAAGTCAGATAAACAGAGAGGAGGAGAGAGAGAGAGAGTGGAAGATCTTCCGTCTGATGATTCACTCCCCAAGTGACCACAATGGCCGGTACTGTGCCGACCTGAAGCCAGGAGCCGGGAACTTCCTCCAGGTCTCCCACGTGGGTGCAGGGTCCCAAGGCTTTGGGCCATCTTTAACTGCTTTCCCAGGCCACAAGCAGGGAGCTGGATGGGAAGTGGGGCTGCTGGGATTAGAACTGGTGCCCATATGGGATCCCGGGGCACATTCAAGGTGAGGACTTTAGCTGCTACGCTATCACGCTGGGCCCAAAGTCTCAGATCTTTCTAATGTAGGGTATGTTAGCTATATTCTGAATTGAAGGAAGTGTTGAGCTTCCATCGAAGATAAATGATGGGAAAGAGGCATTTTTTTCTCATTCAGGTTCATAGACCCAACCAAATTGGAAGTTAAGCCACAAGAGAATGGTTAAGTATACTGTGTATTTACTAAGTGGTAGATTAGGAAGTGATTTAGAATTACGGCATTTAGGACTGTGTGATTAGGATTCACAATGAGGGCTTGTGAGTAAGCAGCTGTTTTTTGCCTGGTGTTGCTGGAGAACGATCTGCTCCTGGTGGTGCTCTGTGTAGACGGTGGTAGTTCTGGCAAACTCAGATGGCTAGTTTAGCAGCTAGAATTAGTAGTGGGACGATGTATCCACTTCATTTCTCCACTATGCCACAGACCAGGGGCTTCTATTAGCTGTTTGGAAGTATTTGGAGAGTGTCTGAGAGTTTTCATATTGCTGTGATCATTAGCACACCGTTGCAAATGCCCCTTTATGTAGAAAACTAAGCTGCCCTTGTTGTTGCTCTTAATGGGCTGGATTTTTTAGATGTTTCCATTTATAAATATAGTAACTTAAAATAGCTGATCCTGGTTCACTGTTGAACAAAGTATTGAATGTGTGCCATCATTTGAAGCTGTCAGGACCCATTGTGCCTGATGGTGAGGACAAAAGTGTTGCACTCAAGAGCCTCTGGCTTCTCTTGCAAGTTTGTGAACCGCTTTTAAAATGTAGTCCTTAGCCCACATTCCTTTCTGTTAGACTGCTTGGACTTGTATCCGCTTTCTGAAAGGTTTGCTCAAAGAAATTATTTTTACCTTTTCAAGTCTCCCTCTAGCCTGTTAAACTCAATCTGCTGGTGTGGAATCCATGCATTTTCCTCATTTCTAACAGTGACTAAGACATTTTTTCCTCCAACGACCAGCTTCTCTAACTGTAGGAAAGCCTTCTCTACCGATTTGTCTTATTTTTTATCACTTCTTGAGATTACATCCTCCCTTGCAATCTGTCTTTAAGCTTACCGATTCTGTCTTCTGCTGCGCTAATGTCTTCTCGAGCAAGTTTTGGGGTTTTTTTTCATTTTGGCTATTGTGCTTTCCAACCCCAGCCCTCCCATTTGATTTCTTTTTTGTGAATCTCTCTTCTTCAGTGTTCTCTATTGTGTTCTTTAAGTATGGTTTCCTTTCATCCTCTTAATATTTGTTTTTAATAAGTGTAAGTGGCTTTTTTATATTTTTTTATTAATTATTTAACATTATGTGACAGTTTCATATGCTCTGGGAATCCCCCCACCCCTCCCCCTCCCCTCCCCCCTGGTGGATTCCTCCACCTTGATGTAGTATTACAATTCAAATTCAATCAAGATTCTTTCCTTGCAAACATATACCAAGCATAGAGTCCAGCTACTTATTGTCCAGATGGGTTGAACAGTTTCTTGGGGAGACCATTTCTGGTCTGAAGTTAGAGCTGGTAGAATATCATCACAGTCAATTAAGAGTCCCAATATAACATCAACAGCAATTTGCAATATTATGGAATTGACATGGTTTTGAGTAACCAGTATGTTAAAAAAAAAAAAACAAAAAAAAACAAACAAAAACAAAAACAAAACAAGTGTAAGTGGTTTTAAGTCTTCGCTATCTTCAAGACCTGGGTCCCTACAAAGGCTTTACGTTCCCTTTTGTGAAAGCTGCGGAGGATGGCCGAGCGCTTGGACCCCTGCGTCCATCTGGGAGATCTGGAAGGAGCTCCCGCCTTCTGCCTGGCGTGGTCCCAGCTGCTGAGGCCATTTCTGGAGTGATTCAGCAGATAGAGTATCTCTGTCTCTGATTTTCAGATAAATCTTAAAAAAAAAAAAAAAAACAACCTGACAATGAAATTCACTTTCCCGTCCGTAAATGAAGTGTTGTTGGTCCACAGTCATGCTCACGTTTCTGGATTCTCTGTGGCTGCTTTCCTTCTGTAGCGGCATAGGGAACAGCTGCAGCAGAGACTTTTCGAGAACAAATTTGCTGACCCAGTGCAAAATATGTTTGAAGAGAGCAGCCTTAACAACATACTTTGGTCTCCAAACCTTGTCCCAGCAGGGCTGTGGCTGCCCAACAAGATGCAGAAAATGGCTTCAGGATAGGGCCAGCATGGTAGCCTAGAGGCTGGATTTCTCATCTGGATGCGCTGTGATCCCACATGGGTGCTGGTTCTAATCCCGGCTGCTCCACTTCACTTCCAGCTCCCTGCTTGTGAGAGTCTAGGACAACCTGAAGCCTGGGGCCCCTGCCCCCGTGTGGGAGACCCAGAAGAAGCTCCTGGCTCTGGATCAGCTCAGCTCAGGCTGTTGCGGCCAGTTGGGGAATGGGCTAGCAGAGGGAAGCTCTTTCTGTCTCTTCTCTCTGTAAACCTAATGTTCCAGTAAAAATGAATAAATCTTGTAAAAATTGTTTCAGGGCAGTTGTCAATAGTTTAAGGTAGAAATAAGAATGTTGCCTGTCTTTGTAAAGGAAACAAAATCTAGTCAAGGAAAATTTCTTGAAAAATGGGTTTCCACATGTGTACCTGAAGCTAGCTACAGCATGCAGGCCACCCAAGTCACATTTTTTTTTTTATCTGAGATTGTAGTGTTCAGTCAGTGTAGTTCTCTAGTTAATGGATTTCTATCTAGTTTAGGAGAAGCCTTGTCCGTTGGTTGAGGTCCCTTTGCCAGAGAAAATGTGGATTTTAAGTGGCACTTTAAGGCTATATCCGTTCTGTCAAAATAGCTGGTAAGTACATTAGTTCATTTAAAAGTGGGAGAGATCAGAAGATTTATTTCTGGAATCATATGAATTCTTCAAAATTTAGCAGAGAGATGAGAATTAAAAATACGACATTGCAAGCTGCAGGTTTTTGTGCAGTACAGACAAAAGATTGACATGATACATGAATGCCCACTTAATATATTTTAATTCTCCAAATGTGTCAAAAATTAAGCTTCGATACAGTGTTCTCAAAAGATAATGTTTGTTTTACAGGAGTTATAATTCAAACTGAGTATTCCATAGAGAAAAATAGTCTCAGTATTATTTGATGATACAATAAATTTTGTTATTTCTTAAAATTTCTGAGAGTAACTACTTTCTAATGTGTCTTTTGCAATGTAATTTTTATTCGCAGTTAGCCTGTAGTTAAATGATCAAATAGTATGTCCTCTTGACTTACGCTGAAAGACAGGTTGTGAGTGGGTTCAGGTTCCATCTAGCTGAAGGGTATGTAGTACAATGACACGATTTCTGAGGCTTAAAACTCTGAATTTTCGGGCCCGGCGGCGTGGCCTAGCGGCTAAAGTCCTCGCTTTGAAAGCCCCGGGATCCCATATGGGCGCCGGTTCTAATCCCGGCAGCTCCACTTCCCATCCAGCTCCCTGCTTGTGGCCTGGGAAAGCAGTTGAGGACGGCCCAATGCATTGGGACACTGCACCCGCGTGGGAGACCCGGAAGAGGTTCCTGGTTCCCGGCATCGGATTGGCGTGCATCGGTCCGTTGTGGCTCACTTGGGAAGTGAATCATCGGACGGAAGATCTTCCTCTCTGTCTCTCCTCCTCTGTGTATATCTGGCTGTAATAAAATGAATAAATCTTTAAAAAAAAAAAAAAAACAAAACAAACAAACAAAAAAAAACCAAAACAAAAAAAAAAAAACTCTGAATTTTCTAATTTCTGATGAAGTTCAGAGATGTCAACAGTTCAACATTTGAAGCCAATTCATATATCTATGTGGTACAGTTTTAAAACTGGGGCTGAATAGATGAGTCATGTTTCACAGGTTGTTTGTATTCAGGCATTTCTCTCCTTCCCAAAGCCCCAGCTGTGCTCCTGCATCACTTCCCTTATAAAACCTTTTTTTTTTTTTTTTTTAGGATTGTAGTGGGAATTACTATTTCATCCCATACATCGTGACACCATCTGGTGATTACTTCTGCTGCGAGAATGAAGTCCACGGGCAAGCTCCCGAGTATATACAGTCCGACTCGAGCACCATCCTGAGCCCACTGAGCTTGCCCCTGGTGAACAAGTTGGTTGACCTCCTCAGGGACATACATGTCACCTCATGGTAATTCCCATCAGCCACCAACAAGCCTAGCAGCCTTCAGTGATGTGGTCCTTTTTGAAATGGCCAGTGTGCTAGGAGGATTGGGAGAATGCCAGCAAATCACCTAAAGAAGCATCTTGGAATTTGTTATTGCCCCTTGCCACCCTCTCTCTTCTAGACTGGCCTCTGCAGTGAGGCCAAGAGAATAGAACTGCAGTTAGAATTCGAAGGTCGGGCTCTCCGTCCTTGACTCCTCTCTTCTCTCACACTGTGAACTTGATATGTGACTTCCCTGGGGAGGCTTTCTCATCTAGTGACTGAGCAAGTCCAGGGAGGGATTGATTGTTCATGCTTTCACCTCCAAGGCTGCATATTGCAAGATCATTTCTGAACACGATTTAAACCTCCCCCAGCTGTGCAGGTTCTTAATGCCACAGTAAGGTCACTGTGGCCAGAAGTCCTTCTGCTGGAAGAGCCTGCACACATGGAGTCAAGCCCCCACCATACTGACCTTGGGATGGCCCGTGACATGCTCTTTGGAGACACGTCAGAAGCAGGGGGAGGGACGCTTGATCCCCGCCAGAGGCTTGCACTGGCATCCTGGCTTAGGTGGTTCCTCACCCAGGTCAGGCCACCCGTGAGCCTTTGTGCTCAGGGGACCATACCTTCAGATGTGCTTGTTAGAAAGCCAAAGGTCAAGCCCTGTTCTTCTCAGCAAGGGGATCCTGTTTCTTTTCAGTCACCCTCAAGGATTTATTCCTGTAAGTTGTGTCACAAGGAAAATGATTTGTCAGTCTAGAACAAATGAAAATGCAAAGCCCTGGCAACACTGTCTTGTAATGTGACGTGAGGAGCCTCCCGTCAGTCCTGGGCTCAGATCATGGTGTGAGGCGTACACTTGATAGTGGTCATCTTTACCCATCACCTCCACTCCAGATGCAGACTTTCTTCTCGAGGCCTCCATGGGGGAAGGCAGCTAGTGCATGACCACACGGCAACAAGGAGAGCCAAAATGGGATGGGCATTGGTGGCGTGTTCCCGGTGGCCCATCTTATCAAGCACTATCTTAGTGCAAAGTAAATGTTGTAGTTAAATTGAGGACAGAAAGCTCTCCCGCTGTCTTATTTTCATGTGTGATAGGATGCTCAGGTATCTTGAGTCTGCTTGATGAGTCAGGTCTATGCAAGGAGTGGAGTCGTCTTTTGTTTCTCATTCAGTCCATGCATGTATGTATCAGCTGGAAAAGAAAACCCAACTCTTTTGATCTGGTTTACTTTCAGAGAGCTTGAAATGTCTGTTGGTTGCTTCTATCCATATGAACTTGGCAGGTCCCTGGCAAAGGTTAGTGAGATGGCAAATGGTACTTAGGATTTGAAATATCTGACGGGAATTGTTGGTAAGTTGTTTTTTTTAGCTCAAGTGATAACATTCATGGATTCCTAACGTCTATTGCCAAAGTGCTGAAGGCAGTTCAGGTCCACACTGATTCGGAATATCTATGCTGGTTACCAGAGGCTACATGTTTCATACATATCTGATGTCTCCAAGTCATACTTGAGTCATTGTTTTATTTGTGGTGAAACCACTGTCCTTATTAGTTGCCCTGATTTATTCAAACTATTTTTCAGAATTAGTCTTGAAAACAAGACTGAAGTGAAACTTTTCAACTTGTCATGATAAAGTAATAACACTAAAATAGCTTTTGATGCCTTTATAATCTGAAGCGGTGATGGCTATCACCTAATTTAATGACTGATTATTTGGTTAATGATGGACTTTTTTTTTTTTTTTTTTTTTTAAAGATTTTTATTGTTATTGGAAAGCCGGATATACAGAGAGGAGGAGAGACAGAGAGGAAGATCTTCCGTCCGATGTTTCACTCCCCAAGTGAGCCGCAACGGGCCGGTGCGCGCCGATCCGAAGCCGGGAACCAGGAACCTCTTCCAGGTCTCCCACGTGGGTGCAGGGTCCCAAAGCTTTGGGCCATCCTCGACTGCTTTCCCAGGCCACAGGCAGGGAGCTGGATGGGAAGTGGAGCTGCCGGGACTAGAACCGGCGCCCATATGGGATCCCGGGGCGTTCAAGGCGAGGACTTTAGCCGTTAGGCCACACCGCTGGGCCCAATGATGGACTTTTAAACACTGACAGTAAGCTGCCTCGTGCATCATTGAGTGTAATAGCAGTTGACTACTAAGGAAACCAGAAAATGAAAGCAATGCACTGAGATTTCTGTATCTGAACCTTGACTTTGGGACATTTCATTCTTTAAATGTTAATTGAGGCCATGTTAAGCATGTTGGACCAGCCTATTTATTGCATGCACATTGATTTGGCCTAGTGTTACCATTATTAAAACTAAGTGCCATTTGTTAATTTAGCCCATGTGTTTTTTTATTTTCTGGAGATTATTACTAAATTTTGCTTACTCTGGATTAATAAACAGCCTGATTTCACTCTACACTTGCAGACTTCAGCTTCTTAGTGAGTAGACAGCATCTCTGGTTGGCACGGCGCCATCTCCATTACCAAAGCATTTGGAAAATTGACAAGATATTTAGATCAGTTGATAGTCATTGCAAGCTGATCTTTGTGCTCCAAATTAGATGGTTCTTCAAGATTTTATACCAGTTGGCAGATGGCAGCCGTGAGACTTTGGAAGGCTGTGCTGGCATTCCCTCGTGGGCCTCAGCTGCCCTGAGTGCTCTAGACTAGTTGTTAAGGCCACATGAAGGATGTTTTGTTTTCCCTTAGAGAGCCATTCATTCTCGCCGGCAAAGACACGGAGAGCGAAGGGTGCAAGCTGAGGTTGTCCGTAAGCTTCCCAGGCTGGCTCTTCTGTGTCCCCCAAGACACTGCTTGGTTCCAACTCTCAGCTGAGGAAAGCTCTGTGACTGCTAACTGAGGACACCTGATGGAGAAATTCATTTTAAAGATGTTTTCATCTATGTTTCAAGGCTTCTGAAGTTGTGTTTGTTTTGGGGATGATCTGAAATTATCGGAGCAAGTGAATATTCAAGGACTATACCTGTACTGCCCTATCTCTGAAAGTACTGGAGGAAGCGGGACTGGCTTGAACCGCAAGCCCTGTAGGTTACCTGAATATAAATGAAGTCAAGTTGGAAGGTCTTTTTTAAATTGTAAGGAACTGTTTTTTAGTTGTTTCCCAGTTGGTTTCTGCAAACTATGGATCTGAATCATATTTGGAAGTGTTTACTGTTTAATTGTTCAGGAGGTTTAGGTCCAGGCTGAGGTCCCCAAGTACTGGCCTAAGTCATGTCAGTGAGGGCCACCTTGGGGTATGTAAAGAAAGGTCCCATACGCATGGAGATGTGACTGGAGGTCTTCCTGTTTCCCTCTCTAGTGCTTACTATAGAAACGCCTTGTTAAATGGCATCCTGAAAGCCAGACAGAAGTACCAGGGGGATGAGCTGGCGAATGAACTGACTCAGATCAGGCTCCGCATGGATCACACTGATTTTCTGACCTCTGACATCATCATCAATCTACTGCTCTCCTACAGTGACATCCAGGTATGAAATATGCCTCACTGATGCTGCCATAGGCCAGCTTGTTCCTTGACACAAGACACTCCTGTGCAGAAGTCACACGAGGTGCATGGTGAGGTAACTGTGTTACAGATTGGTATGTGGCAAACTCTTAGGTCATCCAGCTTATGTATTGCTGAGAAATCTTGGAGACAATTTTGTCCTATCAAGGCTTGTATGATCACTCTAAGAGATCTGGTCTATAGGACTGCTTAGAATAAGGATCTGAGAATGTGCTGTAAATGCATGTTATGCTAGGCTTATTGCAAGCCTTTTTGCCAGCCCTGAGTGTCTCACCGCTCTGAGCAACTCCAGGAAGAATGTATTCGTTGGTTATCCCCTTCTGTTACAGAGGAGGCAACTGAGGCCCACAATGGTTAAGTCATTTGCCGAAGTTCACTCTTCAGTGACCAAGAGAGCCAGAAGTTTCCAATGTGCACCCAGGACCCAAGGAGTGCAGATGATTATAACACGGCTATCAGGAGATGCTGCAGAGTTGGGAGTCAAGAGTTCTTGTGGAATGTGTTATCATTAAGGCCATGAAACATTTCATTCCTCCAAATTAATGTTGTTGAGCCACTGCTAAGAGTGCCTAGCCTCCCTTCCATTTGGAGGAACACTAGACAATGTGCCTCCTTACTTGTAGAATTCTGCAAAATCAGGCTGAAGGCTACTGGCTAGTGGCCTTTCTTAATGTCTGTCTTCCCTTGAGCTGTTGGTTTCCCTCTGTCTCTGCTTTCATGCATTCCATCTTTTCATAGCCCTGTTGTGGGTGGGACTTCTGGGTTCAAAAGTGAACCAGGAGATTGCTGGGATATGCTGCCTTACATTTCCTGGGACAGCAGCAGCAAGGGACAGACCACAGGACAGGCACAGGCTTTCAGCAGGAAGCCCTCCTCTGTTGACTGGCTCCCTGGTGGAGATTGATTTTATTGATTCTGATGAAAGTTGACTGGTCCCAATTATTATGAACGTGGCTGAGAGGCAGTGCTGTTAAGAGGGCCCCGCTGAGACAAGCCTTCTCCAGGGGCTGTTGGCCTTGGGTTTTCTTGTACATCGGCTTCCAGCTGAATTTCACACACAGCTCTGCCTGTGACGGATGATTGGGCCTGGATGGTGGGCTCCTGTCCTGTTTTGCCTTTGGAGTGAAGCCTTCTGCTGTCATCTCTCTGTGCCTTTTGATTCCTCCTCTGTCCTCTCGCTCATCCATCCTGTTTTCTGATCTTGATTCTTCTGAAGGCTGAGAGTCCCTTCCCCACACGCCCACTGTGAAGAAGCCCCTCTGTCTTGATGTGTTAAGGCTGCCTCATGCTCACAATTATTCTGAACTCTTGGCAAAGAGTTAAGTTTCTCCTTTTCTCACCTTGGAACCTCTTGCCAACAGCACTACGATGCAATGGTGAAGCTGGTAGAGACGCTGGAGCTACTGCCCACGTGTGATTTGACCGATCAACATCATATTCAATTCCACTATGCATTTGCTCTAAATAGGTAAGGATGACCATTTCTGTACAGGGTTTTGGAACAAGTTGCCTGTTGGAATTCTGCCGCCTTTTGTTCAGCAGTCAAATGTACCCCAGGCCATTTGCTCAGCGTGAGGAGCAAAGCATGATCTTTATCTTCACTTGACTGTAGGACTAGCTATAATCAGGTACTTACAGAAATCCAAATAGGATGGTAAGTCACTTACTTGAAGATTGGTCCAAGGTGTTCTGCAAATGAAGAGCAAAGGGAGGAAATCATTTCTCTCACAGTGTCTGTGAAGTAGCTTTCCTTGGGTCTTGTCAGTCGGGTTGTAAATAATTAGTAAAAATTACTGCATGGACAAAACAGTGGGGAATGGTGGTGAAAAAAACATTCCATTTGGCCAGACTAGAGTGTGAGTACATTCATGTGTTAGGTGTATTTGGGGAGTGTCTAGTTCAATTGAAACATGAAACATGGTGAAGCAGGTGCAGGTGACGAAGCTTAGTGCAGAGGGTGGGATTGTGCCTTAAAAAGGACCTGGTATACTGCATAAGGAGTTGGCAACATCTTGTAGATGGTGATGGGCTAGTGTTAACCAACAGGATTAGTACTGTGTGATAGGAAATGAGGATGTTTTCTTTATGTAACTAGAATACTCTGATTTTGAGGATTGAAATTTCTGGGCAGTAGGGAACGCATCAAACTTGGAAATCGCTCTGGAGATCACAGGTGTCAAAGCTTAAGGGCTAGTGACACTCGCTACGATACTAGAACAAAGAGATCCTGGATGCAATGCTTTTAAGTAAGATTGGAATTTGAGTTTCGAGGTGCATGCCCCACCACCTGATGGTGCAACGTAGCTCTGGGAATTGTACAGGGACTGTGCAGGCAGCTGTTGCACTGTAGAAACGTGTCCTTATCTGCACAGCTGAAGTTAGGTGGCCAGGAAACCCAAGAACATAGGTACAGTTTGTACATGCTTCACATTCCGTTGGTGAGAGCTCAGTCACATGGAAGGGGAAGCTGGCACCTACAGGCCGTGATTGAATGGACATGTCTCCATTCCAAACTTGGCTGCTATGGAGGAGTTTGCCACAGTCAACCTTAACAAATCTCAGTTGTGTCAATGTGTGGGTGCTCTAGTAGGAGGATAGAAGCAGTGTTGAGTGGATACCATGAGAACCAGGTCCAGATATACTCCCTGTGGAGTGTGGCATCTGCCTGATCTGGGTGTTCATAGTGTTGAATCCTACAGCAGGCCACTGTGAGTGCGTCCTCCAGTGTCCCGAGAGCCAGAGTTGTGACACCTCCAAGTCAACCTTCCATGCCCAGTGTCATCTTCAGGGAATGAAAAAGGGGAGGGTGAGGGTGAGGTGAGAGAAGTCAGGAGAAGAATTTCTCAGTTTGAGGCTCCACTTGACTTCAGGAGCTGAAGTAGGTGACAAGAGTGTTGCCCTGCCACTGGTCACATCCACAAACAGCAGCCAAAGAGGAGCCCATGGCCTTGGAGGCTCGTATTATGAGACTGTCTTCTATGGAGCTAAAATTTGCAGTGAATGAAATGAACCACTTGTGTCTGATGGGTTTGATTAATGGATGTACATGTGCCAATAATGCCCGCATCCAAACAGAACCTTTCGGTTACTCTGGAAGTTCCCGTGCTCCCCCGTGCAGGCGGTCCTCCCCACTCTGCAGGGACGCAGGATTGGGACGAACTCTGCCTCTGTAGAGGAGTTTTGCTCGTCTCTGATCTTCACAGCAGACATCAGCAGTCTGCGTTCATTTGTGCCTGGCAGCCTTCATTAAGTATGGTGTTGATGAGATTGGTTTAGGCTTTTACATGTACCAGTAGAACTGCTCATTCTTGCTGCGCTGGATCATTCCATTGCATCGATATACCAGGGTTTATTCTCTTTACTGATGGTGGATGCTTAGGTTGCTTTATGTGGGAATGCTAAGCATAGTGATGCTGTATGCATCTATGGGCGCATTTCTTTTGGGAACACAGCCTGTGTAAGTGGTCAGCATTGGAAAATAATAATGAGATTTTTGAACCATGGTCTCTATAAAAATATTCCTACTGCGTCACTGGTGCCTTTTAAATTCCACCTCTCCGGGCAGGGAAGGGTTAAGGCCAGTCTTTGCTAACCCTGAAAAAACAGTCTCTCATCTCTGTTGCCCTGAAATGGCAAGCTCCACATAGGATGCCTGCACTGCAGGCTGCAGGTGTAGTTGCTGTGCCTGAGTGCCAGCCCCGGTGCCTTTCTCTTGATGGTTCTTTGCCTCCAAGTTTGTCCCCTGTAAGACAGTGGCTGTGTTACAGCCCAGCTCCTGAGTTCCAAGAAACTCGTATCCAGCAAAATAGAGATTTTTTTAAAAAAGATTTATTTTTTAATTTTTATTGCAAAGTCAGATATACAGAGAGAAGGAGAGACAGGAAGATCTTTCGTTCGACGATTCTCTCCCCAAGTGACCACAACGGCCGTTGCGCGCCGATCCAAAACCAGGAGCCAGGGACTTCCTCCAGGTCTCCCACGCGGGTGCAGGGTCCCAAGTCTTTGGGCCATCCTCAACTGCTTTCCCAGGCCACAAGCAGGGAGCTGGACGGGAAACAGGGCTGCCGGGATTAGAATCGGTGCCCATATGGGATCCTGGCATGTTCAAGGCAAGGACTTTAGCTGCTAGGCCACGCCACCAAGCCCTAGAGATTTTTTAATATATATATACAATTGCAGTGTTTGCTTCATTCATGTGCACAATTGCATTTGGAACTTTCCATTTTTGCTTCAGGTTCATCTTTGCTATGTGTCAGTTTGTTTGCAGTACAAGGGCACTTCAGAAAGTTCATGCAAGACAGAATTAACAGATGATTCTATTTTAGTGTCAAGAGATTGACAGCCCACATATAATTTTGTCATAATCAACATGTTCCGTAAGGTTTTAGAATGCCCCTTGTGTTCATGGATTGCAAAGCTTATTGCACCTAAATAAACTTCCTGTTGTCTATAACCTTGTAAAAAGCATATGCATGGGGTTTTTTATGATGTGTAGTATGGATGAAGGAGGGGGAAAAATAGTAATGGACAAAGGATGAGTTTTTATTGCATTGCAGTTGAGGTTTTGCTGATAGGAAATGAAGCAAATCATGGTGTAAATGAGTTACTGCAGGTGTGCGGTGCTGAGTGATGTCCGGCCTGCAATGGCAAGGGCGCCCTGTTCATGAAAACGCTGGCTTCCACCCGTGCAGCTTCTGCTCAGTTCCACTGAGCAGCTAAAGCATTTGCCTCCCAGCGGCCTTAGACTTCTTTAGGGACATGTTGGATTTGCTGTTGCTTTGGAAGACAGGAGTTTATTATGCAGCCTGATGCAGTCAGAATATATGGCCCAGGCATCTAGCCAGAGAGCAGGAATTGTGGTTCAGATGGAAAAATAGTGGCAGCTGAGGTGCAGGAGGAAGCCTGAGCATGACCTGTCACCAAGTAAGACTGCACATGCATGTGCTGCTTCCTGTGGCTTCGAGTCAGGACCCAAACGAAGCAGGACTGACTTCCCTGGGTTACTCAGCGAGCAGAGGGGCCGCTGGACGAAGGACTCACGTATTAGAATGTCTGCTATATGCCTGGATAGCTCAGCTGGTGGGGCATTAGAATGTCTGATGTCCTTCCCTAAGTAAATGAAGGGAAGCCATATACGCAAGATGCTTGGTGAAGGTTAGCCATGCCTGCAGGGGCTATTAGATGAACCCTGGGCGTTCACTTGACTCTTACTCTCCATTCCCAGCCAGGCCAGTTCTCGTGGATGGGTGGGCATGTGTCCCCAGGCAGGTGCTGTGAGCTCTCCTGTCACCATTGCCTGCAGCCTCCTTGGTGTCCACTGTCACCCCTTGACATCCTCATTAATACTTTGCTGTAAACGTCCTTTGCTTGCTTACCTGGTTGTCAGAATTAGAAAAAATGACAGCTTTTGAATAGCACGTTGCCTCCAAGCACCTAAAAGCATGTTGTGCAAAGGAGGAGCCGTGCGTGTGCTGGTGGTGTCAGCAGGAAAGAATGAAACCTGAGGCTAGCTCAGCAGGAATTGCAGAGTGAAGGAGAGGCAGCAGTCCCAAGCAGAGATCTGGGAGCACACTCCCCAGTTTCAGTAGGGGTGCTGCTTATGCTTGTTTTACACTAATGGTAGTAAGATGATGGCGTGAATGCTTAAACTCTGCAAAACAAACTTTGGCTTATAAAATGTTGCTTGCCAAAGGAACGACCAAAACGAGCCTTGAGGTTTCACTCAAAATCATGCGGCCATACCTTTAGGTCCTGATGTGCCGTAGTGAGGAAAGTGTCATATAGTAGCTGAATATTGAAGGTCCCTTCATAATATGTACTTTTCTTGTGCCAGTTAATCAATTCTCGATTCATCCACTCAAGCACCTTGCATTTTTTTTTTCCGGGAAAAAAAAAAAAAACTATCTCCTTATCAGTGGTTTTGCCAATGCTGCATGTTTTCTTTTTGGAGAAATATTTTATCACAAGGCCTTAGCACTGCTATCTGTCCTTGCTTCTCCAGGCTGGCCTCCTTGAAATACATTATGTTCTTTTCCTGTCTTCTTCCTTTTTGAGTTTCCTCCTGTATGTCTGTCTGCCTTTGTGCACTGGCTGCTTTCTGTGTTGATAGAAGAACTGTATGTAGCGGAAGAGAGCTCAGGAGGGGTGAATGAAGTTAATGGGTAATTAAGCTGTAATCACGTATGTGTATGTGTTGCACTTAACACAGCAAAGTGAACTTCCTCTCTTCAGGGTAGTTATACTACAGTATACTGCACTTACTTTGGCAGTGCTGCATTATGCAGAATATTAGTGTCACTGGAGAGAGGGCGTTTTGTTTTCCTTTGAAATTACTTGAAAAGCCAGCCTGCATATCTTTTAGCAAGTTATGGCCCTGGGGTTTGAACCAGATGGCCATGTCAGTGCCAGCTCCTCTGCTGAAGCGTTAAAGCTGTCATGTAGGCATTTAACCTCTCCAGGCAGCATTAGCTTTCTCACCTGTAGAATGGGATGCTGACAACCACCATGTGGTAAGCACAGGATGACCATCTCTTATCCAAAGTGCTTGGGGCCAGAGTTTCAGATTCCAATATTTTTTGGAGGAGGGTGGGGTGGGATTGTGAAATGTTTGTATAGACTTCCCATTGAGCATGCCTAATCTGAAGTGTTCCATGATGCCAAGCTTCTGAGCACAGCCATGACGCACTAAAACTTTTCCATTTGGAAACATTTTGTACGTCAGACTTTTGGATTCAGGATGCTCAATCTAAGCTGCTTGGTGTCTTCCTGGCATGACTTGGTTTCTTGATTGAGACCATTGCTTTATGGAGAAGCCTAGTAGAATGTGGAAAGAGCACCTATTTTGGGTATTTGAATTACTTACCAGCAATGTGATATTGACGAGGCAATGAAACCCCAGCCTTGAGGTATCCCATCTGCCTAGACTGAGGATTAAGATGGGCCATATACAGATGGGGCTGCACAGCACCTGGGTGCTAGAAGACAGTTCCTAAAACTTAGGTCTTTCCTCCATGCAACCACCATTTACACTCCTTAATTCAAATCGGGAGAAAACTAAAAAGACTGCAGAGAGAGGTGCCAGCAGCTTAGTGACTTTGTAAAGTCTGGTTGCATAGCATAGACAAGAAAAACTGCTTCTGATTTAGCTAAAAAGTTAGCCATAGCTCATAACCAACCGCCTGTTGCTTCTCCAGGGGGCGTTCAGCTTCATGATGGTTTGAGAGAGATTTCAGGACCACTCTGCTGTTAACATAAAAAAACACAAATCATGACAACATGAACCAGAATGCTGTGAAACAAAGATTATGAGAGTTAGAGAGGTTTTAAGAGTTAAATAAGAATATCGTCAGTAGATTTTTGCATAACACATGGTGTGGAGAAACTGCCGAATAATTATTCGTGGCCCTTCTTTTTCCCAGAAAGAATCTCCGCTATTTTCAGTGATAATGAACTGGAAAGAGAACTATGGCCAACTTCTGCATTTTCTAATAAAATCTAATATGAAAGGAATTCATACTAATAGTAGTTAAAATAAAAATGTGATAGGACTTTTAAGGAGAAACTTGGTTTTTGTTGTTATTGTTGTTGTTTTACCTGACCTGATAACAGATTCTCCACCAGTGCTATTTAAGAGCAGTTTATGTGTTTTTCTTAGCACATTATTTTCTGAAAAAGGAGTACTTGTGTAGTGGTTTAAGTTGTTTTCCTCCATAGCATTTATGTCAGATACAGCATTAGCAATTGAAGACACATGGGCTGGGAATTTATTCACAACAGTTTTTGACACACATCGTCAGCCGTGAATTATTAACTGTTTCTGTAGAAAACCCTGATTGGGCCTCCATTTGCACTCTGAATAAATAGCACTTAGATATTCCCTCTTACTGACTCTGTACGTCCTGTTGGCCATGCTGAATCTTGGAGACCAACTGGTACTCCAGAGGGTGCAAAACCTGGAAAAGCTCTGTAGCATGCACGCTCTGCTTGAAGCTGTCAAACAGACGGAAGCAAGCCCAGCTCTGCTTAGGGCACACTTAGTGGGCGCTGCTGTAGCCTCTGCTTCCTGCACCTTTGCATTTGTATTGAGAGACATCACGTGCATTCATTCCTGTCACCATTGCCCTTGAAATGGAGACGCGCATCCAGGGAAAGAGGGGAGACAGCCTTTCCCATTTCCCTGGACACATTTCTTTTTTTTTTTTTTTTTTTTTTTAATTATTTATTATTTAACTTCAGTAATTATATTGTATTATGTGACACAGTTACATAGATACTTGGGTTCTCCCCACCCCTCCCCAAACCCTCCCACCATGGTGGATTCCTCCACCTTATTGCATAACCACAGCTCAAGTTCAGTTGAGATTTCCCCATTGCAAGCGTATACCAAACATAGAGTCCAGCATCTTATTGTCCCATCAAGTTCAACTGTTTCTTAGGTATACCCCCTCTGGTCTGATGACAGAGCCAGCAGAGTATCATCCCAGTCAATTGAAAGCTCCAACATACCATCAGCAAAAATTTACATCATTATGGAATTAATTGACATAGTAATGAGTAACCAATATGTTAAAAGTAAATGCGGGTTCCCAGCCACCTTCTGTGACCACCTCACCTATACTTCAATTTTAGTTTATACACAACATATAACATTCAAAACATAACATGTTATACATAACATCATATCATCTTAAATTAAGGCAAACATGTGGTATTTAACCTTTTGGGATTGGCTCATTTCCCTTAGCATTATGGTTTCCAGTTTGGCCCATTTGGCCACAAAGAACTGCATTTTGTTTTTTTTAATAGCTGAGTAGTATTCCATGGAGTAGATGAACCATAGCTTTCTTATCCAATCCTCAGATCATTCATCCAGATCAAGTAGGATTCATCCCTGGAATGCAGGGATGGTTCAACATTCGAAAATCTATAAATGTGATACACCACATCCAAAAACTGAAAAACAAGAATCACATGATAGTATCAATAGATGCGGAAAAAGCTTTCGACAAAATCCAACATCACTTCCTACTAAAAACCCTAACCAAGGTAGGCATAGATGGAAAAATCCACAACATAATTAGAGCAATATATGAAAAACCCAATGCCAGCATCATACTGAATGGAGAAAAGCTGGAACCCTTCCCACTGAGATCTGGAACAAGACAGGGATGTCCACTTTCTCCACTACTATTCAACATAGTCCTAGAGGTACTCGCTGAGGCCATAAGACAAGAAAAAGAAATCAGAGGAATCCAAATGGGAAACGAAGAAGTCAAGCTCTCACTATATGCAGATGATATGATTCTTTATGTAGAAGAGCCAAGAGACTCAATACAGAGACTGCTAGAACTTGTACGAGAGTTTGGTAGAGTGGCAGGGTACAAAATTAATGAACAAAAATCAACAGCCATAGTGTATGCGAACAGCCCCAAGATGGAAAAAGACTTAACCAGCAAGATACCATTCAAAATAACAGAGAAAAGTATGAAATATCTGGGAATAAATCTAACCAAAAATGTAGAAGACTTATTTGAAGAAAACTACAATCCCTGGACACATTTCATCAGGGCCAACAAATTAGCTCTAGGCAGCCCCTTGAAAAAAGGTAGCTTTTATCTGAGGGTGAACGGTATTAGGAAGGTATTCTGGATCACGTTTCCCTGTGGATTCAGAGTAGCTGTGTGCCTGTGCGTGTGAGTCCTTTGGTAGCGTTACCACTATTACGTAGGCAGGGTGAAGAGCCTGCTGTCACACATGTGCTTGGGACACCGGGAGTTTGTGATGTGGGGCTTGAGAGTTGGACAGTGTGTTCTCTCAGCCCTGCTGCTGCCTAGCTGGGTACCTGGATGTAAGAGGCTTCTGCTAGCAGGAGAGACACACGAGAGGGTGGGCGTGCCCGGGTTAGGCAGAGCCCTTGAGAAGCTGAGGAAGAGGCGCAGGCGAGGCTGTGTGTGACCTCGCCTGCCTTCCGCTCCTCTCCTCCTCCTGGGGCGCTGAACCTGGCTCCCCCACTTGCCCCCAGTGTCCAGAGCAGCAGCAGCCTGTTCTCATCTGTGCATGTGTGCACCCACGCTCTGCTCTCTGCCTGCCCGCCCTCCTTCCTTACCTGACTCTGCTGAGCCTCCCATGCCTGCTTCCAATGGGCCTTTGAGACAGGTGGTGATTTCAAAGAATCCTGAGTCTGGAAACGGCATTCCTATGACTCATTCCCTTCCCGCTTGCTGTTTTCCTTCAGAGCTCATATTTTATTTACTTGCTTAATACTTAGCATCACTCCATTAACAGAAAGCCTGAATGGGGCCAGGCACATGGTGTTCGCCAGACCGTTAAATACTCAATACCTGGTAACATTAGGCCACCCACATGGTGAGTGCTCAGTAAATGTTTGAGTGGGCTAATGAATGAATGAATAATAACTGGTGTTGAGGCAGAAGAGATCCATGTGCTGAGTGAGTGCTATCAGTCAGTTTAAGGACATGGTAGTAGAGGGCAAATCTGTTGGGGTTTCATTATTGATAGGTAAGTAAGTCTATGCTTAACTGTATCTAGGTCATGCATATGCACAACATGTAATTGCTGGTATCTGAAGATAATGGTTGAAGTAAGGCATGGCCCGAAACAAGGAATTTGTAACAATGGAGGGCTCTATAGGCAAGGTCAGGGTCAACAGTGATGGTGGTGTTGGTAATGTGGAATCCCAAAGGTCTGCTGAACCAGCAGCTTTGGCACAAACCTGGGGGAGTGGGTCTTCTCAACAGAGTCCCATTATCTGAGCCTATATATATATATATATACAAGTTCGTGATTTTTATCATATTCACGATGATCACCACAGTCAACTTTAGAACATTGTAATCTCCCCCCTCAGAAAAAACCCCATATGTGTTCTAGCCATCCTCTTCCCAGTTTCCTCCAGACCCCTGCATTTATAAGCAACCACTAATCCATTGTAACAACCCATTAGTACTTTGTCCCTTGTCCCTCACTTTGCTGTCTAGACCTAAGAATCCACAAGTCTCTATTACTATGGCATTGCGTCTTCTGGAGTTTGTATCAGTGGATCCTATGACACATATTCTTTTGCACTTGACTTTTCTCAAGTTAATGTAGTGTTGTAAATAGTAATCCACATTGTAGTAAGCAGCACTGTTTCATGCTTTATTACTGCTGAATAACGTGTCAATGGATGTGTAGACTGTATTTTACTTTCTGGTTTATTGACTGAGGGAAACCTGAGTGGTCTGTCCGTTTTGACTGTGCCAGGGAGGTCTGTATCAGACTGATCAGTAAGTGATGTTCATTACTTCTTCACACGTTTAACTGGTGCAAATTCAGTTTCACAGTCCAGTTGTAACTACAGGGGAAATTGGGAAATGTGGTCTGGCTGAGTGCCCAGGGAGAAAGAGAAATGGACTTTGATGAGCCTGTCAGAGCTCTCAGATGAATTGAACTGGCTCTGACAATGTGGAGATGCTTGATCACTTGTCACAGAAAGTAAGATGGTTTAAGCTGAAGAACAATTTTTTCATAGATGACTCAAGTAAGCACAGGGGTCTGAGGAGCCCCATTGCTTGTTCATGCTTAGGGCTGGCTTAGGAGAAAGATTTAGTAGACCTGTGTCTCCTACTCTAAGAGTTTTCTTTAGCAGACACACACTTTGGCAGAGGTGGCCAGGTGGATGTGAGTGGCACAGGGTTCCTGGGGTAGCCTGGGCGCTCACAGCAGCGCTTTGAGGAAGACAGAAGGGCACTCCACTTGCAGGTGGACAGCTGAGGCAAAGAAGGCCTCAGTGGCCTATTGAGAATTCAGGTGTGTGGGAAACAGTGTGACAGGAGCAGACTGTAACTCACAATGATTCTCAGTCCAATGTTCATTTTATTCTGTGATTTTCGTTGTGTAAATAAAAAATGTTTACATATTATTAGGAAAAACTGGGGGGAAAACCCCACTTAAATCAACTGTGCCTCCTAAACTGTGTTCTCGGGTTGCTCTCGTATTCCAGAAGGGACTTCTAATGTCAGTTTGGTATGGATCCTGTAGTCCTGCTCAGTTGGACATTGATTTTGGCAGATAGATGTGAAGCTCTTGCCATGTGCCAGATCCTATCCTGAACTCTGGCACACCACAGTAAACTGTCAAGGCAAGAAAAGCCTGCCCTGTTGGGGTGTGTGTTCTAAAGGAAAAGAGAAATCATCAAAAATCAACAGAATTGTTTGGATACGGGTACTAGGAATAACAGGCCAGTAGGATGGCAAAGTTGCAGTTTTGAGTTTGGTGCTCAGAAAAGATCTCATTTGGCAGTGGCATGAGAAAAGTTTCAGAACAAGGTGAGGGAACGTACCATGTCAGTGGATGGTGGAACATTCCACCCTGAGGGATCGGCATGTACAACAGCCAGGAGGCCTACACAGCATGGGCAAGAGAGGTGAAGGGTACAGGCTGGGGTGAATGGCCAAGGATGAGGTTAGAGCAAGAACTAGAAGCTGGATCTTGTGGAGCCTTGTAGACCATGAAAATGAGTGGTGTGTGTTTTTAGATGGGAGCCCCTGGAGAGCTTTAAATTAGAGGAGTGACATGTCCTTACTCCCTTGGTGACAGCATCATTTTGATTCCTACATGAATAGATTGCGGGAGAGATAAGAGGTAGAAGGAGGAATTTGGATCGGGGTGTTCATTGTGAGAGTCATGAGGAACCAGGCCAATTTTGGAACCGGTTGGAAATGAAATTGACCAGCATCTAACTGGGTCAGGGGTGTTGGGAGGAGTCATGTGGGGGAAGATTCAGATTTAAGTGGTCTGGAGTGCAGCTCACAGATTAAAGCTCACAGATGATTCTAATATACAACCAGAATTCAGACCCACTATCAGAGCTTCCTTCTCTTTATTATGTGCACAACAAAGAGTTCTGTCTGCTGGTGCACTCCCCAAATGGCTGTGACAGTAACCCTGGGCCAGGTTGAAGCAAGGAGCTGGAAATTCCACCTGGATCTCTCACAGGAGTTGAGAGGGGCCCAACCACTTTGGCCATTCTTTGCTGCTTTCCAAGGTTCGTTAGCATGGAGCTGCAAGGGAAGTTGAGTAGCCAGGACTTGAACCAGCACTCATAGGATGTCAGTGTCACAGGTAGCAGCTTAAGTTGATGTGCCACAACACCAGCCCCCAGTTGATGTGACTGTGAAGTCTTTTAATATTTATTGGTTTCCTCTAGTCTAATTTTTTCACCATATGATTCATTAGTTAAAGAAAGGATCATTTAGGGAGTGAATATGGTTGTGTGAGGTTGACTGGTGTGTAACTTAATGAGTTGTTAAATTTTAAGTTGAGAAATGAAATGTTGAGGCTTGTGCTCCTGCTGCAGGACAGCAGCATTCGGCTCAGTCATTGGGCGAAGCAGATCTGCACACACTCCTCTATCTGGCCTCAGATATCCTAATCTGAACCCTGTGTCTTTCAGGAGAAACGAAACAGGTGACCAGGCGAAGGCTCTTCATGTGATCCTGCAGGTTCTGCAGAGCTGCGAGTACCCAGCCTCCGAGATGTTGTGCCTCTGTGGGAGGATCTACAAGGACATCTTCTTGGATTCGGACTGCAGTGACGTCCACAGCCGAGACTGCGCCATCGAGTGGTAACCCTTTCGCCCTAATGAAGAGCATGCTCCTCCCAGCAAAGACCAGAATTGCATGACCCATGCATGATCCTTCTCCTGTATATATGTTTGTGCTTGTCTAGTGGCAGCGAGTGTGTTCCAGCAACTTCTAGATTTCTTTCTGAAATAAAATCAGTAGAGGACGCTTGTCCTACTGATCACACTTTTCCCATTGGAGTCCCTTGTTTATCAGGCAAGGAGGAGGCTCAATATGCTCTTTCCCAGCCACTCCTTCCAGAATCTTCTTTACTACCATCTAGGCAGTGTCTTCCCATGAGCTGTTGACTCATTTGTTTATTTAGTATAGGTTTGTTGAGGGCTTATGGTGGCGAGGATAGATCCAACAGACAGAACTCCTTGTCTTTAGGTGTGTAGCATTGCTGGTCAGGGAAGTCAGACAAATCACTGAAGCAGATGGCGAGGGCTAGGGACAGCTGTTAACCAAGGACTAGGAAAGGAGGACTGCAGAGAACAGTCTACAGCTTTAAATAAGGTGGCCCTAAAGGTCAGTGAAGGAGTTAGCCTTGGAGATGACTGTTGTGAGTTGAGGCAGAGGGACAGCAAGAGTAATGGCAGTGCTAGGGAGAAAAGCCAGGCACACTGAGAAGTAAGCACGAGCAGGCAGCATGCCGTGAGACAGGAAAATGAATCTGACTTGGAGTGGAATGGAGCAGCCTGGAATGTTCCAGGCAGAAGGCTGACAAGGTATGATACATATTTTAACAAGAGCACTCTTGCTGTGGCGCAAAGAATTCACTTCAGTGGTGTACCAGCTATGACTTGCTGCGTAACAATCCCAAAATGTAGGGCCCTCAGACCACAATAGATGGCACATGCTTTGGCATGCTTACCAGACTACTTTGTCAGGGAGTAGCGGAAGCTCCAGCATGAGCACCTGCCCATTTGGCAGCTGGTCTGGCTGTCGGAGGCAGCCCTCAGGTCTCCACTATGAGCTTTTAATGCTCATGCACCAGCTCTTTGACTTGGCAGGGACCATTGCAAGAGAGTGAAGGTGTGTTCTCAGCAGCTCACACAAGGTCACTTCTGCCATGTGCCTATGGTCAAAGCAAATCCTATGGCCTCCTAAATTCACAGGGATGGGAGCAGTAGCACAAGTGCACTGAAAAGAGGCTTTCATACGGGGAAGGGAGGAATTTGTGGGTCATTAAGCAATCCACCTGAAGGGCAAGGGCAGTACTGTCACTGCTTGGCATCCGTAGAGGATGGGTTCCAGGACTCGCTGTGGACACCGCAGTCCATGGATGTATCAATTTTTTTGTGCCAGGAATTCCCCCTTCCAAATCACTGGTTTTAGGAAATGCCAATCACATTTCTAGCCATCTTAATGCCAAAGTGTCCAGGGTCACACTCTGATCTGTCTTCTGTGAGCTCATCTGGACTTGGAGCTGTGTGGTTTTAGGATACATAAAATGTGTCTGTGCTAATTTGGTGTGTGTCATGGTTCATTCGTTCTTGTGACTTAATCCACAGTATTGCCTGATGCACCTTGTGGTAGACAGATGTTGCTAATGTTTGTTAGAGCCGTGTTCCCTGGATGGTGGCCAGGAGTTCCATTTCCCAGCTGGGAGATTGCTGCCTACAGCTCCTTCAGGAAAGTCCTAGGTGTTTTGATTCACCCACCTGAGAAGGTAGCAGCAGGTAGCACAATTGCTAAATGTTACTCAGTTTTTTGAGAAGGGTGTGTTGGCTCCCAGTAAGACCTTGGAGATCATTTAGCCCAAACCATCAAGTACAAAGATGGATCATGTTAAGGGGAGGGGGAGCTAGTTCAAGGTCATAGGGAGGTCTTATGGCCCACTTGGAATTGCAGTCCTGATTACAGTTCATATCTTCTCCCAAGCTGAACTTGTTCAACTTTGTGAAGTTACCCTTTAGGTGCTGTCATGATGTAACTTTATATGGCAAAAGAAAATAGAAAACCAGAAAAACAGGGAATTTAAAATTCCTGAAACATACAAAAAAGAAAATGTTGACTGGAGTTGGAAGGCCTTTCTTTGTATCCTCTGGGGCATCTGAGACTATATTATCCCCGAAGTAATTTATAAACACCCTGTACGTTTTTAGTTTTAGGGGTGCAGAAGTAGACACAGAAGAGGAGTTCCAGTGCTCTGGTTCACTTTCCAAAAGTCCTCAGTGACCTCCCGGCGTGGATCAAAGCCATGAACCTGGGACTCCTCCAGGTCTCCCGTGGGCGTGGTGGGAGCCCAGTCATTTAAGCCCTCACCACTGCCTCCCAGGCGCTGTGGAGGAAGCTGGAATTAGGGGCCAAGAGCATCTTACAAAGAACCTCTGTTTACCTAAATCAAAAGATAACTTCTGTCTTTGGAAATCAACTTAACATTTTGCTGTTGTTGACTTCTCATTTCACGAATGATAAAATTATTCCTGGTTTGTAAGTGCTTGGTGTGAACTGTGTCACTTAAGACATTTTTCTGTCACTACTTCTTTGATGGAACTTTTTTTCCTCATCATGATAGTTATCCCTGATTATAGAAGAGGAAAAATGTAATTATTTTCTAGAATAAAAATGTGTAGAAAAGAATGGAGAATGAAAATGGCACTCTCCCTTCTTGGTGTAACACTGATACTCCAGCCTTGTGTCTTCCCCTTTCTCCCAGTGCAGCAGCCCCCTCGCCTCCTGTCCGCCCTGCTTGCAGCTGTTGGGGCTGCAGAGTTCTAGCAGTACCGCTTCATGTGCGGGAAGGGCAGATCCCGTGTTGCCATCTCCGCAAATGAATGGGTTGCAGAGAAACAGCCTGTGGTTGATGTCACTTCTACCTAATAGAAGACATTGACTACAAAACTTGTCTCAATTAAAAAAAAAATCAATGTGTAACATCAAATTGTGGTTGCCTTTGGGAGATAGGATTATAATAGACTTTCAGTTTCTTCTGTATACTCTACTGTGTTTCCCCTATTTTATGTGGTTAATTATGACTTTTCTAAGAAAAAGATATACATTATGAAGAAACCTTAAAAGTCACTAGTGAAAGTTACTGTGTTACTTTTATGATATTTTTAATTTTTTAAGGTTTATTTTTATTGGAAAGGCAGATTTTACAGATGGAAGGAGAAAAAGAAAGATCTTTTTATCTGCTAGTTCACTCTGCAAATGACCACAATGGCTGGAGCTGAGCTGATCCAAAGCCAAGAGCTGGGAGTTTCTTCTGGGTCTCCCACGCGGGTGCAGGGTCCCAAGGCTTTGGGCCGTCCCCGACTGCTTTCCCAGGCCACAAGCAGGGGAAGTGGAGCAGCCGGGATGCGAACCATCACCCATGTGGGACTCTGGGCATGCAAGATGAGGATTTTAGCTATTAGGCTACCATGCCCAGGAAGGGAAGTGGAGCAGTCGGGACATAAACTGGCACCTGTATGAAATCCAAGTGCTTGCAAGGGGAGGATTAGTTAATTGAGCCTTCCCACTGAGCCCTATGACATTTTTAAAAAATGTTTTCAAGATTAGGGGAGGGAGTATGGAAAAAAGGAGCAGTAAGGATTTTCCTGTGTAGATTGGTTTGTTTTGTACCTCTTATGTGTATACATTTTGTGCTAATGTAAGTTAATTACAATAATAATTTGATTCTGTAATTATAGGTATCGCAGAGGGTTTGTGCTCCAGTCATCTCTTTATTCTGGAATTAACCTTGCAATTTTGTTGATGGTTGCCGGCCACAGATTTGAAACTTCCATAGAACTAAGGAAAATAGGTAACCCTATTTGTTTTTGTGGTTATTGATGGTTTCATTACATCAGGTTAGAAGTAAAGATTATGCTCAGATAACTTAAACTTAGAATTCTGTTTCAAAAGAAATGATCACTTGTCTTTTATGTCAGCCGAGATAAAATGCCTGTTTGTGTCCTCTCAAAAGACTTGCGTGATATGGCAAACTAGGAAGATTTTTCATGACTTCCTCTAAAATTTAAATTTTAAAGGTGTCCAACTGAATAGCTTGTTGGGAAGAAAAGGGAGCTTGGAGAAAATGAAAGATTACTGGGATATTGGGCATTTCTTCATCATGAGCATGATGACCTGTGACGTCGGCAAAGCCATCCGCTCAGCAGAGCAGTTGTTCAAAGTGAGGCCTCCAGTCTGGTGAGTTGTGTGTGTGTGTGTGTGTGTGTCCAATCTTATTATGTGACCTTGTCCTGAAACCTCTTCCCCAAAGAGAAAAGACAGAAATGCAAATGACAGTAATTGCTCTGTTGTTCCTGGTTTCTTCATTAAAGCCAAGTTAGGACAGCTGCAAGAGCTCTGAGGGCTCACTTTTAATTCAATGGAAAGACAGATGCTTCCACAGAATACGCCTCTGAGTGCTAAATCCCTGTGGCCAGGGTTGTAATCCTGCTTCCTTGGGTTCTCTAAGTCATTGAGAGCAACGTCTCGGTCCTAGTATGTATTATACATTTGGGAAAAACTTGGTAAAGCTGCGCACACACAAACACACCAAGAAAAGTATATATTTTGCAAATGAAAGCTGAAACTAAAAAACCAGTAACACAGTACAGGCAACCAAATGGTTACACAGCCCCAGCCCGAGATTAACTCATTTATACATCCATTTTAGTGTGTGGGGAACAAGATTTTTAAGACAAGGAAAAGTATTCCTGGTTTGTAGAATAAGAATGGCTTTCTCTCTTGCCATCTGGGACTTTTTGGTGCATTGGAATCACTTGCTTTCAAAATACAGCTTGTGCAGGCCCGGTGCAGTAACCTAGGGGCTAAAGTCCTCGCCTTGAACACAGGCTTCCCTTATGGGTGCCAGTTCTAATCCCGGCAGCCCCGCTTCCCATCCAGCTCCCTGCTTGTGGCCTGGGAAAGCAGTCGGGGGCGGCCCAAAGCCTTGGGACCCTGCGTCCATGTGGGAAACCCGGAAGAGGCTCCAGGCTCCTGGCTTCGGATCTGCACAGCTCTGACCATTGTGGTCACCTGGGGAGTGAATCATCGAACGAAAGATCTTCCTGTCTCTCCCTCTCTCTGTATATCTGACTTTCCAATAAAAATTAATGAATCTTAAAAAAAGAAGATATCTTCCATATGGATTGCTGAGCTTGCCTTTTTGGAATTCAAGTTCTATGGGTTTGGAGGGGACCCTGAGGATTTGCATTTAAAAATTAATCATGAAGCTGCTGCTCTGAAAAGCATATTTGAGAACCATAAAATATGAGAGTGTTCTATATGGTCTCGTTTTAACTTAAGAGCATGCGTAGTATGTGACTCAGAGAAAAAGGTCTGGGAGGGTGGGCAGTATCCGACCACTGCGTAGACATGAATTCCCGTTTGGACTGTGGCTGCTGACGCCTCTTGATACTCAGTAGATAGTTACACAGGGAGCCCATGCTGGAGCGAGGCATTTCCTCTATAGTACTGATTCTGCTTATCTCAGGGAGATGCAGTTTTTGATTTGATTGGTTTTTTTTTTAATAAATATATTCGTCAAGGGACTCCTTGTAACATCCAGCCAAACAATGCTTTTTTAATTAATTTTTTGTTGCAAAGGCAGATATGCAGAGAGGAAGAGAGACAGGAAGATCTTCCGCCTGTTAATTCACTCCCCAGGTGACTGCAGTGGCTGGAGCAGCGCTGATCCAAAGCCAAGAGCTGGGAGTTTCTTCCGGGTCTCCCACGTGGGTGCAGGGTCCCAAGGCTTTGGGCCATCCCCGACTGCTTTCCCAGGCCACAAGCATGGAGTTGGATGGGAAGTGGAGCCTCTGGGATTAGAACTGGTGCCCATAGGGGATCCTGGTGCATGCAAGGCGAGGACTTTAGCCATTAGGTTACCACACTGAGCCCAGGGAAGTGGTTTTATGAGAAACTTCTGATCTGTGTTCTTGGGGTCCGTTTTTGATTTTTCAGTCATGCACAGGGATTACTTGCATGATTTTTTCAAAGGTACTCTTAGTGACGTGTGTTCATGTACCACCACTTTTTTTGCAGGTCAGTGGGCCAGGATGAATTTCCGGGAGAAGGAATCTATTGAGCCTTACCCTCTTTGGCCCCATTGCTTCCCAGTGCCAAGGGCCTTAAGTCTGGTCCTGGAAGCGTGTCATTCTTTGGAAAGTTCTCTGAGGCTGGGAGAACCTGCACCAGCTTGGGCCTGCAGGTCTGCCAGAGTGGCTGTTGGCCCAGTGCAGGCTGCTTCCGGGCCAGATGGAGCTGCCCCTGGAAGACACAGTCCTTTTGCATCAGCAAGCAGGCTGTGGGCAGTCTGTTGTAATGGGTCTCCATGACCACTTTCAGGTTCAGGATTTGCTTGAAGAACTCAAAAATAACTCATTAAAGCTGCTAGATTTATGCTTATATTTTTTCACAGTGAAGGGATAGGGATAAAGACGAAAAAGGGAAGAGGCACATAGAACAGAGACCAGACGGGCAGCCTGGAGCCTCTGGTCGGCCCCTCACCGTGCCGACAGAGGGACCATGTGCTGTGTGACAGCATGCATGAGGCATTGCCAGTGAGGAAAGGTCACAGAGCCTGGCTGTCTGGGGCTTTAGCCTGAAGTGGATCATACAAGCCTGCAGTGTTCATGTATCTGCTCTTAGTGGCTCAGTTGTCAGCCTCTTTGGAGGTGAAACTGACACATCATATGCTAAGTGACCGAAGGCCCAGGATTAGGAAGGATACACCTTAGTGGACAGGATAGCCCAAGGACCTGGAGCTCATCTTGCAATAGCCAGGCACCAGTCAGAGCTTTTCCAGCAGTGTATGGAGTTGAACAGCACAGGCCTGCCGCTGAGTACCCAAGCAAGTCAGCTGGAGTGTAGCTGCTCTGCTTTCCCAGGACAGCCCCGTTTGTCCTCAGAGGGGAGTACTAGAATGCTCTCAGAGGACTGTGCTATGGCACCAGCCCCATAATATAAGTGTTTAGCAAATAAAGCTTTCAGGAGGGGTGTGTGTGTGTATTTTTAAGGAAATAGAATGCACTTGATTTCTTTGGAATCTCATGTTCTGGTGTTTGGCTTTTCCAGGTACCTGCAGTTGTTGGTTCAGAACTTGTTTTTGATACAGCGCTTCACCAATCCCATTGTTGAATACTCCCCCAGACAGGAACAACTGAACTTCTGGCTAGAGATCATTTTTCAGGCAACCAGAGATGTTTCTGCCAGACTCAGATTTCCAGTAAGATAATCTAATTTCACTACTTTATGATCACAGCAACTAGGTGATGATGGTATCTAATGATCAAATGCCTTGAAAGAAAGAAAGCCATCCTGTAACTTCAAATATTAGAAGAACTATCAATTATGCACTGCACTGGGGAGTGATGGATCAGCTGGCTGAAAAAAATGTTGGTCCTGTCATACCCAAATCATAGTTTGGAATGGTGAGCGACTTAGTCTTGAGGGAATGTTGAGCAGTGTCTGAGGCATTTGAGGACACTTCTGAGCTTTAGTCAGCAGTGCCCCCAGATGCTGCTGAGCCTGTTTGAATGCACAGGGTGTTTCTGAACACAGGCGAGGAGCTGGGCCCAAATGGCAGTAGTGCCCCACTGAGAACAAGGTGGCAGTCCTAGTGGAATGCCGTAGCATGCCAAACTGTTGTAAAGATTTGGTTTGCTTCTGGAGCCACTCCCTACCTAATGTGTAAAATGTTCTTGAAAAAAGCAAAATCATGCAATTGTTTCAATTTGATGGCCATGTGCTGCAAAGTGTCCTAGACATTCTTCCGTGGCTTAGAAATTGAACTTTCAGAGAATTGTTTTCATGTTCATGCCATGAGATTTTGTGAACGTGCATTTTTTAAAGAATTTCATTACACACCCAACAAGAGGTTGACTTGATTGAGGTGAATATGGTAATTAGTTTGTTTCTGGGTAATAGGTCTTAAAGTCATCTTTCAGTTCTTAAATATTTGAAACTGATAGCAAGAACCAAATGATGGGACACAAATGTGCTCTCTGGCCAGCTGTAGCTGTGGTAACCATGTTGCTCTCTTAGCTCTTTTTTTTTTTTGTTTGTTTGTTTGTTTGTTTTTGCTCTTTCTTTACTTCTACATATCTCCCTTTCCCTCTCTCCCTCCTGTCTCCTTCCCCACCCCCACTCCCCCTAACAACATGACACCTTATTAATGATATGTCACTCACTTTTCATCTCTTTCTTGTATCGTTACAGACTTGTACCTGCCAACCATTCGGTCTGCTTACTTGTTTCTCAGTAACTGTAACTTGCCTTGTCTACTGTCACCTCCTCAGGCAGGCCCCCTATCTGAAGAAGCACCCCGTCATTCTCTCCCCCTCCTGCCTTACGTTCTTCAGAGCACTGCATGACACTGGCTTGCGTGTTCCTGTCTGTCACTCCTGCCCTGGTAGAGCACAACCCTTCACCCGGCAGTGACTCGTACGTGCTGCTTATACCCCTGGCTGCTAGAGCTAGCACTTGGCATGCACGCATGTGCACACATATATGTACATGGACTTCGAGAAGCTCCTGGAAAATGAAATTCAAAGATAAGTTTCTATTGATGCAGGAAGTTTTGAAACCCATGCATATGAAGGGACTGAAAGTTCATGGTCAATTTGTAGTGTGAAAATAATATATCAAAGTAAATTCACCTTCTAATTGCATCTTCCAGAAACTTTTGGGAGTCCTCTTCTTGTTGGTCCTCAGTGAGTGTATGTTGAGTGCAAACACTGCCCACCTCCTCACTGTGCAGGGTCATCTGTGCTGTAGATTTCCACGTGTGACACAGAACTGTGTAATCCTTTTAGGTTCTGGTGGTTGAAGCAGTCCGTGTCTACAGACCCGCGTATGTTTCTATCAACAACGATACTGAGGAGAAAGTGATTTGTTTGTGGCACGTCTCACCCATGGATACGGTAAGGGAAGAAGGTCATGTTGCATTGCTCTCTTCTCTGTTGCGTTGTCATTGATTTGATTGAGTTTGAAAAGTACTGTTGTGCTTCTGAATTAATGGGGGTACACGAGAAAGTGTAATCCCTGAAGAAGCAGGCTTTTGCGTGGGTGTGTGGGGGGGTGTATGTAAAAGTATCCAGAATTGGGTGGTGCTGAGTATTGCATTCTGAGGAATGCCCTGGCAGGTGATGCCTAGCTGAGTGTGAACATCGTCGAGTGCACTTTCACAAAGGTGGCCGTGACATGCTTCTGTGATGCACGGTAGAATCTTGTGGGACTACTGTCACACACATGGACCGTCACTGATGGAAGACCTCGTACACAGCCTGATGCAGTGTGTTTGTGTAAGTTAAACTGTCAGAAAGTACATAGGTAATATAGAAAGGAAGGCCTCCGTATTTCTTAAATCAGTTACCATTCCCAGTGCTTTGGTGGCTAGTCATTTGTCCTTCTGTATTCGTGCGTGCATGTAGTGCTGGTGTATTATTCACGTTACACACAGAGGCCGTTTACATGGAACTGTAGCCACATAGCATATTTTTCTTTTTTTTTTGATTTTGAAAATTAATTTAATTCAAAAGACAAAAATGATGAGACTGTAATACAATGAGTGTATATATTCCCCTCGCTTCATTTCCTCTATTACCATCTCAGGTTGGTCAAAGTTGATCTCCATCCATTTTCCCCTCTATTTTTTCTAAAATATGTTTATCTCTCTCAAGCTTCCCAGCCTATAATCATCACTATTCTGTGATTCAAGATGTGAAATCCTTGAATCGAAGTGATACCAACTCCACCATGTTTATAGTAGTATCGCTCACCAAAGCCAAAATGCCGAATCCATCAAGATATCCAGCCTTAGATGAATGAATGAAAAATGTGCCATGTATGTTTATGTCATATTTTTCTTATTTTGCAACTTCTCAGAGAGCACGTACTGACCCCTTGGCTTGTTGAAGGGCATGTTGCCTGCGTGCTTCATCATAGGATGTGTTTCCTGGTGCGGATGAATCTTGTACTTTATTCTATCACTTTCCTAATGACATACACTTAAGTCCTCACTTTTCAGTCGTCTACTGATGAGCCAGTGTGTGCTGTAGTGGTCTACCCTCCTAGGCTCATGGACATGGGTGAGGAACACACTTTGCCAGAGATAGAGCCACTGAACTCAAGGGCACATGCATTTTAAATTTTGAAAGTTACTAGCAAATTTACACCACTCTGGTTTCTACTCATGCCAACTCTGTGGGAGAGGGAGAGGTTTTAAGTGCTCATTAGATGAGAAGTGCTGGTTTGGGCTGCTGTTTTGTGCTAACAGTAGTTGTTCCATCGCTTTATCTAAAGCGCCTCATCAACTTCTCCCCTTCCCCAAACTTTGCAGCAATAAAGAAACAGCACCATTGCCAAGTGCCTCCAATTGTATGTGCTTTTGTGGAGAATGGAGTTTTGCCATTAAGTTGGCAAAGGCAAGCCATTTCCCTCCTTGCAAATGAATGATTATGCCTGAATGGGGCGGGAGTGGGGTGGGTCATATCTTCAAAAGCAAACATATCGTAAGTAGGGGCTCAAATTCACATTCGGAATCCATCATGTGGTCACAGTATCTTTTCAGTGTTGAACCAATGACTTTGCCCATTTTTTTTAAATTTTTTTAAATTTTATTTTTAATTATTTTGCATTATGTTACAGTTTCATAGGCTCTGGGAATCCCCCCCCCACGCCCCTCCCCCCTGGTGGATTCCTCCACCTTGATGCAGTATTACAGTTCAAATTCAATCAAGATTCTTTCCTTGTTAACATATACCAAGCATAGAGTCCAGCTACTTATTGTCCAGATGGGTTGAACAGTCTCTTGGGGAGACCATTTCTGGTCCGTTGTTAGAGCTGGCAGAATATCATCCCATTCAACCAAGAGTCCCGACATAACATCAACAGCAATTTGCAACATTATGGAATAGACATGGTTGTGAGTAACCAGTGTGTTAAAAAAAAAAAAAAAAAAAAAAAAAAAAAGAAAGCAAGTTCTTAACCACAACCTATAATTAGCCCATTGACATTTCAGTTTTAGTTTATATACAGAACCGACTGCTATATACCTTAAAATGGCTATAAGGTACCATTCAGCTGTCTCGTGTCTATTTCATTTTAGTATTTAGCCATTTGTTGTGTTGAAGTATAATTTTGCTGATCTTGGCAGATTTTAGGGTAATCTAGACTGATTTGTAACTCTAACAAGGCATTTGTCGACAATTAAGGTGCTGAACTTTTTTTTGTTTGTTTGTTTGTTTTTTTGGGGGGGGGTGTGCAGGGAAATCCCCAACACCATGGTGAGGAGTGACTAATCTTTGTGTCCCACCCAGCGAGGCATGAGCCAATCCACGCCAGCTCTTTCCTGTCAGATTCCAGGCTCTGCTTTTTGTTGTTTGTCTATTTATTTTAGGTTTTTTTAGTTTGTATGATTGTTTGCTATGAGGGGTTTTCGGAGCAATCCTGATGGTCATCGCGAGAGAGGGCGGGGGTCCAGAGGTGGAGCCAGGTTCAGACCAGAGAAAGCTCTCCTCCCTGGTCCCGAAGGACGTTTATCGTTCTTCTGTTTCTGCGAACCGCTCAGGGCTTCTGGTTGTCTTTCCGATGACGTTGGCCTCTGCACGGTAGTGTTTGAACTTCTTCCATTCCCTGTGGAAGCTCCGGTTGAGGGTGGGTGACCTCAGAGTACTCAGCCTCCGAGGGCATCCAATTCCCTGTGGTCTCCTAGGCAGTTGGGATGTAGTCCTTGTTGCTCATATTAATAGTTTGTGGTGAAGGTCTGGGAGTCTTCATGGTTGGGATCCAAGCTTCCTCCTTACCACCTTCTGCCCATTTTTTTTAAAGATTTATTTCTTTATTTTAGACATTTTTATCATTGGTGCAGCCATTTTGCTATTGACTACTGAGTCAGTGGCAATTAGTGCTGGGATGTGTTTGTGGTTTGGTTATACTTGCACTGCATAGATTAAATGAGTGCTGAAGAGAGAAATCCAAGTTGTTGTGAAGTATGTACATGAGATTAATACAGATGCAGTTTATTTGAAGCATGTAAGTTGCTATTTAATCTGCCTATTTTTTATCCTGTCAGCATAACAAATACAGAAGGATAATGAAGGACCAGAGCCAACATTGGCAGATTTTGCTGGGTTGGTCCCTTTGATTCGCTTCCGTGAATTGTTGTGTTCTTACATTTGAGAACCACCTTGCTGTTACTGATGCTACTGTGATACAAGAAAATTTTCAAAATTTGGATCTGTAATTTGGCTATTTCATTGACATAGGAATAAAATAACTCATATTTTCAAGCGGTAGCAAACAAAAACGGATTCTATTAAAGTGACTTTTCATACTTTCAATGCAAAATGGTTTTGATCTCGTGCAAGTGTGCCAGTCGTGACTGCCTTACTTCTAACTTTCTGGCCCTTGATGGACATTTCCAGGACTAGTGGTGAGGGTACTTTGAAAAGTTCATGGTAAATGGAATTAAATGGTAGGTTTATTTAGGTACACGTAGATTTTTAAAGTCCATGCCTCTACAGGTTCATCAGGAAATCCAGGGGAAATGTGTATTTGGGGTGGGGAAAACTACATGCCTTTCAAACAGTTGTGCACCAAATAATTACGTCCTCGTTCCGTTGGCCGTGGACTTTGTGGAGTAGCAGCGTATCTCACGAGTTACAGATGTTTTACTTTATACACAGTCCGCAAGAAGACTCGGAAAGGAACCATATGAGCAGCAAATGCGGCTTAGCTTTGTTGATGAAATATTTTTGTTACAAAATGCTTATAGTTTTCATCTGCAAAAGCTCTAAGTTCACTTTTGCCATGAAAGGAATTTTTTGCATTTGCCTTCATTTACAACTTTGAAGTTCTGCAGACTTGGGAAGCAAGCACATGAGCCCCGAATGCGATGACATTGTGTGTGGTGTTGGCATCCTCCTGTGGGTTACAGCTAGAGTGTGGCATAAGCACGTGCAAGTACCCAGCCACGCTTCGTGTGACATCACTGTGGGATAATGTACAGTCCCAGTATATTAGCCAAGGATTCAGACCTGTTGTAGGAGAAATGAGCAGTGGGGATGCTGGCATATGTTGAGCACTTCTTGAGCCAGGAGGGAGGCTCATTTGTGATGTTGGCTAATTTCTCTGTTGATGAATTTGTAGCATTTGCTAATTTCAGTGGTGCAGATACTCCCACAGCACCAGTTTCAAACAACCCTCAGCAGGTCACCAAATAAGGGATTAGAAAACAAAAAAGGGGCAAACTTGACCTTCCCAGGCCCGTGCGAGCTCTGTCTGGCAGCCCAGGCACAGCAGGGATGATTCATTTTGAGAAGGTGGTTGGAGTGCAGCCCTGCTGCTGAGAGGCCTTCTCTGAAGGAATGCTGTGCACCAGCATGCAAGCCAGGGGAGATGCGCACAGGTGTGCAGGCCTGCCTTGCGGGTACACCCCAGCCACTGCTGGGCTACGTGGCTTTGCAGCCAAACAGACTCGGTGCTCATACGGTTGCCTCAACCATGCAAACACGCCTGCCTGTTGGTTCATGGCAGTTGAGGCCCACTTGGGTCATCCTCTCTCTGGTCCATGAAGACCCCTTGCAGGGGCTTAGATCTGCTCCTTGGTTCTTTCTTCTTTATTACTATAAGGAGAACAGATTTCATGTAGTTCATAGGTGCAGCTCAAAGAATACAATGATACTACCCTCCCTCCCTCTTCCCTTTCTCACTTTCTCAGCTGCCTCCTTCCCTAGAATTCCTTTTTCCTTCTTTCCATATTTCGACTTACATGAGGGCATCTCTCACCAGCCTCATTGTTTGTGCTGGACAGCAGCCATGGGCCACCCTGTCCCTGTGTCAACTACAAAACAGTCTTCCCAGACGTTGTCATTTCATGTTTTTCAAAAATCATCCAGTGCATAGGCACTTGACAAACTTTGTGGAAACATAGAAGTTTGTTTTGGTGTCAAAAATATTTTGCAAGCCATGTACACTTTTTCCATAATATGTATTTTCCATGAACCTTTTGAATAGTCCAGACATGCATGACTTTCAGCACTTTTCATCCTGAAACAGGCTTAGCTTTTCATTCCATTTTCCATGAACTTTGTGAAGTGTCCTGCTATAGAAGCCCATATGTACTGGAATGCTATAATTTTAAGTCTGTAGGAGCTATATAGTACTTACCACCTGTCCCCAGCAGCTGCCTGTCAGTATTAGCGTAAAGAGAGGATAGCCCTGTTGCTGACTTCTGGGAGAGTCTTCCCTCAACAGGAAATTCTGAACCTGTATGGAAAACTTACCCTCTAGATCTTTGAGAACTCACCCACTGAGCTAGTGTTCATATACCGGAGGACTTCAGAAAGGGTCATGGGGAAATGGAGTCCACAGATAAGTTGAAGTCCATGCATAGTATTTTCCACTATGCACATTTCCCATGGATGCTTTTGAAGAGCCAGCAAATGCTTGCGTTTTGGTGGAGGGAGCAGAGAGTTTGCACCAAAGTAAGCCAAAGTTCTGTTTTCCGTGGACATTTTGAAGGTGCCTTAGTCTGTGCAGTGTCTTGTCCCTGCTTGTGGGTTGTACAAGGCCCCCTGAAGTTTGTTCTCTTGAGCTTGCACACATCTTTCTTGGACCCAAAGGCAGCCTCTCTGACTCCTACCATTATTCTTGGGGTGAATGGAGACACATTTGCCTTGGAAAACTCACATGGCCTTTCTGTGCCATTAGGTCTGAATCACTCACTCACGTGTTCATGTCCTTTTGGCACGGCCTCCTCTCATTTGCCATCTCGTATGGAGTAGAGGTTGAAATCTTGGTGGTGGCCTGCATGACCCTGTGGGATCTCCCTCGACTGGCTTGTCAGCCTCCTTCCCTGTTCTGCCCTTGCTGACTTTAATATGGCCTTGGTGCTGCCTCAGGACTTTTGAACTTGATGTCCCTGTACACCTAGAATACCTGCTGCACATCTTTGCATGGCTCGCTCATTCGCTGCTCTAGTTTCCTCTTTAGGTCACTAGCAAGGTCTTCCTGAAGCATCCAGTTTAACAAGAAACCCCTCTGCCCCACCCTAATGCCCTTCTCTGTTTTATTTATCTTCCAAGCACATTTTACCCTCTGCCGTGGCAATAATTTACTGTTTCAAAATTGTAGTGCACACCTCCTCTCACTTGAATATGGGCACCGCGTGGGCAGGGACTTTGATCTTTACCAAATTGTGAGTGTTCGTACCTTGCCTAGCACATAATGGATGCTTACTCAACAGGAATGAATGAATCTTCTCCCATCAGGAGCCATCTTCCCAACCTGTTCCTGTTGGCCTTGTACCAGAATAGTGGGAAAACAGCCACCTGGCTGGTCATGGCTGTTTATCTGAGCCATGTGTTCACTCACTTGCTGCTTGCTCTCCCATCCCCTGCCTGGGTGGCTTGGCTGGTGGTTCCTGGCATTCCTCAGGCCAACCAAATGGATTTTCCTATGTATACATGATATACTGTCTGGCTTTTCTGAAGCTGGGGTTTCAGGCTTTCATTCTGAGGCATGTCTTTGTGCCAAGGTAAAAGGCAGGCAATGGCAGCAGATACAGAGGACAGAGTTGGGTTTTAAAAAACAGATGTGTCTTCATACAGATTGAAATTCCAGTTGTTTTCTCTGTTGATCATGATAGACTAGCTGCTCATAGAAACAGCCCCCAGATGCCAGTGTCTTAATATGATGAAAGTTGATCTGTGCCCCGTGTCTTGCCAAGATCATCGGGGCAGGGGAGGCATCATTGTAAAGCTGTGGAAATAGAAGGCAGAGGTTGCTTTGAGGTTGCTGTGAGGCCTGTAGGTGTTGCTTATCACTTCTTACCCTGTATTGCTCAGAAATTGTTGCGTGGCTCCACCTAGCTGCAAGAGAGTCTGTGAAAATAATTATGTAGGCAGGGGCAAAGGAAATGAAAAATCAGTGAATGCTACATGAATGCCACAGTCAATCTTATACAAACATTTTCAAGTCATTTAACATGTGAGCTGTTTCCAAACTTATTTATTTATTTAAATATTTGTATATTTATTTGAATGAGTTACAAAGAGAGGAGATAGATCTTCCATCCACTGGTTGACTCCCCAAATGGCCACAGTGGTCAGGGTTAGGCCAGACCAAAATCTGGGAGCCTCATCTCTGTCTCTGAAATGGTTGCAGGGGCCCAAGCACCTGGGTCATCTTCCACTACTTTCTCATGCACATCATCTGGGAGTGGGATTGGAAATGGAGGAACTGGGACTTAAACCAGTATCTGTATGAGATGCCAATGTTGCCAGTAGAGGCTTTACCTGCCATGCCACAGCACCAGCTCCTCAAACTTGTTTGAGGAATTCGCTGCCTACTGTGTTGACAGGAGATGGAAGGGCACTCGCTGTGTAATTGCTATTTCTGTCTCCATCTTACATCACAATTTCAAACTTAGCTCATCTCTTAACTGGGTTGGAAATGCACATTATATTAATAATACATTAGAAAATCTTTCTAGTGATGCCCATCATGCAAAGTATATTTTCTGTTCTCCAAATCACTATTAAAATAAACATAACAGAAATAGTTGACCATTGAATGAAAGTAAAACTGTTCCTCAGCTTAGAGAAAAATCAAGCTGCTGACTTCTGTCTTTGATACTTGCAGAAACAAAAGCACGAATGGAATTTGAAGGTGCCTTCCATTAAGGGAATAAGGTAAGAGCATAAAAGAAACTTTAGTGGTTGCTTGGATGCAAACCAGCGTGATGATGTTATGTGCATGTAAAAGTTCCCAGCTACTCAGAATATGTGCTGTGCTTACTTTTTGTGGAATCCAAAATGGATTGTTTTTGTTGTCTTGGCCCACCTGAGTCACTTTGTGAAGGGCAGCTGGGAAGAGCTGCTCAACTTGGTACCACACAATACCTCTTCTTGCATCTGGCAGGAAAAAACGAAAAACAAGAAACAAAAAACCCTCGCTTGTGTCAAACCTTGAACAAACTAAGCTGTTTTTATCATCTTTGAGCCAAGGATGTTGCAGTGCTCAGCGACCCTGAGAGCTGAGGCCAGAGGTTATTGGCAGTGATGCCTTGTGCAGGGTCTCCTGGGCAGGATGTGAAGGCATGTGCTTAGGGGGAGGGGAGGCAGTAGACTCCTAGGGGTGTGTATGCTTTTTGGATCAGAACTGGTGTCCTTTTAGGCCGAAACCGTGTTCCCTCAGTTGGGCTAACCTGCCTCAGCTGCGCTCCTCACCCTGCCCGCATGTCCAGGGGTCCATGCGCGGCTGTGGACAAGTATGAGTTCTGATCCTCCTTGGCTCTGTGACATGGAAAAGTCACTCAGCCTCTCTGTGTCAGCATCTTACCTGATTTCATCATACCAAGAGCTGTAATGGAACTGTCTTCAGGCTACAGAACGAAGCCCCATTCTCCACCAGGAAATGTGATCCTGTCCTGGCTGCAGCAGTGTTTAAGTTAACGTAATGTTTGTGTCATTTTAAGGGCAGGGGGATGATTTAAGCAAGAGTATTTGAACAGTGCAAAGCACAATGCATTTGGACAGCACTGCCCAGAAAATGTAAGAGAGCTGAAAAGTTGGAAATATTTAAAAATACATTCTCACTTCACAAAATTCTGTGGAAACGATCAAGAACCTTCTGTGTGTCCCTCCCCATAGAGAGACTTCCAGCTGCCACTTCAACCATCAGTGAAGGCTGACTTGTGACCTAGACCCTGAGACTTAGGTGGCACAAAGAGTATCTTTAAGTGTTCCTGGAGCTATGCAGCTAACTTGCAGCTCATTTAGGGGTTGGTTTTGAGGCTTCCTTAGGTCTAACCTAACTAAGTCGTGATGTACCCTGCACTGTTGCTGTGTCAACACTATTGGTCCTATAATGCATAACCTGGAGAAGGTTCTCAGAAGCCTTAAATCTCAGGCAGAGAGATAACTTAGAAGAGGCTGGAGGACAGACGTTTGTTTGAAGAGCTAATGATAGAAGAGAACTGAGCCTGATTCTCCAGAGAATTCTGCACCTGACAGGACAAAAGCCATCGCTGATGTCAGCTGAGAATTGTCCAACTCTGCAGTCTGTCTGCAGAGGCAGCATGGTGATTTGCTGTCACTGGCTAATGCCCAAGCAAGCTAAATATTGCTCACTGAGTGCCTGCAAGGTATGGGTCAGGTGTAGGTATGGAGGTGAGCCAGATAGCATTCATAAGGCCTTTTCCTTGGTCAGAGATCTGGTTTCCTGATATTTTCTGAGTCTAGAAATCCCTTGGCTGCCATAGTAAATTATTTCACAGATATTTTGGCTGCCCTTTTGGTGAGATACTGAACTCCTTGACGGTAGAAAGCATATATTCTCTCTTCGGTCACTCGTGTGCTTTTCTGAATGCCTGTTAAAGTTAATTGAAAAATACAGTCCGAGACATAAGCAAGATAAATGTCCCTGGAACCTAAATTTCATTGATAAATAAAATGCACTCTTTTGGGGTATTTTTAAACGTTGATGAGTCCAAAATGTGTGAAATTGAAGAAAATATATTAGTAGTTTTTATCAAAGATTTTAAATTGGTACCGTCACTTGCATGTAATCACTGTTCTGCGTTGTAATTCTTGCAGCCTCTCCAAGTGTGATGAACGCTGCTGTTTTCTTTACATCTGTGATTCTGATGACTTTCAAATCTGCTTTTCCACTGGAGAACAGTGTAGTAGGTGAGTTAGAGCTGGCTTGGGTGTGTGTAGTCTTAATTGTGGTGAATAATTTTCAATGAGCCTTCATCGTGAAAAATAATTTATTGTACAGCCTTAAAGTTATTTACTGTACCATGTGGCTTTGTTAAGATATTCACTTACCTGCAATTTCAGCAGTTAAGATGTACAACTCAGTGAACTGTAGTAGATCGAGTTTGGCATCCATCATTGTTGTCTGATTGTTCAATATTTTCATTGCCCCAATCCCTGCATAAGTCCAGCACCTGTTAGCAGTTCCTTTCCATGTCCTTGTCTGCACTCACCATGAAATATAACTCTAGGCAATGATAATCTACTTTCTGTCTCTACAAAATTGTCTATTCCAAGCATTTCATTTCAAATGGAGTCATGCAGCAGGTGGTCTTCAGTGGCTGACTCATAGGATGTGGTATGGTCAGAGTTCACCCATGGTGTCACATGTATCTGCATTTGGTTCCTTTTCAAGGCTGAGTAGTATGCCATGGTACAAATAGACCACGTTTTGTTTATGCATTCCTCAGCCAGTCGGTATTTGGGTCATTTCAAGTTTGTAGTGTTTACCAACTTTGCTTGGGTAAAAGTCAATGTGCACATGTTTGTGATGTCAAGTGTTTCCATTTCTCCTGGTATCAGATTACTGGGTCTCATAGCTCTCTGATTAACCTTTTGGTGAAGCACCATACTGTTTACTCATCCTCTATTCCTGTTGGCATAGGATGAGGGTTCTAACTGCTCTGCATCCTTGCCGACAGGACGTTCTGTGGGAGCCATGAGACTCTCTGTGAATCTCATTCTGGTGCAATTTACACTCCCCTAGTGACTAGTGATACTGAGCATCTTCATGTGCTTAACACTCGATTGTGTATTTCATAAATGTCTAGAGAAGTCCTTTGCCTCATTGAAATGTCAAGCATCCTGTTGTGCAAAATATTTAGAGCTATGGTTAAGCCTCAGAAACGGCACAAAAATAACCAATTGTGTATGACCCAGAATTCCAACATTAACGTTTTTCTGTGTTTGTGTTACATTTTCTCTATGTGCATGCTGGTTATGTTTTCTGAACTGTTGAAGCGTCAGCTATAGATAGAATGCTCTGTCACCTGTGAACACCTCAGCATATAACTGCAAAGGCAAGGATGCTTATATAATTACTGTAGTCTAGTTAAAGAATTGACAGTATGTGACTACAGGATTCCGTATCCGTGACATTGGGGCTGAACCCCCTGCAAGAGTTGGGGAGACAAAGCATGCCCACACTGGAGCAGTAGCTATGTAGGTGTTACTTACTGTAAGAGGCGGAGTCAGTTTTCCCTTCTGTGTCTCTGAACCCGTCAGGCCCCAATTTCAGTCTGCCTTGCGTTCATTTTTCTGTATGTTGTGATATAGAGGCGTCCAGTTTCCGTCTTTACCATGTGGCTGTGCTTGCTGCGGCAGCACATAGACTGAAGTTGGAATGACACAGAGAAGGTGGGCTTGGTCCCTGCACAGGGATGACATGTGGCTGTGCCATCCCAGCAGCATTTGTTTAAAAAGGACCATTCTTTCCCCATTGATTTATCTTGCCACTCTTCGAAAGTCTGTTGCACGTAAGTCTAGGAGCTTATTTCTGCTCCGTTGACCTACTTCCCACGCACCTGCCCGACTTTAACTACTGTAGTTTTGTAGTTAGAAGATTGGTGCCATGGGACCTCACATTTCCCAGAAGCTGAGGAAGCAGTCCAGCTCTCCCAGCACCGCTGCCTCCTGGGGTCTGTGTTGGTAGGACTCGAAAGCCGCGAGCTGGGATTAGCAGTCACAGTCAAGTACTCGGATGTGGGACACAAACTTCTTGACCACGAGGCTGAGGACTGCTCCTGGGCTGTTTGACCCAGGTCATTTGGGTAGTGTGGGTGTTTGCATTTCTGTGTGAATTTCAGTGTCAACAGGGCCAGTGTTGTAGCATAGTGGGGTAAGCTGCCACCCATGCTGCCAGCATCTCCTGTTAGAGCTTTGATTTGAGTCCCAGCTGCTCTGCTTTTGATCCTGATGTGCAGGGAAATGCAGTGGAAGTTGCCCCAAGTGCTTGGACCCTTGCCATTCATGTGGAGTGCCTGATCCCATGGATAGAAAATATATTTCTCTTTTTCTTACTATCATTCCATCTTTCAAGTAAATAAAAAACCTCTTTTATTTTTTTTTAAGAAAATCAGTATGAGCCTCTCAATTTCAGCAGATAAAGACAGCTAGAATTTTGGCAGGAAGTATATTAGATATGTAGATCAATTTGGAAAGTGTTGCCACGTTAATCATATTGTCTTCCAGTCCATGAGCACAGTGTGTCTTTCTTTTAAAAGATTCATTTCTTTTACTTAAGTTAGATTCTTCATCTTCTCATTCACTTTCCAAATGTCTACAATGGCCAGAACTGGACCATTCTAAAGCCGGGAGCCAGGGGCTTTTTCCAGGGCTCCCGTGTGAATGCAGGGGTCCAAGGTCTTGAGCCAACGTGCACTGCTTTCCCAGGCGGTTATCAGTGGAGCGGCTGGGACTTTGAACTGATGTCCTGAGGGAGGGCAGTGCCGCAGCGTTAGCCTGAGAGCTTCTCTCTGCTGGTTCACTCCCCAAGTAGCCACAATGGCCGAGGCTGAGCCAGGTCAGTGCCTGGCTTCATGCAGGTCTCCCACATGGGTGCCAGGGGCCTAAGGCCCTGACCTGCCTTCCACTGCTTTTCCCAGGCGCAGTAGCAGAGAGCTGGGTCCACAGTGGCGCAGCCAGCGCGTTGCTGCCATTGCAGGCGGGGACTTTTTCCATACTGTGACAAAACACAGCCCCTTAAATTGTTTAATTTCTTTCAACAGTGTTAAGTGATTTCAGTATCTGAGTTATATACAGCTTCTGTTAAATCATCTATTTTCTTGATGCTGTTGTAAAAGGAGTTTTCTTAATTTCAGTTTTGGATTACTCATTGCTAAAATATAAAAGTACATCTGGCTTTATGTACTGATTTTGTCTTTAATTCAAGAAAAAGAAAGGAAGCACTTGTCATTGAGTTCTCCAAAGAATTGCTGCCTCCGGGTGCTGATGTCCTAGATACTTAGTATGTTGCATGTGTGGAGACGGGTTTAGAGCAGATTGGTGACCACTAAGAGGGCTGTGTCTGTCGAAGGGGTGGCTTGTTTGGCCCATGACTTAGAAAAGTTGGCTGCATATCGAAGCATCATTTCCTGTGAGAAGGACAGGGAAAGGTAAGGAACGAGAGTGGTCCTAATGTGCACTGCCTCTGTGACCTGTGCTGTTCCAGGTTTTTCACTTTGGTCAAAGAGATGTTAAGCACTACAGAAGATAGCACAGCGATGCATGCAAGAGGTGCTTTCGGAAGCATCTTTCAGGTGAGTCATGGAAGACATGTACCGTGGGAAAAGTTTCTCACTTTTTTTTTTCAAGATTTACTTACCTATTTTGAAAGACAGAATTCACAGAGAAGGGAAGAGATGCGGAGAGAGTTGTTTCATGCGCAGGGCACAGTGGCCTGTGCTATGCCGGGCCAGACCAAGAGAACTCCGTGTGTGTCTCCCACATGAGTGGCAAGGCCCTAAGCACTTGGGCCGTCTTCAATTGGTGTCCCGGATGCACTAGCGGGGAGCTGGATTAGCACTGCAGCCACCAGCCTTGAGCCACTGCACCACAAAACCAGCCTCATCACTTTGTCTTGGTGCTTAAAGAAAATGTCCCATTTTTCAGAGGAAAATCCTTTATTGGGTATATTGTAAAATACTTGTTTATGAACCCACCAGCCCTAACTATCAATTTCTCCCCCAAATTTAGTGCATCTCCGTAGAAAACTCCCATTACTCTGAGATCTACTGAGGGCATTCAAAAAATGGGGGCGGAGACTGGAGTGAAATTTCCTTTTAGGGACAATCTGTGGACAAGTTCTTTCTTAAGCTAATTAATAATAATTGAGACTATAAAAGAAATCATTGGGCATGTGGAAGCAACCTTTTTCATTTATACTTAAAATTACTTTCATTATCTTTATTTGAATTTCAGTATTTTTTAATGACTTAGTTATTTGAAAGGCGGAAAAAAAGCTTTAGGTGTCTCATCAGCTGGTTGATTTCTGAAATGTGTGCCATATCCAGGCCTGGGTCAAGGCAAAGTCAGGAGTTGTGTCTGAGTCCCTTATGTTGGTGACAGGGACCCAAACACTGATGCCATCGTACCCCTCCCAGGATGTGCATTCAGCAGGAAACTGGGATGGCGAGTGCAGCTGAGACTTGAACCCAGGTGCTGATTGGAGATGAAGGTGTCCCAAGGGGTGTCCTAAACCATGATGCCAAACAGCCACTACTGTACATAGTGTATTAAATAGAACAATTTTGAAATCATGTTTAAGGAGGTAGAGTGGTCATAATCTTTTTGGGACATCATGGTTGCTGTCCATAGTTCCTTCGGCATCATTTTACACATTGTTGAATCTTACACTGTAATTCAGATTTGCCACTAAGTCAGGCTTTCCCAGTGATTGCAATTTATTAAAATTGTGCTGTACTTGTAAGATAGACTGAAAGGAATTGCTAGAGGTTTCTTTCCAAAATATATCAGAGATTGATTTTAATAAGTGTATAAGAATCCTTAGAATCCAAGTTTGTTGGAGAAATGAACGGAGTGTAGGCTGGCATGAGAGTTCCACCGGCTAATCCTCCAGCTCTCCCTTCCTCTCCCATCCTTCCCTCTCTCTCTGCCTCCCTCTCTTCCTCCCTTTCTCTTTGTCTCTACTCTCCCCCTCCTTCCCTCCCTCTACCTTCTTCTTCCCTGCACTCCCTCTCTCTGTCTCCCTATTTCCCCCTCTTGTGCACCTATTGTGATTTTTACTTGCCTTTCCCTGATGGCCAGTCGTCCTGATCAGTTGATCTTCAATCAACTGTTTCACTTTCATCAACTAGTTCACTACCCAAATGGTCACAGTGGCTGTGCCAGGTTGAAGCCAGGAGCCAGAAACTCCATCTGTCTCCTGGGTGGTGGGGTACAGGGCCCAAGTCCTTGAGTCATTGCCTGCTGCCTCCCAGGGTGTGCGTTAGCAGGGAGCCGGAGTCTCCCATCAGGAAGAACTGAGCAAAAGTGTCGTTTGGGTCCTGGCACGTTAACCACCTGCCCCTTTAGCTTCAGCTCTCCTGTCAAAAAGACTTGTTTCTGACACACTGCTGAGGGATCATGCAGGAAACATGTGTTTGCAGTGTTAAAATGGAGAGAAAAGCTGAACCAGCAATACTGCACTCTTTTCTTGAATCCTTTCCTCATGAGGTCATCCATCTAGAAATCTTACCACTTTAATGTCATAATTTAATGGAAAAACACATTACATAAGAATGATGTCTTGGCCTGGTGTTCAGGTGTTACTTAGAATTTTTTTAAATGGACGAGTGGCACTGGGCCTTCGAGGGTGCTTTTCCACTGTGTGTTGTGAACTTGATGTCCGTGTGTCTCCTCAGTATGAGTATGAGTTGGATGCAGTCGGCAGGAAAGTTGTTTTGGGAAAAGGCACATATGGGATTGTGTATGCCGCCAAAAATGTGAACAGTGGAGTGCGGATAGCCATCAAGGAAATCCCGGAAAGAGATGGCAGGTAAGTAGGTTGGCCTTCTGGAACCTTTCACGCTCTGCAGCTGTCATCTTGGGGCCCCACATGCTGATGCTGTAGAGGATTCGGGCTGGGTGGGTCAGGGAATGTATACCTCATTCGTGGCACAGGTGATGTACTTGTCTTTCTGTGTGGGACAGCTATGTTAGGGAACCAGAACAGCTTCCTGTGGACATGGGGACATAGGGATTGCTGAGGGTCCAATTTCAAAGGAAACTGTGTAGTTGTGTTTCTGCTCATTGCCTGGGTGTAAAGTTTCACACTTGTGTTCAAACAGTTTTTTTTGCAAATATTTAAATTGAGCTGTGATTAAATTGAGCTGTGACTTGTTGGGATGCATCATTATAAGAAAAAAAATCAGACTTTTAAAAAGTATTATTTTTATTGGAAAGGGTGATTTACAGAGCAGGAGAGACAAAGATCTTCCATCTGCTGGTTCACTCCCCAAATGGCCACAACAGCTGGAGCTGAGCCAATCCAAATCCATGAGCTAGAAGCTTCTTCCAGGTTTCCCACATGGGAGCAGGGTCCCAAGGCTTTGGGCCATCCTCTGCTGCTTCCCCAGGCCACAGGCGGGCAGCTGGATGGGAAGTGGAGCAGCTGGGACACAAACTGGCGCCCATGTGGGATGCTAGTACTTGCAGTTGAAACATGAGCCAGTTGAACCATTACACTGGACCCCAAATGACTCATTTTAAAGTGAAAGCATCCAATGTTTACAATTTAAACCCCCCTTTAAACAAAACAAAACAAAAACAAAACTTCACTTTCAACCTCCTCCATGCATTTTGGGTTATTTTTCTACCATCAGTACAGCTAATCAAATTATTCAGCATTTTCTGATTTGCTGAAATGTTAACTTCATTATGAATTTGCTCCACACATCTTCCCTCCCACCCCTTTTATTCCAGTTTTTGTTTATCTATTTGCCAAAGTCACAGCGGAGGGAAAAATAGAGAAGGATCTTCCACCCACTGGGTCACACTCCCACATGGCCACAGTGGCTAGCTTTGAACAGGAGCAGCTGGGCTTGAAGTGGTCTGATATGGGATGCTGGTACGCCCGGTGCACTGCACTGCAGTACCAGCACTCTCTGCACTTGTTTCCTAAGCAGCTGTCCAGTGCCGCTGTATAGAAATAACGTCCACAGTCGTGGCTGCAGCATCAGATGCAGAACCTGTGCTGTTGACAGGCTGTGGTGGGGCCTGGTACTCATGGGATTGGACAAATTGCCCTCCATCCTGGGGCCACTCAGGAATGAGGGCTGGATCACAAGGGACTTCAGGACTAAGAGCTTTTGTGCAGCATTCTCTGCCTTTGATGGAACAGTGTGTTAGGAAGTGTGGATTACGAGACTAGGCCTGATAGGATCTAGTTCTTTTTCTTCATTTCACTAATGGGAACAAAATCCAGGGCCAAGGAGCATTCAGCAACTTCCCCAAGGACACATGCGAGCAAGGCCGGCACCCAGCTCTCTGTATGCTGTCTCCTGCTCCTGTCTCAGCTCTCTGTATGCTGTCTCCTGCTCCTGTCTCAGCTCTCTGTATGCTGTCTCCTGCTCCTGTCTCAGCTCTCTGTATGCTGTCTCATGTAGCACTTTTGTGGGATGAGGGGAATTGCTTGCATGCACTGCCTACCTCTCTCCCTCATCTTAAAGATTACAAGCTGAGTGGTCTTACAGAAGGAAAAAAAAACCTCCAGGAAGACCTGGGACCTGTGTCAGGGCAGTCTGCAGCAGGTGTAACACAGGTGCCAAGCCCCTGGGATTGGGCAGGTGATGCCAGCTCTGTTTTTCCCCACCAGGTACCCCCAGCCTCTTACAGAGGAGATAACCGTGCACAGATACCTCAGACACCGCAACATTGTTCAGTACCTGGGCTCTGTCTCCGAGGGCGGCTACCTGAAGATATTTATGGAACAGGTGCCTGGAGGTGAGTAGTCCCGTCTGTAAGAACAGCACGCCTCTTAGGCGTCAGAATGCCTTAGTTTGAGAAGTTAGATGTTCACTTTCCAAATGTCTGTCTGTCTCTCTCTCTCTCTCTCTCACACACACACACGCACACACACACTCTTTCCTGTAGCCCTTGGCCCTTTGTGCCCTAATCAACTATGTAAAGATTATCAAAATAAAATAACAATTACAAAAGAAGAGCTGGAGAAGAGGGGGACGCAGGTCTTGAAAACAGCCTTACAGAATCAAATTGATGAAGATGACGCTCGCTTAGAGGAACTCTGACGGTCATGTCTGGAGCCAGATGCCTCTCTGTCTACAAGCTGGACAACTTTAGGCAGCCTACTTTAATTTGCTGTGTGCCTTCAGTTTTCTAGCGAAACAAGTGTTGCAGTTGGAGTAGTGGCAATTATTTTGGTAGTTGGAGTTACAGTTATTGGGATAATAGCCGTCTCTGGTGGGATGTTGGCCAGATTAAATGAGAGAGTGTATGGCCAAGGACCGATAGAGATAAAGGTCAAGAAGTGTTTGCTGAAATCATAGTAAACATCATAATTGGCTTTTGACAATATTTGAATACAACCATGAGATCATCCCGTTAGAAGTGCGATGGCAGAGGAGCGCAGCCGTCTCCATCTGCAAGAGCCTCCTGTCTGGGTCTGCCCCACCTCTGACATATGGAGGTGAAAAATGTGACTTTAACCCAAGCACAGTGGCCAAGGCAGTTTCATAAAGCAGCAGGTATGGGCCCTGAGGTGTCGGGAACACCGGCCTCACCTCCCACGGTTGGAGAGCAGCACTTCCCCTCTTCTGCTGACCTTGGGTAGCTGCACAGACTAAGCCCTAAGGGATCACAGGGCTCCTTATTGCTCCCACCCTGCCCCCTTAGGCCCATGTGTTGACTCCCTGCACTTCGTTCACCGCCTGTGGCCACAAAGAAGACACACTTCACATTCAGGCCAGAGACAATTCCATCATCATAGAAACAGCTCCGGAACATGAGTGATGGCGCCTCACTCTCCTTCCCTAACCCCTTACACTTGAACCTGTCTCATCCTCACGCACCTCTGTTGTTAATTTCTAGGAAGCCTTTCTGTTCTCCTGCGGACGAGATGGGGGCCAATGAAGGAGCCCGCAATCAAGTTTTACACCAAGCAGCTGGTGGAAGCCCTGAAGTATCTCCACAACAACCAGATAGTGCACCGAGATGTAAAGGTACCTGTTCCCCTGTGCTGCTGCTGCTTTGCTGTGTGTGGCCGGCCACGGGAGCCCAGAGCACAGTGCTAGCCTCTTGGGGACTCGCACAGGGCACAGCTGAGCGCAGGGCTCCCCCAAGTGTGCAGTCTGCTCTTCTTAGTGCCTTGGGACACTTGCCCAAGGTCCAACTCGGTTTCACGCCCATTTGTTGGAATCTGTCTGAGCTGGGTGGGTTTTTTTTCTTTCCCTGCAGGGTGACAATATTCTGGTGAACACATTCAGCGGAGTGGTGAAGCTCTCTGACTTTGGAACCTCAACACGTCTTGCAGGTGTGAGCCAGTGCACGCGCACCTTCGCAGGTAAGCAGGACAGAGTTTGGCACGGGGCAGCTGCTTGGAATTAGGCTTTCTGCACGAGCTGTGACCACTCCAGACTTAGGGTCTTGGGTACTTTTTCAGTGCCTGGTGGCCAACTGATGCAGGAGCCCCCAGCTTTGCCATAGGGGGGTGCTCAGCTGGCTGCCCGTGCTGGCCAGGTGGCCCTGTTTTCTTTTTTGATCTTGCAAATGTGGAGGTAGGTTGAGATTTCCTGAGCATTGCCAACCCATCAATCGGACGCTAGCACCTGGTGCAAAGTAGGGGTCATTCTGAACAGCGCTTGTCTCACACAGTGGCTCTTTTTTTATTATATTGTTTACAATCTTTACATAGTTAATTAGGGAAACAAAGGTTCAAGGGCTATAGGGAAGTGGGTAAGACCATTGTGTCCATATTGTTTCCTTCATGTATCTGAGGTAAAGGGGGATATTGAGGGAGAAGCCCCACCCAGTTTCCCACCCACCCCAAGTCCGTATGTGGGGCATGCTCTGAGATACTTGCTCAAGTGGTTTTGATAGTTCACCAGATATGAATCGCTGCCAATCTCGCCACTCCAAGCACGATGAGGTCGTTGAAGAATCTACTGATGGACATAGTCCATTATAGAGTTTCCATTTTCCAGTATTTCGCTGCCAACATATAGCTGAGGTGGTTGATTGACTTGTTCTTTCTTCTGTCTTTTCTTGGTTATGGTTCTGAGTCCGGCATTTCGATTGGGGAGATCCCCACAGAAACTTTGAGATATTCCCAGACCAGATTCTTGTGTGTTCTAGCAGGTGCAGGGCCCGGCACAGTCCATCACCACGATCAGCTGGTGGTTGCAATTGCTGGGTTGGTTCTGTTTTCAGCTCCGACTTCCACTGGAACCAATGGGTGTTGCAGTCCAGCCTGCTTCTGCCCAGCACATACTCGGCCCTCACGTAAACCAGTGGGAGTTGCAGCCTAGTCAGAGTGACCCACAATAACCCCCACCAGGCCCGCCCCTACCCTGGTTTGCCAGTATGTGTAGCAGACTAGTCCAGTCTGTCCCACATCCCATTTGGCTCTTGTACATGTTGATGGGTATTGAAGCTTAGTTCTATCTAACCAGCTCAACTATCCAGCCCTCATGGCTGTTGTTGAGTGCCTCTCTGTCTAGCCACCCCAGCCCCGTCCTAGTTTTTGTGCCCTCCTCCATGTGGGAGTGGTAACCTAAGAGGGAGGAGCCCACTATTTCCCTCCCAGGTTGCTCTCACTCCGGTATTATGGACTCTCCAGGTGGTTCTGTGGTTTGACTTGACAGAATTAGCCCCCGGTGCCAGCTTCTACCAGCTGATGCTGTGGCTAAGCCCAAACAACCCTCACCCACTCTAATTTTTGCACCAGTGGGAACAATCAGCCCAGCCTGGCTTTTCCCTGATCTAGGCCACATGCGGTACACAGGTGTTGTAGCCCTGCTTAGTCTGGTCTGTCCCCATCCCAGCCCACGCTCTCCAGTGGGAGTAGCTGTCCAGCAAGGGGACCCCCGCTTATTCCCCCTGCCGGCTCTGCCCCCTCCCTTCCTGGTTCTCACGCGTGCTGATTGGGTGCTGCAGTCACATCCGGTACAGGCAGCCTTACCTTGGCATTTTGTATTGTGCACTGGTTTTTGTCGCAACCAAACCTGACTCGACCCACACTCTGTTTTGGTGCTCGGATTTGCCAGTGGATGACGTGAACTGATTCAGCAGCCTGGTCTGCCCCCGACCCATGCTAAATGTATGCCAGTGGGAAACTTTCCATGGCCTGTTTTGGGCTGTTTCCTATCATGCTTCTTGCGCTAACCTGCAGGGACTGTGTCCTGCCAGAGGAGTTGCCCAGGCTCCTCCATCAGAACCTCTCCCAATGCCAGATTTCACACATACCAGGGGGTCCATGAGCCAGACCAACTCAGTTCACCTCCTGTCCTAGCAGGAACAGTGGCCTTTCCTGACTGGCCTTCAGCCCAATCTGGCTCTTGCTGTTGGGTGTTTCAGCCCAGCCATGGCTCGTCCATACCCACATATGGGTCACATATGGCTCAGTAGGGGTTGAGACCTAGCCTAGTCAGTCCCAAATCTCCCCTGGTCCTCCAGGACACCAGACAGTGTTGGGGTCTGACCCAGCCTGGTGCATCCAATCCCAGTCCACACTTGTGCCAAGGGAGACTACAACCATTTCCTGATCAGAACGCAGCCCCCATTCCAGGCCATGCGCCCCTTGGTGGGAACCTCAACCCAGTTAAGGTGTCCCCTTAGCTCCCCAGCCAGGCCTGTTCCCAGCCGTAGATCACGTGCATGCCAGTGGTTGCTCTGACTCAGCTTAGCTCAGCCCCTCACCTGTCCCAGCCTCTGCCTTAGACACTGTGGCTTTAGCATCACTGGCTCATGCAGACCAGTAGGTGCAACAGCCTAGCTCGGCATGACCTGTGCTCCATGCTGGTTTCTAGTTTCACTTGTGTGCTAAGGTTTGCTCAGTCCTGCCCGGTACACCCTGTTCCATTACCAGTTCACACATTAGCCAGCTGTTGGAGCTACTTTGCCTAGCTTGTCCGACCCCCAGGTCTGGACCGCATGTTCACCAGCGGGAGCTATGACTCGCTAGGGGCATTTCCCAAGTTCCTCCACTTGACCCACTCCCAGACCCAGTTCTCATACATGCCAATGGGTTTTACCTGTGCCTGGCACAGTCTGGCCTTCCATTTGGCCGTGTATGAGCTGGTGAATGTTGCAGCCCGGCCCACCCCGCACCCTATTCAGGATGCACTTTTGGGTGCTGCTGCCTTGACCAGTCCAGACTGTTGCGGGTTCCTTTACCTGTGATTGATGGCAAGCTTCTTGGTCACACCTAGCTTATTCCATCACCACCCCAACTCTTGAGCTAACCAGTGGGGCTAGAATTTCCACAGGTTGTGGCCCACACATCCCCCACAGAATCTACCCCTGGATATGGTTCTGGAGTGCTGGTTAATGTCATGACCCTGTCTAATGTGACCCATGTTGGGTAATAGGATATGCTGCTGGACAAGCCCCGAGCCTTAGCTTTTGCATAAACTGGTGTTCAGTGCTCAGCATTGTTCAGTGATTACAAGTTCTTCAAAGGAAGAGTTGCTGGCATTGGGAATGTTTAGGATTGACTCACATCCCAGAAGCACAGGGGGTTCAACCTGGAACTACCTAAGCAGCGATTCAAAGAACCAAAACCACAGAGCTTGCGTCCGGGCGGCCAGCAGGTGGAGCCTGGTGCCAAATGGTGCGCTGGCCGCCCAGGGATAGCTCACCATGTGCACATGGTGGCCGTCGTCTGGGATCCAGGCATGAGACGCCCCGTACTGAGGCCCACCAGCAGCCTCCAGTTTAAACCCCCAGGCCCTAGGTCGTGCCCCTCCCCAATCCCATTCACTGCCCAATGAGGGTGGTGAGTGGACCCCGGACCTACCCAGTCACGGAGACTTCCCCCCTCGGTGTACTCACCCCAAAGGGAGCAGCCCCCAGAGCCCAGGCAGGCCAGGGGACAGCTCACCACGTGCACATGGTGGCTGGCCTCACACACTGGCTCACACAGACCTTTTTGGTCTGCCAGAAAAATAGCTGGTTCCTTAGCGGGCTCTGGCCCTTAGCGCTGGCATGTGGTTCTTGGTCATGTGTCCATCAGAGAATGGTCCAGGTGTTGAGAGGAATCAGCAGCTAGCCTTATTGTGGTTATAAGACCAAGAATCAGCAGAAGGATGTGCAAAAGCTGCCTGTCACCTTTTGAAATTACCACTTAAAAGCAGCCATAGGGCCCGGCGGCATGGCCTAGCGGCTAAAGTCCTCGCCTTGAAAGCCCCAGGATCCCATATGGGCGCCGGTTCTAATCCCGGCAGCTCCACTTCCCATCCAGCTCCCTGCTTGTGGCCTGGGAAAGCAGTCGAGGACGGCCCAATGCATTGGGACCCTGTACCCACGTGGGAGACCCGGAGGAGGTTCCTGGTTCCCGGCATCGGATCGGCGCGCACCGGCATTGGCCCGTTGCGGCTCACTTGGGGAGTGAAACATCGGACAGAGGATCTTCTTCTCTGTCTCTCCTCCTCTCTGTATATCTGACTTTGTAATAAAAATAATTTAAAAAAAAAAGCAGCCATAGCAGAACCTTTGATCCTGGCTCACACATCGTGAACAGGAAAGATGTGCGCTCCCCGAGGGTCCCACGTAAAGTTCACGAAGGCTTTGCTTGAGCGGATAATGCAGCAGCTGATGTGCGATTGTAGCTTCTCAAAGACAGGTGGCTGTGCTCCGTCGCTGAGGTCCCGAAGCCCAGCAGCCGCAGCTCGGCTGCCCTCTGGTGGCTGATGTTTCAACTGTGAGAGATGAGCACATTGGTGCACTGTCAGCAGACATTTGCATTGCGCCATCCAGGGAGACTAAAAAGCAACAGGATTACTTCTCAGTTGGTGATGTAAGGGGGGGAGGGGGCTCCATCTCCAAGTGAGAACTTGTTGTAGCAGGGTGTCTCTCAGAGGGTCTTGAAGAGAATGTGTTGGAGTTTGGCTCACTGCTTGGGGTATGTGGAGAGAGAGATAGACACAGGTGAATACGGATGTGGAATTGGCTGGGTTTTTGCTCTTTGAGCATTGTACAAGCCTAACTGAAAAGTGCTTGTAGTCTCTTTGGAAGCCACCACTTTGCTCGGTTAAGAGAGGGCTCAGGATCAGCCAAGAAATATTTCAAAATGCGAAACCCTAACAGATTCTCTCAAAAATTAGCATCTCTGGGCCCGGCGGTGTGGCCTAGCGGCTGGGGTCCTCGCCTTGGGGGCCCTGGGATCCCGTATGGGCGCCGGTTCTAATCCCGGCAGCTCCACTTCCCATCCGGCTCCCTGCTTGTGGCCTGGGAGGGCAGTTGAGGAAGGCCCAATGCATTGAGACACCGCACCCGCGTGGGAGACCCGGAAGAGGTTCCAGGTTCCCGGCTTCAGATCGGCGCAGCACCGGCCCGTTACGGCTCACTTGGGGAGTGAATCATCGGACGGAGGATCTTCCTCTCTGTCTCTCCTGCTCTGTGTATATCTGACTTTGTAATAAAATGAATAAATCTTTAAAAAAAATAGCATCTCTGAGGAGGAAAACACACAGCCACACATGTATAATTCATTATTGCAGATCACACTTCTCAGCTAATTGCCTTGGGGAGGCATGGATTTTGCATTGCAAAATGATGTAGGGATGATGGAGAAGGAAAATGCCCTTGCATGTGTTTGCTGTGAACGGAGCGCTGCAGCAGCTGGATGGTGTGGGGCTCAGGGATGGGGGGTGACGAGGCCCACCCCGGACCCCAGACATGCCCTTGTCCTTTGGCCCCCACTGGCCCCTTACACACTGTGTGGGACAGCTGCCCTTGGCCTGTGGCTTTTCCAACCATCCTTAGGGAACAGAGAGAGCATCACTGGCGCTGTAAGGGACAAACGCAGCCAGGCAAGGTGCCAGGGGAAGGTGCTGCTCCATGCTTGTCATCCATGGCTGCCTCTGCCCTGCCTGTGGCAGCTCCGGTGGCAGGCAGCGCCATGCTCTCGCTCGGGAGTCTGCAGTTGCAGCTTTTCCCTCTGTGGCCTCCGTCCCTGCTCGCCAGCTGCAGGAGGAGAGCCGGGGGCAGACAGTCGCTCCTGGCTAGCCCTGCTCTAAGCTCTGAGCATGCTGCTGCCCATCGCTCTTGGTTCTTATGGAACCTCTGGCTTTCATTCCCACAGAGGGACATGGGCGTGGGCCGGTGACCTGGCCTTCACCTCTTGTCCTCCTTCCCACTCACTGGCCCCTCACATCTTTTCAAAGATTGTTTTTTATTGGAAAGGCAAGTTGACAGCGAGAAGGGGAGAAAGAAAGATCTTCCATCCACTGGTACACTCCCCAAATGGCCACAATGGCTGGAGCTGCATGATCTGAAGCCAGGAGCCAGAAGCCTCTTCCTGGTCTCCCATGTGGGTGCAGGGTCCCAAGGCCTTGGACCGTCCTCTGCTGTTTTCCCAGGCTACAGGCAGGGAGCTGGATGGGAAGTGGAGCAGTCGGGACACGACCTGGAGTCTGTACAGGACCCCGGCACGTGCAAGGTGAGGATGACCCCTCGCTTTTTTTTTTTTTTAAAGATTTTATTGTTATTGGAAAGCCAGATATTCAGAGAGGAGGAGAGACAGAGAGGAAGATCTTCCATCCGATGTTTCACTCCCCAAGTGAGCCGCAACGGGCCGGGTTGCGCTGATCCGAAGCCGGGAACCAGGAACCTCCTCCGGGTCTCCCACGCGGGTGCAGAGTCCCAAATCCCTGGGCCGTCCTCGACTGCTTTCCCAGGCCACAAGCAGGGAACTGGATGGGAAGTGGAGCTGCCGGGATTAGAACCGGCGCCCATATGGGATCCCGGGGCTTTCAAGGCGAGGACTTTAGCCGCTAGGCCATGCCGCCGGGCCCTATGGCTGCTTTAGATGTCATTCAAGGCCTTGGTACCAAGGATATCCACCAGGCCAGTTTGACTGCCTTTGAGTGGAAGACCTTCTGGAGAAGACCCTAAGCCAATGTTTCCACCATGGCTTACTCATTCAGTGGCCTGGGTTCCCTAACCTTCAGCCCACTGTCGAGAGCATATGGCTGTCTCCCGGATCTGATGGCAGCCCCCTGTGTGCTGTGGAAAGATGCTGCTGTTCCCTCCGGAATCGGTCCTCCCTGCACCTTACTTCCATGGCTGAGTGTGCCTGACGAAGATCTCCCAACCCCACACCTGCTCAGGGGCTTGGGGTTAGGAAGTGACGCCTGTGCCAACAGGCCCTCCCTGGGCCATGGGAAGCTGTGCCCACCCTTTCTTAGCTATGCTGTGCTTTGCTTCATTAACTACCAAACTTGGGAGCTCTGAGCTCTGGTGGTATTAAGGGACCCCCCTTTTAAGTGTAGTTATCCTGAGTTGAACTCTGTAGCTTGGGAGAGGGGAGGCAACCCAGCCTGGCACTGTCTGAGGCAGCTGCCCACCACACACACCTTCCCTGCAGTGTCTGCCTTCCCAACTTCCCAACACTTTAAGTGCTTACTCTGGATCTTGTGACCTCCCTGGGCATGGGGCCTGAAAGCTGGATGAGCAGCTTGAGATCCCCCCTCCTCCCTTGGCAAGCATTCACTGCCTGGCCCCTGCCCCACCTGCTGCCCTAACAGCCAGGTGGCATCTGGAAACCTCGGTTCAAAAAAAAAAAAAAGTGGCTCCACATCATGTCTTCTTGGCTGGGACCTGAGCAGTGCTGTTGGGCAGGTTGGCCAGGACTTTACAAAGTGGTGCACACACGCCTTGGAGGAAGTGAGCCAGGAGGCTGTGAGGCCCCTGACAGAGCAGATTGAAGGCAGCTGGTCAGTCAGTCTTGTCTTATTTTGTTTGTCTGATTTACAGAGAGGGAAAGACAGAAAGATCTTCCATCTGCTGGTTCACTCCCCAGATGGCTGTAACGGCCGAAGCTGAGCTGATCCAAAGCTTCTTCTAGTTCTCCCATGTGGATGCAGGGTCCCAAGGCTTTGGGCCATCCTTTCTTGCTTTCCCAGGTCAAAGCAGGGAGCTGGATGGGAAGTGGAGCAGCTGGGATAGGAACTGGAGCAGGTGGGATAGGAACTGGCACCCACATAGGATGCCAACACTTGGAGATGGAGGATTAGCTAGCTGAGCCATTGCCCCGGCCTCAAGTAGGCCAGTTTCTCGGGATTTCTGTAGCATCGTATGTTCCCCAGTGCTGATCTTGACCTGTTCTTCCCATCAGAACCTGTTCTTGGGTTGATGTTTGCTTCCAATAAACACACTGACTGACCATGTTCTCTGGATGAGTTGCCGTCACTTCATTTTCTGTTTCTGACTTTATCTTCAAATTTATTTGTATTGGAAAGTCAGATTTACAGAGAGAAGGAGACAGAGTTCTTCCATATGCTGGTTCACTCCCCAAGTGGCCACAACGGCCGGAGCTGAACCGATCTGGAGCCAGGAACAACTTCTGGGCCTCCCACACAGGTTCAGGGTCCCAAAACCTCAGGCCATCCTCTACTGCGTTCCCAGGCCACAAGCAAGGAGCTAGATGGGAAGTGGAGCAGCCAGAACACACAGCAGTGTCCATTTGGGATCCTGCCACTTGGATGTGAAGGATTAGCTAGTTGAAGCTTTGTGCCAGCTCCAGATGTTAAAACTTAACGAGAAGGTTGTAGTAGGTAGCTTTTTCATGGCTGCTTTTGTTTTGATTTATTTAATCCATAGAGCCCTTTGCATTAATGAACACCTCCTGCTGGCATGTCTGATTATCAACTTCCCTGAGGCCCCTTGTGGTGGCAAACGCTGTGCCAGACGCCAGAGAAAGGTCTGGCAGCTCAACGTTGCATTGTGTCAGGCATCACCCACTGGGCTTCTCAGCCATGTGCCCTTGTCCAGGCTCCTGCCCCAGCTGCCACCTTGTGGGGTCATGATCATAACAAGAGCGTGGTTTTCCCAGGCTGCTCCTTGCTGTCTGTATAGAAGGAGTTTGGTTGTGTTGCAGCAAGGATAACCACTTGGGCAGGCCTGTTTGAATTGGCCACAACAGGTGCTCCTGAGTGATGTCCAAGTAACTTTGATGTATAAACACACAGAAAATTGGGAGCTCCATGGCTCATTGCTGTCACGCTGGTTCCTGGATCACTCAGGCTGCTGACTGCCAATGACTGTGTTGCACGCTTCAGGAGACATCGTGGTAAGCGCTGGGCTCTGTTTGAGTGCTTTCCCTTCTGAGTGGTGTCAGCTGCTTGGCAGACTTGACAGGTGCTGAGGGGTGGGAGGCCCTTGGTCTCCTGTTGCCCTGCGCTGGTAGTTTCTAGTGAGGGTTGACAAATCCCTCTCTCGCTGCCTATGACTGAACCTGGCCAAGTTGTCGGAACGCATGTGGGTCTCTTCCAGTGGCCAACGTTTGTCCAGAAACTCCATGGTGGTCTGGTCAAAGCACTCTCAGAGCTCTTCTGCCATGTGATACCCCTCCTGCCTGGTTCTTGCTACCCCTTGCCCCCTGCTTGGCTTAGCAGTGTACTCAGAAAGCACTCCACCCCGGCTTCCAGCGCATTGTCCTTCACCCCATTCAATCTTAATGCATGCCTAAGCCTGTTTCATCATTCACTTCCCAGAGATGCAAGCCGACACAGCCAGGCAGAGGCCCTTGCTGTCCTGCGTGTTCTTGCTGCCCCATCTGATGAGCACTGCTAGGGATGAGCCTCGTTTCCTTGTCCCCACTGCCAGCCCCGCCGCTCTGCTGTCCATCCAGAGGCCTTTGTAGATGGCACTCCTGCTGCTCTAGTTTCCCTGGGTTCAGTATGCCTGGGCACAGGTGGAGCATCCCTGTTCTGAGACGCTGTGGAACCTGAAAGTCTTTGAGCATCATGAAGGTGATCAACAAATTTCTGATTGGGAAGCATTTCTCATTTTCTGATGAGGCATATTTAGCCAGTGAAGTTGGCGTAAATCTCCCCAAATCCAGAGTAACTCCAACAGCTGTAACACAAGTGGACTGGGTAAGGGATACTTGCCCTGTACGTGCTGAGTGGGCTCAGCCTGGACATGCTGCGGAGGGACCAGCAGCTGTGTCTCGATGGGCTAGGGGTCAAGGAAGGCACGTGCATGGCTCTGGCCAGGAGATGTGGAGCTGGGGGCTCTTTCATGTGGTGTGGAGTGGCAGGTTGGCATGCCCTGGTTAAGTCCTGGCTTCTCCACTTTGGATCCACCTTCCTGGTAATCTGCATCCTGGGAGGCGGCAGGTAGGAGGTATAGTGCTTGGGTCCCAGCCACGCACAGGGAAGGCCGGCTGTACTTCGGGGCTCCTGGCTTCTGCCTGGCTCTTGCCGCTGTAGACATTTGGAAAATGAAGCAGTGGATGTAAAAACCTGTCTTCTCTCTCGTCTTCCCTCCCCCTTTCATTATTTGAAAGCGTACAACATTATTATTATTATTATCATTATTATTCTTTTGGGCAGGTTGCGCCTACCATTGACGAGGCAGGTGGACCCCACTCTGCGTGCTTTTCTGGCCACGTGGCACTCACAGGCTCTCATCTTTCCCCAACAGGCACTCTGCAGTACATGGCGCCTGAGATCATCGACCAGGGACTGTGCGGGTATGACTCCGCCGCTGACATCTGGTCCCTGGGCTGCACCATTGTGGAGATGGCCACCAGCAGGCCTCCGTTCCATGAGCTTGGCGAACCGCAGGCAGCAATGTTCCAAGTAAGACAAGCGCGGCCCTCGAGCTTGCCGCTGGGGTGGGGAGGAAGGCATACGCTTCTGAGATTTCAGGAACAGGAAGGCAGGGGGTCATCACCTGCCAAGAATGTCCACGCCAAAGGAAAATTCCCCTCTGCCTTTTTTTTTTAAAGATAGATTTATTTAGAGTTAGAGGGAGAGAGAGAATCTTCCATGCACATCGCGCCCCCAGCTGGCCATGGAAGAAATAACAGGCTGCCTGCGGGAGGCAGGAAACTGAGCCAAGGCTTCAGCTGTGTCAGTGTAGGGCCTAAGGGGTTTCGTTCCCCCCTCCTCCTTCCCCTACTCTCCCTTCTCCTCTGTCTCTTCCTCCCCTTCCCCCATTTCTCCTCTCCCCTCTCCTCCTGGTTCTTCTTGAGCTGTTTGGACAGTTTTTCTGAAGATAGTTTGACTTTTGTAGGTGTGGATCTGAAGCCCTGGGTTGGGGTGGGGAGGAGGCTTGGAAAAGCAGGGGGAGGCTGTGAACCCCAAGCAGATACATTCTAGAAAGACTTAAACGCCTTTGACGGGAACCGCTGGGCAGCAGGACTCATTGTCCACATGCTCTGTCACTGTGAGATGTGGCTATTCAGAACCCACCATGGCACACCCACGGGAGGGACAGAGTCCCTGCTAGTCTCCGGAGGAAACCATAGCAGGTGCTGCCAGGCCGTGGCTGGCGCGGGAGCGTGGTGGTAGGCCTGCCGCGGCTCCGGCCTTGCTGGTACTCACACAGTCTTTCCCTTGCTCCGCCTACAGGTGGGCATGTTTAAGACCCACCCCAAGATCCCGAAATTCCTGTCCGCGGAAGCCAGAGCCTTCATTCTGTCCTGCTTTGAGCCCAGCCCCCAGAAGCGGGCCACCGCCGCCCAACTGCTCCAAATGGGCTTCTTGAGCCAAGTGGACTGTGCGGACTGGAGCGACCCGGTGTTCCAGCCCTTGGGTGAGGCCTGCCCCACTGGTAGGTGTGCCCCTCCCCAGCTGGCCTGGAGTGGCCCATGTGCCCAGAGGGTGTTTCTGGGAAATCCAGCCCAAAGTGAGCATTGATTGCTCGACAGAGGCACAGAGAGCCTCCCTGGAGGCGTTTGGAGTCCACAGCAGGGCAGGAGCACGGCAGGCCCAGGCTGCGGGGCCACCCCCGTGGGGGGCCTGTGCTGCCTGTGACCCTGGCTCGGGGGTGTCTTCATGAGGTTTGTCTACCACTGGCTGTCCTGAAAGCCCCTGAAGCACAGTGGAGTGACCCCTGGCAAAGATGCCCCTTGGTCCCCTTTCCCCTTGCGTGACTTGGGTCACAGGCTGAGACAGTCACTCGTGGGCAGGGTAGCAGCTGGCCATCCCAGGCCTACATCTGGCTTACAAGTCCATGGTACAGGCGTGGCAGCCCGCCTTCCCAGCACCTGTGCCCTGCCTGGCTGAGCCTCCCCTCCCCCACAGAAGTCTCCCAGGTCCTGACTGAGTCCTCTGCAGCCCATCCCCTGAGCAGCAGCAGCAGTAGCAGCAGTAGCAGCAGCAGCAGCAGCAGTAGCAGCAGCAGCAGCAGCAGCAGCAGCAGCAGCAGCGACAGTGGCGAAGGCACTAGCCAGGGTGCCAGCAGTGAGGACAGCCGTGGAGCTGCTGGCGGCCCTGGCAGCATCGGGGTTAGCAGCAACCATGGCCCACAGCACGACTCCATCCCACCTGAAGCACTGTTGGAAGAGATGCAGGTGCCAGAGCAGCAGCGGGACCACCTGCTCAGGTACAGCCCGCTGTCCTGTCCCCGTGCTGTGCACCTGCCAGCGAGCTGGCCTTCCTCAGTCGCTGCCTGCCCTGCAGGGCAGTGGGAGCTGGGAGGGCCGTGTGTCCTGTGCCTGCCCCTTCCTCCGTGCACCCCTCACCAGGCATGGCCTCCTTCCTGTGCGTTCCTGCAGCATGGCATTCCCATGCAGCCCCTCCCACATGTGTGTCTGCCACAGGGTTCCAGAAGATGGTGTGTCCTTGTCCCCAGAGGACCGCGAGCTCCGGGCCATTCTATACCAACTTCTGTTGGAGAAGCAGAACCAGGTGGCTTCCAGCCTGCAGGAGTTCTTGGTCCAGGTACAAACCCTGCCCTGCTAGTGCCACCCACTCTTGCCAGGTGCAGCTTGCTGAAGGTCCAAACGGGGACCAGGGCTCATGCTGCTCTAGGGTACTTGCATAGGTACGATGAGCACCCTAAGTATTCCCCAAAGTCCTTCCCATCCCCAGCAAAAACGAAACACAAAAACCAATACTGCAATAATATGAATTTGCAGAATACTGCAGTGCTCTTGGGTATTTGGGGAGTGATGCTGCTCCCTGCTGGAGAAAAAGCTGCACTGCGGCAGACAGCCCGCCACCAGTGGGGCTCCCAGTCGCCAGCCTTCTTTGCAGCACTGGCGCGTGGCCACCTGCCCTACTCTAGGATACACCAGAGGTGCCCTCAGCGGCAGGGAGAACAGTATGGATGAAAGCATTTGCATTGACCCTCAGACATGGTCCTGGCAAACTGAGGCTTCCTCCCTGATTTTATTTTTTTTTAAGATTTATTTATTTTTTTTTTAAAGATTTATTCATTTTATTACAGCCAGATATACACAGAGGAGGAGAGACAGAGAGGAAGATCTTCCATCCAATGATTCAATCCCCAAGTGAGCCGCAACGGGCCGGTGCGCGCCCATCCAAAGCCGGGAACCTGGAACCTCTTCCGGGTCTCCCACACGGGTGCAGGGTCCCAAGGCTTTCGGCCATCCTCGACTGCTTTCCCAGGCCACAAGCAGGGAGCTGGATGGGAAGTGGAGCTGCCGGGACTAGAACCGGCGCCCATATGGGATCCCGGGGCTTTCAAGGCGAGGACTTTAGCCGCTAGGCCACGCCGCCGGTCCCAAGATTTATTTATTTTTATTGCAAAGTCAGATATATACAGAGAATAGGAGACAGAGAGGAAGATCTTCTGTCCAATGATTCACTCCCCAAGTGGCTGCAATGGCGGGAGCCGAGCCAATCCAAAGCCAGGAGCTTCTTCCAGGTCTCCCTTGTGGGTGCAGGGTCCCAAGGCTTTGGGCCGTCCTCCACTGCTTTCCCAGACCACAAGCCGGGAGCTGGATGGGAAGCAGGGCCGCTGGGATTAGAACCGGCGGCCATATGGGATCCCAGCACGTGTAAGGCAAGGACTTTAGCCGCTAGGCCACGGCGCCGGGCCCCCTCCCTTGTAGGAGGCAGCACTTACCCAATGTTCTGGGCCTTTCTGAGTCACTCTGAACATTGTGTGTGTCTAGGGCTCAATAGAGCTGCACCTCTCCATCAACCACATCCAAAGCATCATCGGGATCCTGCGGGACTTCATCCACTTGCCAGAGCGCGGGCTCATGGTGGCAATGATCTCAAAGCTCAAGACGGACCTCAACTTCCACAGCCTCGCCATCAAGCAGATTCACCTGGTCCTGTTTGCCTTCCAGGATGCAGTAAGTGCTGGCACGTGGCCCTGGCACAGATTTGAGGTCACAGGATTCAGGTACCATCTTCTCCCAGGGTGCCATAAGCTGCTTCTGTGTCCCGGCCTGAGCCCCAAGGCGGCAGATGCTGCTCAGTAACTCACGAGGAAGGGCAGGTGTGCACTGGGCCCCACAGAGCAGGAATGACAATGACCATGGACTTGAGCAGCTCAGTGCCACTCCTCCCCTGGAGGTTTTGAGTCCCCAGCATGTCTCAGGGGTCCTGTCAGAACAGGTCAGACAGAAATGCAGACGGGGGAAGCAGACGAGCCAGCCAGAGCTCGTTAGTTCTGAGATGTAGTCTAAGACCAGAAATGCAGTTTTGTGCTTTTATTTTATTCTAGGTTGATAAAATGTTGATGAAGCACTTAAAGGGGCCCTACTGGAAATTAGCAATGGACATCGTGTACCAGGCGGTGCAGGCCGCCATCAGCACACTCGTGCCAGGTAGGGTCCTGCTGCAGTCAGTCCACTTGGCTCGGGGAGAACAGAAGGTGCCGTTTCCAGGATGCTGCTTTTTCTTTCTGACTGTGGCTCTGCGCTCAGCATGATTCAAGGGCTACTAAGAGAGCTCAGTGTCACGTGTCCCCGAGACTGGAGGCAGCTGAGTGCCCAGACTAGGATTGTGACCTAGGAGAGAATGTGCGTGAAGGCCTAGAGCCCTCCTGGGACAGTTCCGTAGCCCTCTGCCGGGGTGCTAGGCAGACTGTTGGGTCCTGAGACGGCTCTGCTGCCCTAGCCGGAACGCCTCCTGTTGGCACAGCTGGCTGTTGAAGGGGCACTGCTGCCCAGCCAGGGCTCAGCTGCTCCTTGCTTGGCTGACGAGGCCTGTCCTCCCCAGAGGCACCTTTTGTAGGAATCTGTCCCAGCCATGGTCTGAGGTCTGGCTGCACCTTGGGTATCCCTAGCTAGCTAACTTCACACCCATGTGCCATGCTGGCTGTCAGCTGGGTAGGTGACATTTGTACTGTGGAGGGCCCGGTGGTGGCTCCCCTGCCAGGCACTGCAAGCTGTGGGCTGGGCGGGAACAGGCCCCTCCCTGGCTTAGGCCCCTGCTAACCTGGGGTTTCTTCTGTGACTTCATAGAACTCCAAAGCTGCTCTCAGTCTGCCTCTGCGGGACCAGACCAGATCGTGGAGCAGGTGGACAGGCTGCCAGGCAGTGGGCCTCAGGCTGACCCGACCGACGCGGCTGTTGGAGGCCATGGTGCCGCATCTGCCCTGCAGGGCCAGCTGCACTCGAACGTCCAGTACAACCACCTCCGGGAGGGGACCACCCAGTAAGGCTTTGTGGGTCTTTGGTCTGTGAGTGGGGTGGGGAACATAAGGAACTGGGCAAGGGGACATCCGTGGCTTCAGCTGCCCTAGCCCGGAAGAGGCGGGCTCCAGAGTGCCGGGGGCTGCCACAGGGTTAGGGTTTCTTGGCACTCAGCCCTGTTCAAGGGCACAAGCACCTTGACTTCCCTCTCTGTGCCTGTCCCTTCACCCAGCAGTGGTTGGTGGCTGTTCACCCCTGAGTTAACAAGTTGGCTGACACATGGGTCTCGCACTGCCCTGCCCGCATGGCAGGGATCAGCGGGATACATTCCCAGCCAGGGGAAACCCTGGCACTGCCATGTTTCTACACACTCACCCGACTGCTTGCTCCCCTCCACGGAACATAGCAGGCACTAAGATGTTCATGAACGAAACACACAGCATGTGCAGCCCCCAGGCACGGCAAGCAGGTGGGCCTTGGGGAGATGGAACGATGGCCCTTCAAGTTTTGTCTTACGCAGAGCTGTTCGTTTCCGTTGAGGAAGGTCCGTAGCCCCTGGTGGTAAGCAGTTGAGCAGCAGCCAGCGTGTTCATGTACATGGCTGACACGTGTTCCCATGCAGCCTTATGGCGCCAGACGCCGCGGCCGTGGCTGCCGGGCGGAATGCGTGCCTGGAGGTCACCAGTCTGGCCCTGTGGCAGAGCCAAAAGCTTTTTCTACCGGTGGGTGCAGGTATGAGCTGGAATCAACTCCCCTGCCACTGTGGAAGGAGGTAGCTTGGGCGCAGGCCTGGTGGTGGAAGGGTTTTTCGCTGCCTTCCTCCACTCAGTGACCTCGGAATAGTGACTGCTTGGAGAACCCCAGCCACTGAAAGCTTACTTCTGCAGTTTCCAGTATGCGTTAAAGAACCTGCCACTGGGAACAGAGGCTGCGTGGCAGCCTGAGCCGAGCCGAGCAGCATCGGCCTGTCCACAGCCCCGCCTTTTCTGGCTCAGGGATTGCATCACTACCCTGAGCCAGAGGTGCTGGAAGGCGTGCGGGGCGTGCAGTGTCCTGCGGGAGGGCCCTTGGTCTAGCTACAGACTTAGCAGTTCAGCTTTGTGTGCACGCATCTCAGCTTTCCGGGTGAGTTCAGAGCACTGAACAGCTCCAAACTGTTGGACTCCCCTGAGGCTGCTGTAACACAGAGCCTTCGCTGGGGCAGCCAGCCCAGGGCAGGACTGTCATTGGCCTAGCTATGGAGCCTGCGAGACCCAGTTCTCTGGCAAGCATCCTCTCTTTGGGGCTCGCCAGCATCTCACTAGAGCCTTCCTGGGAAACTCTGGGATCTTCTCCAAGGGAACATGACTCCCTGCCCCACCCCAATACCATCACCTTAGCCGTGCCCGGGGGAGGCACAAATTCAAGGCCATGGAAAAGAATGCTCTGAGCCCCAGAAGGAAACCTGAAGGGGGCTGCTGCAGTCAGGCTGTGCTCTGCTTCCTAACCCAGAGCCCACACTTAGGCCTGCCCCGTCGCAGGCGCCTCACTTCCCGCAGATGTGCAAGGTGAGTTCAGGCCATAGGCTGCTTGGCCAACGGCTTGTTTTCTCCCTCTTTTCCTTCAAACCAGTCTTTTGGAACACCTAATTCAGAGAGAAAGAAACTACCAGAGCTTCCTCCAGCAAACTCTGGAGGAAAAAACTCAGGAGCTGCATGAGCTGCAGCACAGCACGCATGGTGAGTCTCCCCTGCCCCGAGACCAGCATGGTGAAGATCAAGCCAGACTCTTCAACTCAGATTAAGCCTCGAGGAAACAATTGGTCATGTGTGCCCAGAGCTTGTCATTGCAATGGAAGGCAGCCAGGGCCACCATGAGGCACGAGGATGACCTTGCACATGCAGTATGGCAAGGTTGAGGCCACTTCCCAAGGCGGCCTCGTGTCCCTCACTTGCAAGGGATGACTTACCCTAAAGACAGCAGTTTCGGGTGAAGGGAGGTGTGTGTCCTAACTTCACTGCCTCAATTCTACTTAGCAAGTCTGGTCTGAAGTTAGAGCTACTCTGCCATACAGAATCGGGTAGCTCGGATATACTCTCCTTCGTGTGAAAGCTATCTCGTTCCCGAGCTATTCAAGCTCTAGAGAGAAAGCATTTTCAACCAGGCAGAAGCACTCTAAAGGGATAGTGAAGGTACATGGAGTAAGAGCACTCCAGGTAGCCCCTCGGAGTGCAAGGCTGGGTCAGAGTTCATCCCCCGTCACCTTTGCCTTCTGGTCTTTTGATTAAAAACCAACATTTCCAAAGCAAGTAGGCGGATATAGACACTAATGTACAACAAATTTCAATTTATCACAGCTCCTGCCGAGGACCCTGGGCCCTCTCAAGGGCATAGGACACAAATGAGTCTCTTAGAATGGTTGAAGCTGCAAGGAGCGGATGCAAGCCTCATTGAAAAGGTACCTTCATTGCTAAAAGCTTGCTCCTGTGCTGCGGCTCGAGTGTTCTTACGTGGCTGCTCTTTGTTTCAGATTGTCGAGGAAGGCTACGCGCTGTCTGCAATTCCTAACAACATCACTAAGGAGCAGCTGAGCCATCTGTACCAGCGGTAAGAGCCGCAGGATGGCCCTCACCAGGGGACTGTGCCCTTGAGGGTCACAAAGCGTGCAGGCTTTGTTGCCAGGGAGGCAAGGCAGGACCTGTAAGCAGGCAACACTGGCCTGCATGTCATCTTTATGCAGCACTGAAATGAAAGTTGGGACACCTGCTCCACTTGTGCGGGTAGCGGGGGCCTGGACACTGACTTCTCTGGCTGGTCCTGCGCTTGTGGATACTTGGGGAGTGAACCAATCTTTTTGAGCCTGTATTTGTTTAAAGCTTTGAAGAGCTTTTAAAAAATGCTGAAATTAAGTGACAGATCTTGCACCCATTGGCTCATTGCCCAAATACCTACAGTGGCCAGGGCTAGGAATTCCACTGCAGCCTCCCCTGGGGTGGCGGCCTCCCTCATTGTGCAACCACAAACTCTTCGTAGGACTTTGCCTTAAGGCTTGTGCTGGTCTGTCTGTCTTTCCTAGGGGTGGCCTCCTGTACCGGTTCTGGAACGCCCTCTCCCGGTATGGAAGCAGGCTTGGTGGGCCTCGCTAAACCGCCAGTAAGCCCATGCTGACAGTCAACACATGGGCTGCGTCTGTTATGTGCACACAATACATTAGGAAGATCGTGACACTGTAACAACCAACAGAACCATGCCTTGGTTTTGACAACCTTTATATGCGTAGATCCAGTGCCCTGGAAAAGGAGTCACCATGCATGCTGTGGCACTGGGTGGTGGAGGATGGCTGTGTAAAAACACTAGCCTGGGAGTCGCTGTTTTTGTGAAGTTAAACTGGCTCCTATGTATGAGCAATGTGCCTTGTAGCCGATGTGAATGACAGATGGATTAAACTGTCACCTGGCTGTTAATTTCATTTGCAAGTGGAGTTGTCTTCCTTCCCCTCTGTTGCTTACACTGCTCGTCTCGGGACAGGACACCGTGACGAGCAGGCTGGGCTAGCGCTCCTTGTGAGTGTACCTGCAAGGGCACGCGTCTCCCTGCCCACAACGGCAGGGTGGCGGCACTGGCTAGAGAGGATTTGCTGGAAGTGTAAAATAGGGGGGAAGCTTAATGTCTGCATTGCTCCGTAGTCACACTACACAACAATACACAAGCTGCATGCAGTTACTCTCCCTTTAATCTACATACCACGTAGTCTCACTGAAAGCTTACGGGAGTTTTCATTCCTCAAAGTTGAGAACATGCGGGGTGGGGGCTCCATACCTTTGCTGAGGGCACGACCCTCCCTTCGCTATCTCTGGTCTCTTGTTAACTGACTGATTTAAACTTAATCCACTGATTGGCCCCACGGACTTCAAAAGGGGGATTGCTGCTGTAGATGTGGTAGCCTAATTCCTCCAGAGGTGGCTCAGGGTCAGCTGTGGCAAACTGCGCGGCGTCCTCAATTTCCTTCCTCACTTCAACGTCAATTTCCTAGAAGTCAGATTCCAGGAGAAAAGATTTCAATGCACAGCAGCCGGTGCAGCTGTCCCACTGCTAACCATGGAGGACCAACTCCAACACATGTCCGCCTAGCGGCTACTCTGCGACCAAAAACCCACACTATCTTCTCAGAAAGGGATGCCTCTGCTCTTACTCTTAGCGCGCACTCAAGAATTCCTGCTCTTCTGGGTCCCAGGACCCAACACAATAGCCTTGTAGACATTCAGCATGAATTAAGGTCCCACCACGTCAAACGCAGAGGCGGAAACAGACAGCTCAGAAACGAGCCAACCGCGCAAGGCGACCGTACCTTTAATTCTTCAACACTGGCCAGATTGCTGTTCACCATTCTGTCCTTGAGAAGCATGATGGGGTCGCTCTTACTCCTGACTTCCTGAATCTCTTCTCGTGTACGGTAGCTGGGGAAACAGGCAGAATACAGGTGTATTCAGGTGCCAGCACCCTTGGGACTTTACTGTGGCACCTGAAAATTTGACAGATACCTGCCTAGATTTAAAACTTTTGGCTTTGCAACATATATGGCTGATGCTTCCAAGTATCTCATAGCTCTACAGCTGCTTGGGTCTCAGATGAAACTACGCTGCCAGTTCCCATGGCTCCTCCAGGGTGCTACACCAGGGGCCCTCAGACTGAGGCATCTCCCTCTCCCCTTCCCACTTCAGAGCAGCAGGGGCAGCACACCCGGGGATTCCAGGCTCTCCACTGTGACACTGTTAGAGCCTTTCCCTGGCCAACAATGCCACAGTGCATCTTCCGGTAGAGTTCGCTCTACAGGAGGCTCGTTTACGTCCACTGTTCCCACACTGTCCCAGTATAGCCTGGAGGTTTGGATTGACCCATTTGGGTATGGGAAGGCCCCCTGTGCCAGTTAACCTTGCTTTCTTTTAATCTCCTGGGACATTCCCAAATCCTGACCACCTTTGGCAGGATTTTGTGCCATTTGCTCGGTGCCCCCAAAGGCGCTACTCTATACTGTTACATCAGCCTCATTTCTTTATGCAACCAAGTGACTTAAAGCTTTCTTTTATTACTCTATAATGGAGGAATTTCCACAATGCATTTCATGTTGGAAACAATTTCTTAGGCAGCACTGCTTTCAGACTAACACTTAGTGCCAACACACCAATTTGGCAAGTGAAGCAAACTGGTGCCTGGCTTTAAAAGCCAATGTTGACATGCTCTACTGCAGCAGCTTCAAAGCCCACCTAAGCTGGAACACCCTCTCCACTTCCCCAAGCATACCTCACCCCGGGGTCACTCATGCTGTGTCCGTGGTAACGGTAAGTCTGCAGCTCCATCAGGATGGGTCCCTAAAACAGAACCCGGGGCAGTCAGGTACGGGACCACGCACAGCATGTCAACGGGACCAGGCCCAGCACAGACCTTTCCAGCACGATGTGGTCCCACGTCTATAGTCAGCTAAGTTGCCGCAAGTTCACCAGCTGAATGATTCCAATCTTTTCATTTCAGCCTCCTAGCGCACATTTCATTCTTCTCGCATTTAGTGGAAGTGTAAACTGCTAGTGGCTCAGTTTGAAACAAAAAGGCACCAGCCTCTTGCCCACCTCACACTGGTTTCCAGGGGTCTGGCAGCTAGTGCTGCTGCAACCAAGTTGTGATAGGAACAAAGCCAGCAGGTGCTTAGCGCCTCAGGTGTGAAAGCCCACGAGGGGGAGGGTTAGAGAGTCCTGCAGGTCAGCAGCCTGCTCGTCCTAGCCCACTTCCAGGAAGGAGAAAGCAATGGGCATGGGAGGAGCTGGCTCTAAGCGTTCAATCCTGCCTCAAAGATAACTTAGCCACATACCTGAGTTTCTTCATCTGTAAAATGGTCCAAACAATTATCCCTAAACTCAAAACCTAATCAACCCATCATTGTCCGTTGTTCCTCTGGGCATCTGGAAACATCGGGCGCAGGGTGTACTAGCCAGGGGCTTCCAGGCCCTCGTCTAACTGCAGCTTTGGTCATGCTGGGAGAGTAAAGATGCTACAAACCACTTGGCAATCTCACCCAGGGTTGGATCCTCCGCCCTCACAGCAGTTAGGAGAGGTGACGGTCAAGCCCAGGGCCCAGCTTCTCGGCCTTGAGTCCCAGTGTGGAAGTGCAGCCCACTGCAGCAAGCCTGTCCTGCTCGCACACTTTCTCCTGGCCTCACCCCAACCACCCTAAGCCTGTCGGCACTGCCAGCCACATCCCACTGGCCTCCTGAGATGAGGGCACCTGCCTGGCTCCTCCCTCAGATAACCACGGGCGTGCTGTCTATGCCACGCAATCCCAATGTGCACAGAGCACCTCCTGACCCTCCGGCAGCACTGGATGCTCTTTGCAGGCCATTCTCTCCGCTGCCCTTCCCGCACTTGCAGACATTGGAAGCACGGACTCAGGACTGTTTATAACACAAAGCCCCTAAATGCCTATGACACGGCCTAGTTCTATGCTGAGCACTGTGGAAAGGACTCCCAGCCGCTCACTTGCAAGGGTTTGGGGGTGAATTACAACGATGACCTGAACGAGAAGGGGAGAGGCGAGGCAAGCACCTGAGAACCGCCTGCAGACGGAGACCACAGTGTTCACAGGGCCCTGTCACCCTGCTGGACCCTGCTCCTCTCCACCTCAATAGCAGATACCCCTGGTCAGCCATGGCAGGCAAGTGGGACACCGCCTTTCTTGAGTGACAGTGTCTTCAGAAATTCCCAGCCAGGGACCTGACACTCTTACCTTTCCCGATCTACAATAGGCTGCCGCAAACTTTGTTGCTTCTCGGACACACAGGATATCCATTCCATCTACCTAACAAGCAACAGAAGGACAGAGCGTAACCACAACTGGCCCCGACCGTTTTACCTTGATGCAACCTGTTCACACCCATAGAAAAATGGAAGTGTTTTCTGTTGAGACAGTCACAGGTACGCCCACGGAACCTGACAGGCATCCTCACCCTCAATCCAGGAATGAAGTCGCCTCTCTTGTAGTAATCAGTGCTGGCTGCAGCTCTCTCAACAGATGTCCCCATCCCATAGCGGTTATTCTCACAGATGAAAATGCAAGGTAATTTCCACAAAGCTGCCATATTGTAGGCTTCAAATATCTGACCCTGAAAGTATAAGTCTCAAGTGGTTTCATTTTGTTCAGTTCTCCAGACTTCTCTACCACAGCTGTTGCTTTACTGGACATTTCTAGAGCGCTCATAAGGGACAGGAAACCCTGCCACAGCCCTGCCTTCGGCGGGGGAGGCACAAGGGAGGGCTGAGCCACTGAAGAGATGACGTGCACATGTCCGGCTACGAGTGCTACACTTGAGCGTAAATCATTCAGCTCAGAGCCTCTGCACGGCCAGCGGGCACCAGCGGCAGACAGCACTGAGTGCCTGGCTTCACAGCACCACCTGTGGGACTGGCAGTTACTGGAACGCTGGCAGGGGAAGCCGGAAACCAACAATGAAGGCTCAGGTACCATTCTAGGAATCTGACCCGGGCACCAAGACAACTGGTTTGCAATGAGTTTGAAACATTTTTAAAACTGCACTTAAAAAACCCTGCTGTTTTCACATAATAAGCAATGCTACCACCTTAGAAGCTTAACTATGAATATTAGAGTGAGCCCCATTCTTACCTGGTTAGCAGCGCCGTCGCCGTATAAAGTCAGACAGACCTCATCTTTTCCGTTATACTTACAGGCCAGAGCAATCCCAGCTCCCAGTGGCACCTGACATTAGTGACAATCAAAAAAGGCACCTCAGACATCCATGTGAGCTATGCATGCTCAAGATTATACCTCCTGGCCGGGACAGACAGAATGTGCCCTGCCGCCATCAGCTCCCACCTCGGTCCCCTTACCCCAGTGCCGGTAGTTAGGCAGTGAAGTGAGGTGAGTGCTCTATTCTACTACATCCAGTAAGCATCATGTTTCCCCCAAGACTCAACTCCTGATCTACAAAGTGTCAAAAGAAATACCCCAAACCCAGCTTTTCGTTTTTAGAGACAAAACACTTATTAAATCAATCTGAAAGCAAACCAAACAACCTGGGCACAATTTTGTTGCTAGTTGTTGCGCATTTGCCATTGACTGACTGACTAGAGTCCCCAGTGAGCAGCACAGGCCGCATGTCACTAGCAGGACTTGGGGCTCCTCAGCTCCTCCCTCCACCTGACCTGCACAGCAGTGCAGCGCTGCCCAGCAGCAGGCAGAGGGACAGCCAGGCTGACGCCGCGCAGCCATGCACCGAGACAAACAGAAAGGTGAAGGGACCGCTCCATGCCGGAGGTTCCTGCTTGCATATCACACACAACTTCCCAGAGGAAAATACTGAACCCACCACACAACTCTAAGAGTTCAAATGGTGGGGCGTGAGGCAACAGGTGCTGAAAAGCAACACCCCGCAGGACCCGCAGCCCCACTGCGTGCCTACCTGAGCGCCAACAATGCCATTGCCCCCATAGAAGTTCCTCGCATACATGTGCATCGAGCCTCCTTTCCCTTTAGCACAGCCGCCTCTGCGTCCTGCAATTGTACAGCGCACACGTGGGAAGAAGCACACACACGCCGGGTAGCACTCTGAGGCCCATCAGCAGAACTCGGGCCAATCAGCCTTCTTACTGGGCAGCCATCCCTCTTGGCAAGCATGCTGCCCCTCGTCCCCGCCTCCTTGCAAAGGACGCTCTGATGAGCCCCCGCCGGGCCCTCCTGCTCTCTCAGCACTCGGGTTGCCTTTGCATGCTAGTGTACTGCCCTGCCCTGGACATTTTTGTTTGTTTTTAGGTAGCAAACATCTTCTGACTCCTGGACTGGTAACTTAACAGTTCAAGAGTCAAGAGGGGGCTGGCGTGATAGCATAGTGGTTAAAGTCCTCACCTTGCATGCCCGGGATCCCATATGGGCGCTAGTTTTAATCCCGGCAGCCCCGCTTCCCATCCAGCTCCCTGCTTGTGGCCTGGGAAAGCAGTCGAGGACGGCCCAATGATTTGGGACTCTGCACCCATGTGGGAGACCCAGAAGAAGCTCCTGGCTCCTGGCTTCAAATTGGCTCAGCTCCAGCTGTTGTGGCCACTTAAGGAGTGAATCATAGGACGGAAGATCTTCTTCTCTGTCTCTCCTCCTTTCTGTATATCTAACTTTCCAATAATAATAAATAAATCTTTTTAAAAAAGTCAAGAGGGACAAAGGAAAAAGGGAGTGTTATGCAGATTCCTAGACGACACAGCACGGAGGGTTCAGTCCCACCCACTTCTGTCAGCATGCTTGAGCGACGGCATCTATACTGAGGATGTGGGCAGCACCACGGCAAAGCAGGTCAACCTGCTGCCTGTGACTGGCCTGTGGATGCCAGTTCTACTGTTAATGTTGATGGGAAAGCAGCAGCACTGCCCAAGTGCTTGGGCCTTGCTACCATGTCAGGGACGCACATGGAGTTCTGGCCGCAGGGCTTTGGCCCTGAGCTGCCTAGTGCGGCCACTTGGGAACTGAGCCAATAGATGGGAAAATTTCTGTCTCCGCCTGACAAATAAAACAGATCTCAAAACACACACACACCCTCTTCGGTGTCAGAGCACCAACTTCCAAAACTGCCAGAGAAGTGGGATGACTATACAAAACGGCCGATTGCTTTAAAAGCACAAGAGAGCTACCAGAGCAGCGAAGGAGGTATTTCTCAACTCAGTTTCCTTAAGATGCTAGATGCCAGGAGTACACAACGGAACATGTCTGACAAGCCAATCAACTCGTTTCCCCTTCCCATAAATCGAGAACAAACCTGTAAGTTCCGTGAGAATCTCTCGGACAGAAAGGCCACGCGTGAAGGTGAAGCCGTGAGCCCTGTAGGCTGTGATGAGGTGGTCTGTGGGGTTGATGCCAGCCTCCAGGCCCACACAGCAAGCTTCCTACATGACATGGACAGGAAACCGTGAGGCAACACAATACACGACTCTAAGAGGTTTCCACGCCTGATCCCAAACATCCCTGCTAGAACTTGCCACCAATAACCGCAAAGTGATTAGTTTTCACCCAAAAACGCAGTGGTGGGTAAGGCTGCAAGAGGCAGCCAGCGGATAGGCCGTCTCCTTCAGCCTGGACAGTGATTTAAACACAAAACCTCTGGAACAGATGTCAATGTTAAACTATTGAGAGAAGGTCACCAAAAAAGCAAACCCTCAAGGTCTGTCTTCTGGACTGCGCCCGTGACTCCAGCTGGCTAGGCAGCGCCCTGGCGTCCCCACCGACGTGCCTCCCGTGTTTGGTGCATGTGGCCTGGTTCACTCATTTCCTATACCTGGCTGACTCCTGCAAGCATCTGAACTGGTAACCTTCCACCTAGATCTACAACAACAAAACTAAGCAGTTCTTTCTTTGAAAGGTGAATATAGTCCAGGATTGCAATGTCAGGAAGTTTCAAAACAGTCTACTTTTTAGAACAGATTTGAGAAATTTAGCAATGTTATAAATTCAGTAGCCTAAGCTTCATATGGGTTGTTAGAATTCGAACTTTTATTCTAAAAAGATGAGCCTCAAACACTGGACACATGAAGTAGGGTAAAAAATTTTAAAAATCAATAAACAAATCACACTTAACTACCTAAATCACAGAACTATACAACAAATGTACACTCACCTGACCATCACACAAGTGACAAAAGCCACGAATAATCTTCTGCTTGTACAGCTGATCTGCCTTCAGCTCCATTCGGCGCACAGTCTGCATCATCCTGTAGTACTTGAGCCCGTCCTCCCTGGTGAGCACGGTGGTGACAGGGGGGCCCTCTTCCAGCCGGTGAAGGTCACATTTCTACAAAGCAGTGAGGGCGGGCAGTCAGCTTCCGGTCACCATGGAGCTGACCCTGTGGACTCAGATCTGACTCCATTGCAGGTGACAACAAACTGTGGTAAGCACGGGGCGTACCCAGAGCTGCTTCCTGACGCTCCCGACTAGGTAACCCTGCAGACCCCACGGCACGGAGCAGCGGGTGCCGGTGCAGGGCTGGGAAATCGTTTAGGTTGATTTTTGCTGAAAATGTCTAGAAGCCAACCGAGTTACGCAAATTTTCAAAGACTAATCTAACAATGTTCATATTCAGTTGTTTCAATTTTGTAGGTTTTTTCTCTTTAGGCTCCTCCCTGTCCTCCCAAACACCAGCAACATGCTAAAAATAAAAATTCTTAATTTTTGGTAAACAACTCTGAAGCTTCAAGTTAGGAAACATTTGGAAGAAAATGAAAACAACATCAAAAGGTCTACTCCAAGTTAAAAAAAAACATAAAAAACCTTATCATTGTGTATCTGTGGAAGAACAGTTATTAATACAAACACTTCTTACCTTAATTTCAAATGTAGCATCATTTGCAAAATTACGAGCTGCCACCAGCACTCTGCTTGCCTTGAAAGAAACACACACACACACAAATCAGTACTTTGACAGTTACTGCGGGTCATGACGACTCGTTATCACGGCGTGCTGCTCATGGCACTTTAATAAACCCCGACATAATCATGGCCTTTACTTCTATTCTGCTCACAGTGCTGGTATCCTCCTTGTCTTCCAAAACAAATCCATACTTTGGATAATCTAATATAATCACACCTCTATCTGAAGGCAGAGACAAAGGTGGCAACAACCAAACCCATTCATTCCAGTACTTTGTTTTCAGAGGAATCCTCAGGAGAGGAGCTGATGTTGCGGCACATCAGATCAAGCTACCACGTGCAACACCAACATCCCTTACTTAATGCTGGTTTCAGCCCTAGCAACTCTGCTTCTGATCCAGCTTTCTATTAACGTGCCTGGGGAGGCAGCAGGTGATGGCCCAACAGCATCCATGTGCAAGACCTGGGTGTGATTCCTGGCTTCGGCCTGTCCCAGGCACAGCTGTTATAGGCACTTGAGGGGAATGAATCAGCAAATTGAAGAGATCTAGTCTTTCTGCCTTTCAAATAAACACATATTTAAAAAAGAATTTGTCATGAGAATATGATGAATGTCATGTCTATCCTGAAAACAGAAATCTCTGTGCTTTACACTATTCTTAATCATAATCAGCACATTTGAACCAGCTGAAGGTTTACTCTCAATACCACACTTCACATCAAACCAGAATTTAATCTCTATTTCAGAGCCTAGTGGGTGAAGACACTCCTAGGGATGCCTCCGTCACACAGCCAAGTGGGTCCTGGGTCTGCTGCCAACGCCCCCTTCCCCGTGACCTGCACCCTGGCAGGCAGCAGGCCGGACAACCATGCCGGAGACCTGAACCGAGTTCCTGGTTTAGGCCTGGCCCAGCCCTAGCTGGTATGGGCATTACAGGCATGTGCCAAGGGAACCAGTGGGTGAGAACTCTGTCATAAACAATTAAAATATGTGGCTCCCACTCCAGACAAACTTTTCTATGAAACATAACCATAAACCAAAATGCTTTAACCAAGAGGACATTAGAAACGCACACGAAAAATATCTGGGCAAACAGAGACTCTAAGGTCAGCTACAGCAACCAGTGGATTCTGGAGATTTCATCATGCTTGGGGTAGTGAAATTGGCAGTAATTCAAAGCTGAACTATCAAAACCTCTTGAGCAGGACCCTTGGAGCATGCCCCAACATCTGGGACCCTGGGGTGGTATCGGGTGACTGTCTTCAATCCCACGGTGCAGAGGCATTTGGGAGGCTGAGTGTGGCTTCTCCCCTCACCTTCCCCTTCCCCCAGACACAAGAAGGAAAAAAAGAATGTGGAAATGATGGTCTCACCCACCTTCCTGTGGCCCTTGACCCTTATCACCCTAATCAACCATGGAAAAGTAATCCAAAAATGTTAAAAAAAAAAAAAAAGAAAAACACAAACAGTATTTAGCACTACTAGACTCAAAAATGATGGACTTGAGCTGGCCGTATTAGGATTTAAACAGCAAAGATTTATTTTTACTGGAAAGGTAGATTTTATTAAAGAGAGGAGGAGACATAGATCTTCCATCCTCTGGTTCACTCCCCAAGCGACCGCAATGGTCAGAGCTGAGCCAATCTGAAGCCAGGAGCCAGGAGCTTCTTCTGGGTCTCCCACTCGGGTGCAGGGTCCCAAGGCTTTAGGCCGTCCTCAGCTGCTTTCCCAGGCCACAAGCAGGGAGCTGGATGGGAAGTGGAGCAGCCGGTATACAAACCAGCACCCATGTGGGATCCTGGGCGTGCAAGACAAGGATTTTAGCTGTTAGGCTACCACGCCAGGCCTGGGAGCAATGTTTTAACAGTGCTTCCTTCTTGACGTCTGCATGGCTTCATTGTTGGGAGTAAAAGCTGAGGGAAATCATTCCCTGTCACTCTCAACATGGAACAGCGGCTGGGCGGGGTCTGGGGAGAGCACAGCAGTGAGACTGCATAGTACTTCATCCCGTTCCTGCTATGCTTTCATGAAGTGCACCACTTCCTATTCAGAGATATTTACTGTGCATCCATCAGATCGTCTAGAAAGCAGGCATGATGTGTAACAATGACCTCATCATCCTACTTCGACTTGATCACGGTGGAGAGTTTAATACACTTGTAAAGTGCACAAGCCAATAAGCAGAAAACCAACAGCTGCTGTTCTTGTCACCCACTGACACATGCGAAAGCCATGCCCCTCACCCACAACACAGCCAGGTACTGAAACCAGAGAGGACCCAACCCTCAGCACCACTACAAGTGATGTTGAGACTGCATCTGGTGAGCAACACAGCAACTCAGTGACGCAGAGGCAGGTGGTCTGTGCAGAGCGGACAGGCTGGACAAGGGATGAGCACCCGCTCAACCTGGGCAGCACAAGTTGTCAGACTACTCAGCCAGCACCTCAAATGCATTAGTTCTGGAATTTTCATTATTTTCAACAGAAGGCTAATTCAAGCCAAGGAAAAAGAAACCATGGACAAAAGAGGACTACTGTACTATTGTCTGATAAAAGCAATGGACAGACAATGACACTGACAAAGCAAAAAGGTTTAAATACCAGGAATGAATACTTCAGTTATGTTAGAGGTAGAGGAAGCCCATTAATGCATTTCACAATAAGATGGTGGGGTGAGGCAGCAGACAAGATTATGTTTGCCAATCAGGAAATGAATGTGTTATTTTTGGCAGCTAATGAGTTATTTTAAAATATTTATTGTGAAATAAATTTCCAGATACAACTTAAAAAACTGCCACTTTGGGGTTTTAAAAGTTGGGACCAAACCAGCCAGAAAACAGTAACACAGAAAAGCTCAATTCCTTCTCAATCATAAAAGAAAGCGAATGCAGATTAAGACGGTACTTATACCAAAGAACAGGAAGGGCCACAAAGCTCGGCTGCTGCAGAGCTCCTTCCGTCTCCGCCCGCTGCAACACTGTGAACCTCCAAAGTTAGCAGAGCCACCGGGACAGTGGCCAAAAGGGGCAGAACGCCGAAGCTAGACGCCGTGTCAGAAGGGAGAGGACGACAGCCGAGATGCTGTTAAGACTACCATTTTTCTAAAACTTTAAACTTCTGATACTGAGCCATTCATACTTTGACAAAAACTTCTAATTTCCTAACCACATGACAAGAATTCAACTAAAAAGGGGAAAAACATTTCAAAAATTCCAGATTTCACAGGTGGCGATTAGAGATCTCACCTATTAGGTATCAAGCCAAAAGAATACAGTGGAACTGAGCTCTCACAAGAAAGGAGCCATCACGGGGTGGGTGTGTGGCACAGCGTGGCACAGCGGGTCAGGCTGAAGCTGATGACACTCACACCCCGCTTCAGAGCACCACTTCAAGTCCTGGCCATTCCCATTGATTCAGCTCCCTGCTGAAGAGCCTGGACTGGCCGGAGGCCGGACACAGTGCTCAGGTCCCTCCGCCCTGCCCCTCCGTGGGAGGCCAGAGGCCAGGATGCAGCTGGGGCTCTCACTCTGCACTTATGGCCACTTGAGGAGTGACACAGCAGCTGGCATTGGTCTCTCCATTACTCTGCCTTTCAAAGGACTAAATAGCTTTTTTAAAAGTCACAACAGGGCCCGGCAATGTGGCCTATCGGCTAAAGTCCTCGCCTTGAACGCCCCGGGATCCCATATGGGCGCTGCTGGTTCTAATCCCGGCAGCTCCACTTCCCATCCACCTCCCTGCTTGTGGCCTGGGAAAGCAGTTGAGGACGGCCCAATGCATTGGGACCCTGCACCCGCGTGGGAGACCCGGAAGAGGTTCCAGGTTCCCGGCTTTGGATGGGCGCGCATCGGCCCGTTGCGGCTCACTTGGGGATTGAATCATCGGACAGAAGATCTTCCTCTCTGTCTCTCCTCCTCTGTGTATATCTGGCTGTAATAAAATGAATAAATCTTTTAAAAAAAAGTCACAACAAATAAAAACAGCAGGACAAAACAGGATTTTAGAAATGCAATTCAGTTTCTATAAAAATAGGAACTTTGAAAACGATCTACTTCATTTGAAAATAAAATTAACTTATAATTCCTTTCAAAGATTCATACCAAACACAATGTCATGATGCAATGGCAATCTCTAAGCTTGAAATAAATCATGATCTCTCCCAGGGCTTAAGATGGAGGAGAAAAAAGAACAGAAAAGGAAAAAACACAGTTTTGGGAGGCAAAACAGGGTGCAGCTGACTTTGAACCAAGTGTGGTGCACCACAATCAGACCCCGCCCCCTCACCTCACCCAGATCTTAACAACTTTGCCTAATTCAGGTGAGCCACTGTTGACTATTTTTAGGATTTTTAAAGGGCTCAGTCGCAAGAATACTTTCACATATATTAACAAAAAAAACCTTAATGTATTTTATTATTTACAATTGCAGCTTCCTGTCTATGCGCGGTGGGAGGTAGTAGGGACCCCTACCACCTGCAGGAGACCCAGATTCAGCTTCGGGCTCCTGACTGTCCCTGGCTCCGGCTCTGGCTCAGCTGTGGACATTGGTGGAGGGAACTGGCATTTCGGAGACCCCTCTTGGTCTGTTTCACTCTGTCTTTCAAATAAAATCATTTAGGTTGTAAAAAAATGATCAACATTTGGTTATTACTCTAGTCTTTAAAAGACAAAGAAACTTTTTTTAGCACCGTTAGAAGCTTCAAAGTACAGGTACAGTCGCCAAGAAAGCTCCTAGGAACCATCTGGAAAGTTCGCAGCCTCAGTACTTGGGTACTTTCTAAGGTGACTGGATCTCTAGAACTCATTTTTTTTTCCTGCTGGAAGGCAGGGAGAAAAAGAACCTGCAAATTACTACAGCAAACGATGACTCTCCTAGATGAAATAACAGGTTAAACTCAAGTGCTTATGACAAAAGGTTGAAGCATATTTCTGAGCTCCTACCTACTGGTACATCTTTAACAACAAAAAAAGATATTCCCCCCCAAAAAAGACATGGCTTAAAGGCAGAAATCCCAGTAAATAAAGATTGGACACTTGACACTTCTGTAGTTTCCAAGCCCAACTCACATTCTTGCCGGCTCCAAGGTGGGCTGCTCTGAAGGGCTGCTTTCCCCAGCCAAGGCTTCCGCAACAAAGCAAGCTTCACTTCTACTCTGCCCAATGTCAAAGTCAGGAGCAAACCCCAGCCCACTTCTACGGATACCTAAAGCACTGCACGCTGCTGCAAACAGGTGTCTATTGCTCTGTGCAGCTGAAGCCAATGCAGGGGATTAAATGAGATTAAGCTGAATGACGGCTGTACGGTGCCTGTGCGCGGAAAGAAGCAACGGCAGAGCGCTTAGCCAGCAGGTCAATCCAAGTCCAGCTCCAATGCTAATACAGTTTCTGTATAATCAGGGTGTCCCATCATCATGTCAGCACGGGCTACCTACAGGGGTTCACCTGCTAGCTTTTAACAGCGCACTAGAGCAGCTGCCTCAAGTTCTGCGGGAGTTAGCAGAACCGGAATTACCAGTCAACGCTTGCTCCAGTTACACAAAGCAACCCCATCTCACAGTGCCCAGAGGTCAAAATGCCAGAAACTCCGTGACAGGCATCTCTGAAAGCTGAGGCCACAAACAGCGAATCTGCCTTTACCCTAAGGCCCAGCTGTGTGTGCGCTTAAAGGCGCGCGGGAAGGGGGCAGTTTGCTGTGCCTTCTGCTAGACTGCTGCTCCGACTGCTAAGAAAATGTCACACACCAACGGGAGAGAAGTCTTTCTTTTTTTTGGGAGCCTGCCCAGTCTTAATCCTCAGAGCTCGGGAAATGTACACGAAACTGGCACTCATCAACACAGAGTATTCACCCTGGAAAGGTTCACGCGCGTGTCACTCGCTGAATCCCGACAACCCTAGGAGGTAGGTGCTCTTGTATTTTGGAAGAACACGGCGCGAGGACGGGGGAAGAGGGACACTCGTGCAAAGTCACAGGGCTGCTGCTTGAGTCCAGCCACTGCGTTTCCGAGTCCACGCTCCTTACTATACCACAGGGCCTCCCGGACACGACAAACCTCAAGTTCAGGAGATGAACTGAGTGGGGTCAGGTGAAGGTTTTTGCAAGCCCACTGTCTCCGTCTCTCTAGATCCTGCTTCCCCAGCACACCTAATCGCCCCGCGCGAGGTTGGGCCCGTGTGGACCCGAGGAGCAGCGATCGATCTCCCAGCGACCGTGGGAGGGGTTCCCATTCGGGACCAGAGGCCGAACGCGCCTCACACAGGTGCAGCACAAGCCCGAGGAGCCCGCGGTCCCGCTGCATCTTCCTTCCCGCGCCGGCTGCGCGCCCCGAGGCCCGGCCCGCCCTCTGGCCTCCCCCAGCCCCGCTCCCGCTCCACCCCGGGGCGCCGGCCACCTCACCGGCTTCTGGGCAGCGCCAGACAACACGCGGGAGACAGCGGCCAGCATCTTCCTCATGAAGCGCAAGCAGCGGCTGCAACGCAACTCCCGGACCAGCCAAAGGCAACAGCTCCAACGACCCCAAGTCTCCTTCAGGCGCCCCTGCAGAAACCACGCCCTCAACGCAGTGTCGCGTGACGCAGTCGGAAACGACGTCACGCGCTGCCGCGGGCCAACCAAGACGGCTCCCAGGGTGTGGCCCACCCCCTTGGAAAGACCCGCGCCCACCCAAAGTGTGTCATGCCACACAGGGTGGGGCAGCGGGTTTCTGGCGTCACTACGTGGCGGGCGAGGGAAGACTCCGGATCTCAAGGCGCCTGCGTGGGAAAAGTGGGCCCCCCCCGCCTGGAGACTTCAGCCTGGATTCTGCGCAGACTAACGGGAACCGCCTTCAGGCCAGTCCCACTGTGCAGCCAGTCCCGTTGGTGCTCTAACTTTGCAGCCTTGCTTCGCTGCGCTACACGATGCAGCGTGGTCAGGGCAAGAGACGGAACGTCCAGTCTCTAAATGATTATGCCACTAACTTACAAGATTACATAACCCAATCAAGGTCTCCCACCTGGGTGGCAGGAACCCAACTTCTAGAGCCATCACCAGCTGCTCCCAGGGCCAAAGACAATGTGACAGTTAAAACATGCTGCGCTTTGCACTTCAGGAACCCTCAATCCCCCAACTATCCAGTCAGTGGGCAAGCTCTTTGGCTCTACTTGTTGGTTCAGATAGTCAAGGACAAAACAGCACGTCACAGCCAAGAACAAAATTGCACAAAAACACAAACAGCAAAGCCACTCTGTTGAGAGCAGGCGGGGCGAAAGCATTGCGTTTGGACTTGGCTCTATGTTTTAAGGAGGTTTCATGACAGAAATGAGTGGGATCCACAGGGCAGTAATCCACGGTGAGGGGCGGAGACTGTGCCTTGTGAGTTAGGAACAAATCAGAGCCATTTAGTGTGAGCTGGGTCACGTCGCTGTGGCAGTTAGCCCCCAGTGTCACTCCCTTCAAGCACATAAAGTGACTCAGTCACCTTGCTCATTCCACAGGTCCTTCCTAGCCAGGCTGGGACTGTGCTCCGCTTCACTTCCCTGCAGCCTTGACTGATGGAGCAACCTCTTCTGGAATTCAGCTTGTCTCATGGTGAAGGGGAAACATGTTATTTAAAATGACCCTCAAAGCTTCCACCTGAGACCAGCGCGCCGGAGGCCAGCTCCAGCCGAGTTCAGAGTTCGAGAAGGGTGTGTGGAGTCTGCGTAAAGAAAAAGATGGACCACTACAATTTCATGATAATAATAGACAATGCAAGAAAGCATTTATACAGAATGCGTTTTTTATACTGAAACGTCACAAATCCCGGCACAGACTTTTTACGTCATGGTCAACTGGGTGTTTCCAAGGATAATTCTGCCATTTGTTTCACCTTAAAGCAGGATGCTATCCATCCTGACCCTGTGCTCAGGAAGTTCTCAATAGACAATATCAATTAGTAACACATTTCTACTACCCCCCTCATCTTACAACTTCATCTTATCAATTAAAAGAGAAAATGCATCACCGAAGGAAAAAACCTGAAGATCATAGACAAAAAGCCTTAAACATACATTCCCACCACAACCATGTGCTTCACAACCCTAGAAGAGTCTAAAAGCACGTTTCCCAATGTTAGTGTGAACATTCTTGGGCTCCTCCAGCCATACGGTCAAGGGGGGTGGCTGAGACAGTATGAATTGTTAAAGGCCCTTTTGCCAAGATTTTATCAGCAACATCAACTCCCAAGCTCATATTGGTTGTAAAAACAAACTTGCAAAAAAGAAAAAACCCCAAAAAACCCAAAAACCAACCAAACAAAAAAACTTTCAGGGACAAACAACAATGCCTCAATAGATTACAAAACTTTCAACTGGGAGGTTGGGGGTCCATGCAAAATGGGGTGAAACTGCCTTGAAGTGGTTGGAGAGACATCTACCAGGCCTTGTCTTGCAACTGGAAGCCCCTTGGGCCTCACCAGCAGGGGAGCAGTTCTCTTCACACTTTTTTGTAATGCACACCCACTACACAGACCATTGTGCCTGAGTGGGCTAAGCCAATACCTGTGATGTCAGGTTCCCATGTAAGCACCAGTTGGAGTAGCACCTGCTCTCTTTCAACCCAGCTCCCCGATAATGCACTTAGGAAAGCAGCAAAGGAGTGGCCAAGTCCCAGAGTGGTGTTCTGGACTCGGCATTGGTGTGGCTCAGCTCTAGCTATTGCAGCCATTTGGGGAGTGAACCAGCAAATAGAAGACCTCGCTGTCTCTCTTCTCTGTCACTCTGCCTTTCAAATAAATAAATCTTTTTTTAAAGATTTATTTATTTTTATTGGAAAGTCAGATATACAGAGAGGAGGAGAAACAGAGAGGAAGATCTTCTGTCCAATGATTCACTCCCCAAGTGACCGCAATGGCTGGAGCTGAGCCAATCCAAAGCCAGGAGCCAGGAACCTCTTCCAGGTCTCCCATGCGGGTGCAGGGTCCCAAGGCTTTGGGCCGTCCTCAGCTGCTTTCCCAGGCCACAAGCAGGGAGCTGGATGGGAAGTGGTGCCATAGAGATTAGAACCAGTGCCCATATGGCATCCCGGTTCATTCAAGGCGAGGACTTTAACCACTGTGCTATTGTGCTGGGCCCAATTAATCTTTTTTTTTTTTAAATCATCTAATCCCCAAGACATTAAAAAAACAAGCTTCTGGGGTCCAGCATGATAGCCTAGTGGCTAAAATCTTCACCTTGAATGCACTGAGATGCCTTATGTGTGCCAGTTTGTGTCCCAGCTGCTGCACTTCCCATCCAGCTCCCTGCTTGTGGCCTGGGAAAGCAGTCAAGGATGGACCCCTTGGGACCCTACACCCATGCAGGAGACTCAGAAGAACTCCTGGCTCTTGATTTTGAATTGGCTCAGTTACAGCTGTTGCGGCCACTTGGGGAGTGAACCAACACACAGAAATCCTACTGTGTCTCTCTCCACCTCTCTGTTTATCTGCCTTTCCAATAAAAAACAAATCTTCAAAAATAAATTTAAAAAGCTTCTGCCTGGAAATAGTGCATGTCACTTCCTCCAGCTAGTTAGCCAGTCAGATCTGAGGTCAGCAAGATGCAGAACTTTCCTGCCAGGAGGGAAAGCAGAAAATCAGACGGACAGTGAAAGCACTGAGGATTTAATACATCTCCACACAGGGTCAGGCCTGCCGTACTCTGAGCGCAAGAACTCGGTGTGTGTAAATAAAATCAGTTCAGTCTAATAATTCTCTAATAATTCTCCAATAAGGCAATAAAATCTCTTGCCAGTGGTAAGAGTATTTAATGCAAAAGTTGAAAATGTGACCACCTGTCACATAGCTAGAGAAAGAGAAAGGTTCTGGGTCCCAGTCAGGTTCCTGGCAGAAAGGCCCAGCTGAGGCCTTCCACTTCAAGAGCAGGTCCCAGCGGGCAGCTGCTCCATCAAGAGTGAGAGGGAAGGGCTGGATGGGAAGCAGCCTTTCCAACATGGCTCCAGCAGATACTGCCAGAACAGAGGACGTCAGGACTGGGAGGCCAGATGGCCAGGTTAGAGGAAGCTGGCCTGTTGACAGTGCTCGGGCAGCTCCTGATGTTGTCCCACAGGAAGTGAGAGCTGTAAGTCTGGAACACGAACTAGAAATATGAATTGGGAGTCTTATGCACAGAGCTGACATTGGTAGTGTATGTCCAGCAGCTATGCAGGCTGTGTGGATACAAATGCATTTTTTCAGCACCAATTATGAATTGGGCAATGGAGTAGGTGGTGGTTTAAGAAAGAAAGAGTATAGCAAGAAATAATAATAAAAAAATACAGTCCTTATCCCACAGAGTTTACAGTCTAGTGGGGGTTACTGAGCGCATATAAATATCTATGCCAGAAGCATCTAATGCAGACACAGAGTGGTAGTAAAAAGATTAAACAAGCTGAGGGAATGCCAGCTATAACATCAGAAGGGCCATTGTGTTGATGTCATGTCCTGGTTGGGGAGCAGCTTCCCAGCCTGCAGACTTGTTATCTAGTATAGAAATAAAGAGGCAAACTCCAAGAGGGCAAAAGCGAATGCAAGTTTATTTGCGCTAAGCGACAAGATCTCCCAGCATGGAGGAGCAGCCACAGAGCCTATTTCCCCAGCTGACTGAGTGTAACAACGGTAAGCCACAACCCATCCTATGTAGGTATCTACTAGGATGAGTAGGTAGTGGAAATGTTATTCCCCCTGGGCAAGTGACTGAAGTCAATTTGCCAGGTTTTTTTGAGAATTGGTTTTAAGATCTGCATCTTTTTTTTTTTTTTTTTTTTTTTTTTTTTTTTTGCTATTTACTGAATTATTTTAAGTCCGTTTCCCACAAAAGTTTTGTTTACCAGGAAGAGGGTAATATGGCAATTTTCTTCACCCACTTCCTCACATGGCCATTTGTTTTGTTGTTGAGTTTCTGAAGCTCTTTGTAATTCCTGGATATTAGTTCCCTATCTGCTATGTAGTGCGCAAGGATTTTCTCCCATTCTGTTGGTTGCCTTTTTGTTGATCCTTTCCTCTGCTGTGCAGAAGCTTCTTAGTTTGAAGTAGTACCATTTTTCAAAAGAACAAATTCAAATGGCTAATAGACATGAAAAAATACTCAAGCTCCTTAGCTATTAGGAAAACTCAAATAAAAACCACATTGAGGTTCCACTTAACTGCAACGAGAATGGCCTACATACAGAAATCAGCTACCGCCACCTGCTGGCATGGATGTGGGAGAAAAGGAGCCCTACTCCACTGTGGGGGGCATGTACGCTAATACAGCTACTATGGCAGTCAGTGTGGACAGTGCGCACACAACTGAGGGTCGTGCTCACACAACTCTTCTAAGCCTCGGCTGTCCCACTGGGACTATATACAAATGAGATGAGATCTGTATACAAGAAGTTGATCTGCAACCCTATATTATAGCAGCACAATCCACAAAGGATGTGGAAATAACCCTGAGCCTGTCAACAGATTGGATTTAAAAAACTGTAGTATATCTGTTCTGAGTAATAAATACTACATAGCCTAAAAAAGAAAGAAATGTTGGGGTGGCCTAGCAGTTAGAGTCCTGTTCTTGCACACACCGGGAACCCATATGGGTGCCGGTTCTAATCCCAGCAGCCCCACTTCCCATCCAGCTCCGGGCTCCTGGCTTCAGATTGGCTCAGTTCCAGCTGTTGCAGCCGCTTGGGGAGTGAATCATCAGATGGAAAATAACGCAGACATACAGAGGAGGAGAGACAGAGAGGAAGATCTTTCATCCGATGATTCACTCCCAGAGCTGTACCAATCTGAAGCCAGGAGCTTCTTCTGGGTCTCCCCTGAGGGTACAGGGTCCTAAGGCTTTGGTCCATCCTCCACTTCCTTCCCAGGCCACAAACAGGGAGCTGGATGGGAAGTGGAGCAGCCAGAATTGGAACCGGTGCCCATATGGGATCCTGGCGCGTGCAAGGCAAGGACTTCAGCCGCTACACTTATCGTGCTGAGCCCAAAAATAAATAAAATTTTTAAAAAGAAAAAAATTGCTACCATTTGCAAGAAAATTGTCCCAACTGGAGATCATTATGTTTATGAAATAAGCCAACCCCAAATGGACAAATATCATATGTTCTTTTTGCTAGAAGAAAGCCTTCATGCAGAGTACAAGATAAATACATATATGGGTATACAGTATATACATATGTTCTCATAGATAAACTGTATAATGGAAACTAGTACACCAGGAAGTGGAGATACAATGTAGTATGCATCTCTACTCCTGAATAAAAGGACTCCCAATGAAACAGTTAAATACACCTTGGCAGTATGATACTAGATGTTCTACCTTTGCCTATATCTATACTGCCATGACACACTTAAATAGCAGAATGTTGTAGCTGCTACTGAAAGACTATACTACTGCAACAACATGTGGGAAAGTAGGGGGATGGAGAAGAAAGGGGAAGGGAGAGGGAAGAACCCCTATAGCTACAAAGCTGTATCGTGGGAAATAATAAATTTTAAAATGTAAAAAAATCCAAAATCTTTTTTTTTAAAGCCCTTCCTTGTGTTATCTTGGTGCCTCAGGGTCCTGTGGCTGCCACTACTCTCAGCAGGCTGGTTCTCCCTGGCCACAGGGTCCGATTCCTTGCTTAAATAGGAATTGTGGCAGAGCAGGTTAAGCTTCCACCTGCAATGTCAGAATCTAAATGGGCGTCGGTTTGAGTCCTGGCTGTTCCACTTCAAATCCACCTTCCTGCTAATGTGGCTGGGACAGCAGTGGAGGATGGACTGAGTCCTTGGGCCCTTGCAGCTATATGGGAGATCTGGAAGAAGCCCTGGGCTTCTGGTTTCAGCCTGGCTCAGCCCCCAGCCATTTTGGTTATTTGGGGAATGAACCAGCAGGTGGAAAATGCTCGCTCTGTCTCTCCTCTCTATAACACTGCCTTTCAGAAAAAAGTAACAAGTAAGACTGAATGAGGACACCCAGGGCTACTGGAAAAGAGGGTATACCTCTCCTCCATGGGGAGTCCTAAAGGCAGGGCATCTAATAGTCTGCTTTCAGGGGCATATGCTATGGTGCTTTCAGATTTCCATGAGCGAAGCTAGGTTCCCAGCTTCTGGGTTTCCTTAAGGAGCTGGGATAGAGGCTTGTCTTTCCTGCATCTCTTGGGATGCAGATCTGAGGAAGCCAATCATTCCTAGGGAGGCCTTTAGTTGTTCTAAAGTCTGGGGTAGGTGTCCTGCATGGGTCATATTCCTTCTCTGCTTGGCACTCTTGTTCCTTTGAAATTATCAGGCCCAGATCCTTGACCTGGGATTGACAAATGTGGGCCATTCCTCTCGATACTGTATATCTCTTTGGGTGCAGGGAATCCAATCCGGATCCAGTCCCTTCACACACTGGGTCTTAGGGTGGGCCCACAGGGTCCCAGTCAGGGTCTGCCTCGGGCACTGCCTTTTGCCCAGTGGGTATATTCATGTGCCTTTTACAATGAATATCTAATAGCCATGGCCACATCATATAGCCTGTTCCTACACCTTTCTCCTCTCAGTTGGGTTTAGGGTCTGAAGCAATATGAGAGCCATATCTCTCCAGATAGTCACCCAGGGTACAGCATGGCTCAAAACTACTCATGTGTTGGGGCTGGTGCAATGAACCAACAAGAATAATCCTCTGTCTATGGCACCAGCATCCCATATGAGCAATGGTTCAAGTCCTGGCTGTTCCACTTGTGATTTAGTTATCTGCTTATGGCCTGAAAAAGCAGTAGAGGATGGCTCAACTCTTTGGACCCATGGACCCCCACATAGGAGTCCCAGAACAAGCTCCTGGCAGCTGGCTTTGGATCAGTTCAGCTCTGGCCATGTGGCCCCCAAGGGAAGCCCTGGCAGGAACACCGTTAAGGCCACCAGGAGAGAGGTGTCTAATTGACAGCCTTTCTAGCCACTCGCAATGGTGGCATAAGATGACAAAGGCTTGTACATAGGCAAGCTCTCTGTCCATTTGCCCTCTCGACTAAAAAAAACAGGTCTAACTGAAGGATGGTATAATCCTGAACTGTTCCCTCCTCATACCATCTTTCAAGCAAAGCTTGAGAGCAAAAGAAAAAAAAAAACAAGGGCCTTCTTCTTTATCACTTGTAGATCAAGTTCTTTCCAGTGTTTTAATAAGTAGTTCAACATGGAAAGAGATGGATCCTTGGAATGAGCTGCCCTCATCTGTGGGGAAGAGAGAATGGTGGGAGTTTGCTGTAGCCCCATTTGTTTCTCTTTGTATACACCGATGTCTTAGAGGGTTTCCTCTACATTTCTTCCCAGCAGCTTTATAGACTCAGGTCTTAAATTTAGATCTTTGATGCATTTAGAATTGATTTTTGTATGTGGTATGAAGCATGATCTAATTCCATTAATAAATATATACAGTTTTACTAGCAACATTTGTTGAAGAGATTATCCTTACTCTGCTGTATGGTCTGAGCACTTTTGTCAAAATAAGCTGGCTGTATGTCTGTAGATTAATTTATTGGCTCTCACACTGTGTTTCATTGATTTTTATATTGGTTTTATGCCAATAACATGCTGTTTTGATTACTGTAGCTTTGTAGTATGCTATAAAGTCAAGTAGTGTGATGCCTCCAGTTTGATTTTTCTTGCTCAGATTGCTTTGGATATTCTGTTGTTTTTTTGTGTGATTCCATATGAATTTTAGGATTGTTTTTTTAATTCTGTAAAAAATTTCATTAGAATTTTGATAGAAATTTCATTGAATTTGTAGATTGTTTTAAGTTGTATAGACATTTTAATATCGATTCTTCCAATCCATGAGCAAGGAATATTTTTCATTTTTTTGGAATGTCTTGCAAGATTTCTTTCATCAGTGTTTGATAACTTTCACTGTGGAGAGATTTCACTTCTTTGAGTAAATTTATTTAGAAGTATTTGATTAGAGATGAAAAAGGAGGCATTACAACTGATATTACTAAAATACGAAGTACTGTAAGAAACTACTATGAAGAACTATATGTTAACAAACTGGAAAGTCATGAAGAAATGGATAAATTCCTGGATTCATACAACCTATAAAGATTAAGTCAGGAAGATATAGACATCCTAAACAGACTAAAACGCACTGTGATTGAAACAGTAATCAAAAATCTTCCATCAAGGAAAAGCCCCAGGACCTGATGACTGTATTACTGAATTCAATGAAACATTAAAATTTAGAGGAAGGAACTCTAGTACTCCTTAAACTATTCCCAAATATAGCACAGGATGAAATTTAGCCAAACTTATGAGTCCAGCATTAGTTTTATATCAAAACCAAATATTTGTAAATCAACAAATGCCACAATCATAGGAAGAAGAACCAACGTTATGTGGGTATGTCAATAGCTGCAGAGAAAGTGTTTGATAAGATTCCATACTCTTTCATGATCAAAAAAACCCTTCACAAATTAGATATAAAAGGAACATTACTCAAAATAAGAAAGGCCATATGTGACAAACCAACATCCAACATCACACTGAATGACAAAAAGCTAAAAAACATTTCCTCTCTGATGCAGAAGACGACAAGGGTGTCCACTCGCCGCCCTTCTCCAACACAGCACTGGAAGATTCAGCGAGAGAATCAGGGAGGGAAAAGGGACAAAGGACATCACGATTGGAATAAAGGAAGTCAAGTTTCCCATGTTTGCAGACAACATGGTGTCATACAGGGAAAAACTTAAAAACTTCACCAAAAACCTGTTGCAACTGATGAAACAATTCAGGAAAGTTGCGGGCTACAAAATAAACATACAGAAAAAATACAATCGAGTTTTTGGTATGCTACAGATGAACTCACTGAAAGAGAAATCAAGAAGGGTATCCCGTTCCCAACAGCCATCCCCAAGATCAGATATGTTAGGTCTGTTCTTTTTTCCCTCTAATGCTGCCTGAGGAAGACAGGCAGATGGACCAACGAATTCAAATGTCCCCATGACGCAGAAAGAAGTTTGTGTGTTTGAGAAATGTGAACACAAGCAATTGATTCTGCTGGGACATGGGATGCTGACAGTGATGGAAAATGAATTTGAAGAGAGCCCAGAACAGGTAGGACCCTGGGAGAATTCTGCTTGTTTTATTTTTTTACTATAGGCAAGCAACGGAATTCTGATTTGAGTGGGATGGGAAGTCTTTGGAAGGCTGGGAACAAGAAGGTGCATACTTTCATTTGCAATACACGTTTTAGGTGGTCCTGGCTGCTGAGAGGAGAACTCACGGCAGGGGCACGGGAGTTGGGTCCTAGCCCAGCTTTGTTCTGTTTGCTTCTGCTTCCTTTGGGGAAGCTCACAGCTGCAGGCAACAACCGACTGTTGTTCTGTGTGCCACATTTAAAGAAGCAAACTATCTCATCATTTCTTTTTTTTTTTTTAAGATTTATGTATTTTATTGGAAATGCAGATGTACAGAGAGGAGGAGAAACAGAGAGGAAGATCTTTCGTCCAATGATTCACTCCCCAAGTGGCTGCAATGGCCGGTGCTGTGCTGATCCAAAGCCAGGAGCCTGGAACCTCTTCCAGTCTCCCACGCGGCTGCGGGGTCCCAAGGCTTTGGCCTTGTCCTCGACTGTTTTCCCAGGCCACAAGCAGGGAGCTGGATGGGAAGCAGGGCTGCCGGGATTAGAACCAGCGCCCATATGGGATCCTGACGCGTTCAAGGCGAAGACCTTAACCACTGTGCTATTGTGTCAGGCCCTTATCATTTCTGTGTCACTACAAGAAAGATCTGGAACTTGATGAGGACAATGAAGACAAGTATGTCATTTTTTTGGAGCTTTGGAGTAGAATGAATGGGTTGTGTTCTAGGAACAAATTAACCTCAGATGAAGAGAGGCTTCACGCAACAGAGCCTGCTTTTCCACTCATGTTTCGTGTCACACGTTGATGGGCCAAGCACTCCTTCCATGCTGTCACTCTGGGACTCAGGATGAATGATGCCATCGTGTTTCCTTAAAGAATTTCTTTCAATTTATTATTTACATTAAAGAGAATAGATTTAATGTATTTCATAGATATGAGTCTTCAAATATTTCCCTTTTCCTCCTTTAATTTTTGAGATAACATATTTTAAGTTTACATTCAGATGCTTACTGCTCCATTAAATAAAAAAGATTAACAAAGATGACTGGACAGCAGGAGGAGGGACTAGGGCTGTGAAGCTGAAGGTATCCATTTCACTCACATCAAGCGGCGTTATTGAACTCTCTAGATTAGCTACTACAAGCCACAGAACACAGATGGCATTTGTCTTCTCTTTAAGACTTATTTATTTTTATTGGAAAGGTAGATTGCCAGAGAGAAGGAGAGAGAGAAAGATCTTTCTTCTGTTGGTTTACTCCCCAAGTGGTCGCAATGGCCAGAGCTGAGCTGATCCGGAGCCAGGAGCCAAGAGCCTCTTCCAGGTCTTCCACGTGGGTACAGGGTCCCAAGGCTTTGGGCCGTCCTCGACTGCTTTCCCAGGCCACAGGTAGGGAGCTGGATGGGAAGTGGAGCCATAGAGATTAGAACCGGCGCCCATATGGGATCTTGGTGCATTCAAGGCCTAGCCGCTAGGTCACCTCACCAGGCCCAGAAAGGGAACGCCTTAAAGAAAGGATGGCTCTTGGGCCTGGTGCAATAGCCTAGTGGCTAAATCCTCACTTTGCATGCACTGGGATCCCATGTGTGTGCTAGTTGATGTCCTGGCTGCTCCATTTCCCATCCAGCTCCCTGTTTGTGGCACGAGAAAGTGGTGCTGGATGTTCCAAAGCCTTGGGACTCTGCACCCACGGAGGGCACTGGGAGGAGGCCCCTGGTTCCCAGCTTCTGGCTTCAGATCAGATCAGCTCCAGTCATTGTTGCCACTTGGGGAGTAAACCAGTGATGGAGGAACTTATTCTCTATCTCTTTCTCTGTGTATGTCTATCTTTCCGATAAAAATAAAAAAATCTTTTGTTTCAATTTAGAAATATTTCTATTTTTTATTTTTAAATTATTTTTGTTTTGTGATACAATTCCATAGGATAAAATAAATCTTTTTAAAAAGATTTATGTATTTTTATTGCAAAGTCAGATATACAGAGAGGAGGAGAGACAGAGAGTAAGATCTTCTGTCCTATGATTCACTCTCCAAGCTGCCACAACAGCTGGAGCTGAGCCAATCCGAAGCTAGGAGCAAGGAGCTTCTTCTGGGTGTCCCCCATGGGTGCAGAGTCCCAAGGCTGTTTTCCCAGGCAGGGCCCCAGGCTGCTTTTCCCATCCTCAACTGATTTGCCAGACCATATGCAGGGAACTGGATGGGAAGTGGAGCTCATCATCGCGTTGGGCCCTAAAATAGCAAAATCCTAAAAAAAAAAAAAAAAAGGAGGGCTCTTTTTGCCTTGGCTGAAATTGGAGAGAGGGTTCTTCCCCTGCCACTCCGCCCACTCCACGTTCTGCTCAGCTTCTGGGAGAAACAATGGGGGCTTAGACTTGCTGTCCTGAAAAAGGTTTTTGGGCCTTTCCTTTGTAATACCTAAATGAATACCTTAAGATATCCTAAAAGTACACAGTCAAGCTGCACTTTAAGCCCAATCCTGGTCCTTAATACCCTGGTTTTCTTGGCGAGAACCATTCATTCAGGGATGAATTACATTTGTATAATCATAAACAGAATGGTTGAAAGTCAGCCAACATTTGCAAATGTCTTTGATGTAAGAAGTCCCCATATTGGGGGAGAGATTATGGCTAAGGGGCTGTTTTGACTTCGGAATGTTACATAACCATCAAATATAGTGAAGCGAAAGTGGACATCAAATGCAATAAACCAATTTAATTGTACATTGTAAGTTGTTGGCAAGGACCCCCAGAGAAGGGCCTGCTGCCACTGAACACCACAGGAATGTGAAATGTGACTGTGTATCCTGGGGACAAAAGGAATGCAAGAACGAATCAAATTGCTTTCAGTTGCCACTGTTGTTATTTGAGACCAGACACCACACACACATACACACAGTGAATATATAATTATGTTCATGTTGTTAGGAACCAAGATTTTCAGTACAAAAGAAATGCAAATATAAAATCCAAGAAGCCAAAGCCTAGTGGTCCTGAATTTAAATTAGAAATATCAGTACAAACGCACAATTATTTCCTCCTTCACATATATATGTATATGTGTGTATGTGAATACACACCATGTATCTGCTCTATTGGTCGGCCTTTCATCACCAAAATACAAAATGCGACAGAAAGGGCATGGGATGTCTGGAGGGATACAGCTCAAAGTCGAGCCTGTGCATCGGTAGGGGAGTTGGGGACTGCGTCCTTGTTGGCAGTGCTGAGGTCATGCGGAGCTGCTCATGGCCAGAGGGAACTTGAGTGTCTTTCCTTTGAAAGCCACCATGATCAGAGCCTGGCGGCGTGGCCTAGCAGCTGAAGTCCTCACCTTGAACATGCTGGGATCCCATATGGGCTCTGGTTCTAATCCCAGCAGCTCCACTTCCCATCCAGCTCCCCGCTTGTGGCCTGGGAAAGCAGTTGAGGACGGCCCAGTGCTTTGGGACCCTGCACCTGTGTGAGAGACCCAGAAGAGGTTCCAGGTTCCTGGCTTCAGATCGGCGCAGCACCGGCCGTCGTGGTCACTTGGGGAGTGAATCATCAGATGGAAGATCTTCCTCTCTATCTCTCCTCCTCTCTGTATATCTGACTTTGTAATAAAAATAAATAAATCTTTAAAAAAAAAAAAAAAAGAAAGCCACCATGATCTGGTGATGGGAACTCCATCTGGTCAGTGCCATTAACTCAGGCCTTCCAGGATTCAGTATCTTCATATATTCAGAAGCCAGATCATTTTCAAACCTTAGAATATGTCCTGATCATCTCCAACAGAAAGATCTTGAAAGTAAAACTAGCCACAAGTAATGAATTTGAGAGCTGAGAAGGGAAGGGAATGAGGAGTCTGCCTTTCCGTCCAGGTGAGCTGACCGGGCACTTGTACACAGCAGTTCTGACAACAGACAAATCATAGAATTTAATATGCCTCTCATTTTATTTTTATAAAAAAGATTTTTAAGGACTTTTTATTGGAAAGGCAGATTGAAACAGAGAGAGAGAGAAAAAGACCTTCTGTCTGCTGGTTCACTTCGCAAGTGGCCGCAACAGCCAGAGCTGAGCTGATCTGAAGGGTGCCAAGGCTTTGGGCCGTCCTCAACTGCTTTCCCAGGCCACAAGCAGGGAGCTGGATGTGCAGCAGGCACATGGACCAGAACCCACATGGGATCCTGGTGCATGCTAGGTGAGGATTTAGCTGTCAAGCCATCGCACTGGGTCCTTAATATTCTTCTCTTGCAAGTGCCGTGCAGATCATGGGCCCAGCTGTTAGGGGGACACTTGAGCAATACAGGGGTTTTGTGCCTTGTCACACAGCAGCTTCATCTTCCAGCAGAGGTTCTTGCCCAAAACTCAAACCAGAATCTCATCAAGTGTCTGCACTCCTTACCAGGGGCATGACCTATGCAATCAAACCTGGGGAAAATGTCACTAGGCAGATGGTCTGGTATTTTAATAAACAAATAACAAGATTGGAAAAGAACAAGGGGGAAATGTCTGACATTGGGAGAGACTGAAGACATGTCACAACCATAGGGAACTAGAGTGTCTTGATTGGATCCCGAATCAAACAAAACAAGTGCGTTGCGAGACCAGCATTCCACACGAGTGTTGTTTTGAGCCCCAGAGGCTCCATTTCCGATCCAGCTTCCCACCAAATCACTCGGGGCAACAGTGGAAGACAGCATGAATACTTGAACCTCTGCGTCCACTTGGGAGACCCAGATGCAGTTCCAGGTTCCTGGTTTCAGCCTAGCCCAGACCTGGGGAGTGAACCAGCAGATGGAAGGCATATCTCTTCTACCCCTCCTTCTCCATCACTCTGCCTTTCAAATAAAATATAAATAAATGTTTTAAAAAATCAAAAGAAACAAGTACTAAAAACATATTGATCAGGTTATTAGGGCAATCTAAGCACACTTAGATGTCTGACATTAAAGAATTTTTTAGGTGTGCAAATGGTATTAGTTTTTTTTAAAGACCTCTTTATGAATACATACTGGTTAAGGAAAGACTGGCTCATGTCAGGCTACTGCAAATGCTGATCGTCATTCATTCACTGGATAGCATGAGCATGTTGGACCTGTCTCAGCAACCACGCTCTGGGGTTGCAGGTATTTCTGGCAAAGGTTGTCCCAGAGATTACACAGGGAAACTACACATAAGATAATGAGCACACTTCTGTTGTAGCAAAGTGCTGAGGAGATGGAAGGGCTGGGTGGTCAGCTGTGGCTGTGTCCTGTGGCATTTCTTTTGTGCCTTTCTGCAGCCTGGGGAGTCCAAGATCAACATGCTGCATACTCACCTTCCACCTCTTACGACAGGCCATGGACTCTGTTCATGACAATCGCCTCCAAAGGCCCCACCTGCTGATACAGGAGTCCCCACTCCATCCTTCACCAAGGTTTTGCTTTTGGCAATTGCTGTGACTCCTGGCCACCAGGGGCTGCCTGCCACTGCATCTGGGAGCTGCGCCAAGCACACAGGCAGAATCTTGTGGGCTGTAGCACCTCACTGTCCTTCAGACAGACCACGATCACGTCATATCACCACACAGGCCACAGCTGACTGCCCTGGCCTGCAGGGGCCTTCCATCGCTGCCCATGGCCGATCCCGACACCGAAGCAGCCAGCACAGCATCTGGACTCAGGGACCTGACTGCTGGTCTCAGATCTTAGCTCAGTAATGTACTGGTTTGTGTGACCTTGGGCAAGGTGCCAAATCTCCCTGTACTTTGATTTTGTCTTTGGAGTCTGCTGACAAATTTAATCTCATGTGGTTGTTATAAAGCTTGTGCTTTCACGTTGGTCAAGCACTTGGAGCAGCACCCACGCCGCAGTGAGGACGTACTCACATGCAAGTCCCTGGGCCTCCTGGGGTTCCCTTCAGTAATGACTTTCCCGGGTGGACTTTGAGAATGAATCAGCCAGCACTTGGCAGATCCAAGGGGAAATGCTAGCTGCTAAGGGATGCACAGGACACTGTTGATGAAAACAAGCAGCTGGCCAACGGCCGATCGTGTCCAAGGGCAGAGGCAGGTGGGTGGGTGTGCTCAGTGGCCTTGGCACCCATTACTACAGCTGGAATCTTCCTTCTAAGCCAAGTTCTTGGAAGAATCCACTAGGCTTTGTTAACTGTCTGCAATTCACAAGAGTGATGAAATGAACATCAAAATGGACCAAATATAAGACAGGGAGGAAATACTAACATCACTAAAAAGCTGTGATAGAAGTTTTTATATAAAACATTTTGTCATCATCTTAGCACTAGAGCATTTTTCTCATGATAAACCTGTTCATTACAGAAAAATCTGGAAACTAAAGGTAAATGAAGTGGCCAGTGAGCTGCTGTAGAAGCTAATCCTCAGCCTGTGGTACTGACATGTCATATGGATGCTGGTTCACGTCCCAGCTATTCCAGTTTTGATCCAGCTTGCTGGTAATGGCCTAGGAAAGTCCTTGGGACTCAGTAGCCACATGGGAGACCCGGAAGAAGCTCCTGGCTTTGGATGAGCTGCACTCTGGCCATAGCGGTCATTTGGGGAGTGAGACAATGGAAGGGTGATCTCTCCCTCTGTATCTCCTCTCTCTCTGTAATTCTTTCAAATAAAATAAGGAAAAATTTAAAAAAGGTAAACTAAAGTTAGAAAACAAAAATACTGGTATCCTGCAGCCCACATAATCTCTATTAATGAGTCAAAGGAATGCCTCCCAGTCTATCCCTACTATGTAGTTATTTTTGTGGTCTTTAAAGATTTTTTAAAAACTTTATTTGAAAGACAGAGAGGAGACGAGATGGAGACAGACAGAGAGATCTTCCACTTTCCAGTTCACTCCCCAATGACTGCAACAGCCAGGGCTACGCCAGGTCAAAGCCAGGAGCCAGGAGCTTCTCCCAGATCTCCCATGTGGGTGCGGGGGCCCAAGGCTTCAAGCCATCCTCTGCTGCTTCTCCAGCCAAAGTGGAGCAGCTGGAACTCGAGGAACTGGAGCCTACATGGAATGCCAACACCACAGGTGGAGGTATAACATGACATATCACCACAGCAGCCCCATTTATTTATTTCTTAAAAATAACAGGCTTGAGAGCCTGGTGCAGTAGACGAGTGGCTAAAGTCCTTACCTTGCATGCACTGGGATCCCATATGGGTGCCAGTTCATATCCTGGTCGCTCAACTCCCTTCCAGCTCCCTGCTTGTGGTCTGGGAAAGCAGTGAACAGCTCAAAGCCTTGGGCCCCTGCACCCCCAGAGAGATGCAGAGGAGGCTCCCGGCTCCTGGCTTCAGATCAGCTCAGCTCTGGCTGTTGTGCTCACTTGGGGAATGAGCCAGTGGATGGAAAATCTTTCTCTCTGTCTCTCCTTCTCTGTAAATCTTTCAATAATAATAAAAATGATAGTAATAATATACTTTTGATCAAAATGCATGACTACATTGTTTGCAATTAGATTTTTAACTTCCACTTTTCCATTGTAGCTTTAATTCATTCCACCAGTCCAATGGTCTTGGACAATAAGATGGTTTTTCACTTTCACAATGATAAAGCATGTTTGATGAGAGATGAACTCCTACAGGCACAATGGTGCTGTGCCACAGCATGCACACAGGGTTGGCTTCTGACTCTTGCTGCTCCTCCTGTTTTCCACCTGCCTTAAAAACTATGTTCTCTTGGATATTCAGAGCTGAGAACACTGTGCCTACAGCATGGGGGTCATTGACCAGCCCAGGGATCTGCAAGGAATACAGAGGTGTTTACAAAGCAAACTGCGGGAAAGTCCATGTCAAGAAGTTGTTTTCACCCAGGCTTTTTCCAGGGTCGCTTATCATCGCAGAAAAATCCTATCGGCAACAGCAGTGCTGCTAGTGGGATCCGAGTCACTGATTTCACAATCCAGTTCAGTCTACACTCCCAGCCGTTCCAGTCACAATGAGCCTGTGTTCAGGAACAAACCACCCATTGCTTCATGGCAGCGCTAGTATGTAGTCACATCCAAACACACATATTGGTTTATAACAAATTGCTTTAAAATCCCAGTCTTTAAAACAATCTAAAACTGCATTGTGCAGATAGCTTACTTGAGCTATAGGTTTCATTTCAAGATTGTATTGAGGCTGTTTACAACCATTCTCTAAGAAGGGGCATGGGGGAAGGGAAGCCAGAGTGTCCTTCCAGCTCGCCCAATGACCTCAGCTGGGGCACTTGAACTTCACTTCAGTCAATGAAAGTTCCATCTCCAAGTTTATTGGCTCCAAAATTTGGTGAGGAAGTAACATTTTAAAAACAAGACTCAGGCCTGGCGGCGTGGCCCAGTGACGTGGCCTAGCGGCTAAAGTCCTCGCCTTGAACACGCCGGCATCCCATATGGGCGCCGGTTCTAATCCCGGCAGCTCCACTTCCCATCCAGCTTGTGGCCTGGGAAAGCAGTCGAGGACGGCCCAAAGCCTTGGGACCCTGCACCTGTGTGGGAGACCTGGAAGAAGTTCCTGACTCCTGGCTTCAGATTGGCGCAGTACCAGCTGTTGCGGTCACTTGGGGAGTGAATCATCGGACAGAAGATCTTCCTCTCTGTCTCTTCTCCTCTCTGTATATCTGCCTTTCCAATAAAAATAAAAAAAAAAAAGACTCAAAGCACAAAACTTACCAAGTAGTCCTTGGCCATTTTTCTCATCTATTGCCACTTGGATTCCACCAAGGTTACCAGGTGCCGCCCTGAGGTGAAACTTGGGTCATTTCTGTGGGGGAGGAATGCCTTTGACCAGCTGTCGTCTCTTGGTGTGTTGGGGATAGGTAGGGAGCGGGTGGAGGGAAAAGTTGGGGGCTAAGAGAAAGAATGCCAGGTACGTAGATCTGTTCATATAATGGAAACACAGGGGTCATGTCACACTCCATGATGTTTTTGTCTTACTGCTGTTTTTGGTACCATCAGGCCCAATTGTTGCGGGCCTTCACAACTCCTTTTATACATGCCTTTCTCAAATTCAGGAGCCTTCGACTTAAGCATACAATCCCCGTGGATTGTCACCCACAGGGCATGTTAAAATCTGGCTTGTCAGTGTCACCCCAACCCCTCCAAAGTGATTATGTTGAAGGGCCAAATTCACGCATTCCTCTACCAGAAATTTTGGGAATGCCTATCCTAGAATTCAGGGGAAAAAAGACAAAACCCCATCTCCTTGTAGAGATTCAGATTAGTTTGAAAAACTGGGGCAACAGGCAGATTAAATCAATTGGCATCTTGAATTCTTTGGAAGGACTCCAGAAAAGCAAGTTTTAACAATCTGCATAATGCTTCAGAAATGAAAATGTTTGTCACCAGTGCCTAGTTCTGCGTGAAACTAAAATTTAGGAGTGGATACTCAGTAGTTACTCAAATACAGAATATTCAAAATACTGACAATACTGTAGCAGGCAGGAAGTATCAACATAAACTGGAATGCTGGTTGGAAAAGCCGATTCCCAGACCCTAGCCCAGATGCCTGGAAACTGTGGGAACGGTGAACTGTAATTCAGTTTTGAAAAAGCCCTCCAGGACATTTGGATGCCAACTTTGAGGGTCACTGGTGTACTTGGTAACATAGGACAATTCTAGCAGGTGACATTCTCACTAATAGTAGAAAACCGCTGGGTAATCTCCCTAAGTAGTATTCTCCAATAGGGGAAATTTAAAATGTCAGTTCTGCCGCTGGGTGGCGCTCTAACATGAAGACAGATGGTTGCTGAAGATGTATACAATTTCTTTTCTTTCTTTTTTTTTTTTTAAAGATTTATTTATTTTTATTGGAAAGCCGGATATATAGAGAGGAGGAGAGACAGAGAGGAAGATCTTCCATCCAATGATTCACTCCATAAGTGAGCCGCAACGGCCAGTGCTGTGCCAATCCGAAGCCAGTAACCTGGAACCTCTTCCAGGTCTCCCACGCGGGTGCAGGGTCCCAAGGTTTTGGGCCATCCTCGACTGCTTTCCCAGGCCACAAGCAGGGAGCTGGATGAGAAGTGGAGCTGCCGGGATTAAAACCGGCGCCCGTATGGGATCCCGGCGTGTTCAAGGCGAGGACTCTAGCCGCTAGGCCATGTCACTGGGCCCAGATGTATACAATTTCACAACGCAGCAAAAGCAGCAAATACTTAGTAAAAATAATACTTCAGTTTAATTTTTAAAATCTTTTTCTATGTTGCAATATGCAATATGTTACTTTCCTGTGATGCTGGGCAGCGACAGTAAGCCTTGGGCTCAGTCACCACTCGGTCACAAGGGCAACCCCAGATGCTCTACATATATGACCATATATGATGGTCAATAGCTTGGGTGCTTTAAATATATTCTCATTGTCGGGTTAGAATATAACTCATCGTATATTGAGGAGCATCTGTATTAGAAAAAAAAAGTATTTTATAATGAACATAATTCCACCCAGTGGCATTCTAATCTAAGGAATGCTAAAAGCATATGTGGCATGTATGCAGGAACATCCCACTGGGTGGAATTCTGAGTCCTAGAAAGAACATATTTGATTAGCAATTACATAAAAAGCACGCCGGTTGGTGCTCTAACCTGAGTTAACAGGAAAAAACTTAACTGATATGCATTTGCAGACAAATTCCATTGGGTGGCCTTGGGTACAGCAATAAATAACATACGTGCTTTTGCCATTGCATGAAAATTATACTCCAACATTTTAAATAAGAAAAACATCTACAGCCTAGCATTAAAAAAAGAAAAGAAAATCTGGGGTGGGCACTGTTGTGCAGTAGCCTATACCGCTGTCTGTGGCCCCGGCATCCCAATTTCTGGCTGTTCTACTTCTCATCCAGCTTCCTGCTAATGACCTAGGAAAAACAGTGAAATGTGGCCTAAGTATTTGGGCCCTGCCACCCATGTGGGAGACCCAGAAGAAGCTCTTGGCTCCTGACTTTGGGTTGGCCCAGCCCTGACAACTGTAGCCATTTGGGGAGCGAGCCAGCAAACGAGAGATCTCTTTCTCCCTCCCCCCTTCCCCCATCTCTCTCTGTAACTCTACCTTTAATTCCTTTTTCAAAAGATGTATTTATTTTTATTGTAAAGGCAGATTTTGAGAGAGGAGCTACAGAGACAAAGATCTTCCATCTGCTGGTTCACTCCCAAAGTGGCTGCAACAGCTGGAGCCTATCCAATCCAATACCAGGAGCTAGGAGCCTCCTCTGGGTCCCCAACGCGGGTGCAGGGTCCCAAGGCTTTGGGCCATCCTTGACTGCTTTCCCAGGCCACAGGCTAGAAGCAGATGGGAAGTGGGGCTGCTGGGACATGAACTGGCGCCCTTATGGGAACCCTGCAGTTATAAGGTCAGGATTTAACTACTACACCATTGCACTGGGCCCTGTAGCTCTACCTTCCAAATAAATGAAAATGAATCTTAAAGAAAAAATATATTCTATAAGAGAAATCTGCAGGAAGATATCGTAATACTAGGAATAAACAGGAACCAGGATCTACAGTTACATAAAATTTCCAAATGATGGCAGTATAACACAAGAAATTAAAAGTGGTTTGCAGGGGGGGGGATGCCTGCGGTGCACCTTACATAAAAAACAGAAACATTGTAGCTGCAATTACAGAACGTTTCAGCAGGATAGTAGATCAACACACACAATAGGAATGGCTAGCAGACAAACAACAGCAGCACAGTTAAGAAATTTCCAAAGGATGGCACTCTAGTATAAAAAATGGAAAAACTTGCCAGCTTTCTATGTAAATTAAGTAAAAACATTATTATGAATTCATTTAATTATTTATACAGAGCGAGAGAGACTCTGCCTCTGGTTCATTCCCTAAATGGCTGTAAACAACCAGGACTGTCAGGTTGAAGTTGGGAGCTTCATTTGGGTCTCCCACATGGGTGCCGGGCCCATACACTTGAACCTTTTTTTTGCTTTCCTAGATGCATTAGCAGGGAGCTGGATAGAAAGTGGAGTAGCTGGGACATGAACCAGTTCCCACAGCAGAAGTTTTACCTGCTATGTACCAAATAGAATTTAGTGTGTGTCTCCTCAGTACTTTTGTATCTTATAGTGCTTCTTTGCATTTAAAGTACTTTCTGTATATTCTTCACCTCACCAGCAGATCTTGGAATTTTTCAACCTCCTCAACTTCTGCTACAGTAGCTAAGACGTAAAAAGAATTCAATAAATATTTCGTAAATCGAACGAGTCAAGGAAAGAAGGAACAGAACAAAAACTTATGCTCCTGAATGCAACGGTTGCGCAGGGACTTGGATGGATGCTACCTAGAGGGTCATCAGATATGAGGAAATGGGTGGGCGGTTAGGATGGAAAGAGGTGAAATGAGGATGGTGGTGAAGCATGGCTTCATTTCAGCTATAGCCTTAGCACCATCTTCAAGTCCCCTCATTCTCTGCTGTGGCCCAATGGGGCTGACTTGCAAGGGTCACAACAACCAACCCCCCAGATCTTTTGCCAATTGTTGGGTCCAACCAATATGTGACAGCAGCAAGAGAGGGGACCCTAGAAGGTTGGTGTCATTCCCAATGCTCCTTTCATGGTCTCCTGACATACTCGCACAGTGTGTTTCAGAAAACCCCTTCATTGAGCTTCTGTCAGCTTTCCTAGTTTGCATGTTCCATCAATTTCCAGCCAAGAGTTTGATTGATACAATAATCTCATATATTTAAAACTCTGGTATTAGAGGCCAGCACTATTGCATAATGGGTGGCGGCAGCTTCACCCGCTATCCACAGCCAGAATCCCATATAGGCTCTGGTTCGGGTCCCAGTTGTTCCATTTCTGGTCCAGCTCCCTGCTAGTACACCTAGTGGAGGATAGCCCATGTGGTAGAGGATAGCCCAAGTCCTTGGGACCTGGATGAAGCTCCTGGCTCCTGGATTCAGACTGGCCCAACTCTGGCTATAGTTGAGAAGTGAGCCAGCAGATAGAGAATCTCTCTCCGTCTCCCTCTGTAGCTCTGCTTTTTTATTTTCAAAGATTTATTTATTTTTATTACAAAGTCAGATATACAGAGAGGAGGAGAGACAGAGAGGAAGATCTTCCGTCCGATGATTCACTCCCCAAGTGACCGCAAGGGCTGGAGCTGCGCCAATCCGAAGCCAGGAGCCAGGAGCCTGGAGCCACTTCTGGGTCTCTCACGTGAGTGAAAGGTCTCAAGGCTTTGGGCTGTCCTCCACAAGCAGCGAGCTGGATGGGAAGTGGGACCATAGGGGTTAGAACTGGTGCCCATATGGGATTCCGGTGCATACAAGGCAAGGATTTTAGCCACTAGGCCACTGTGCTGGGCCCTCTACCTTTCAAATAGATAAATCTTAAAACAAAAGCAAAAGCAAAAACTACAGTTTCTCCAGCCTTTGAATAAAAAAGACTCATTTACTCCACATGGCAACTGTTTGAAAGCTATTGTCTGGCACTTGAAATGACATCAGACAGACTCCATCTCTTTTTTTGAAGGATAGGGATTCTCCATCTTTCCATCCTCGTGGTGTTAAAAAGAAAAGAAAAAGAAACTTCATCCATCCCTCCATCCCAGTGAGGAAGTATCAGGATCGCTTAACTTTGAGAAACCCAGCGATGGCCTGTGGTTGAGAGCCTGTTTCTTCCCAAGGGCTCTAGTTATCAGGAAAGAGTTCTGTATGGAATGCTAGGCCTGCCTTGCCCCCAGCCATACTCCCCTGCTCAGTTCTCCAGCCCCAGGAAGAGTAGTTCTTGATGCAATCTGGTGTTGCTGCTCACACACATTAAGTTACGGGAGATGGTTAGCACTGCCCAAGTAAGAGTGGACTTGGCTCATTATGTTCCACTTCAAGAAATATACGTGTCTTCCTCCCATGACATTGTAGGACAGAGGCAGTGGACAAGTGCACAGGTACCTCCCTACACTAGTCAGCTTTTCATAACTGCTTCCCAAAAGTCTTACTACCACCACCATAATTGGATTAAGTTCTTGCCCTTAGTCCTTTAATCCATTAACCATCAATAGAAGATTTTGAGGACCAAGTATTTAGAACCTATGTCTTTGTGGGACATCCAAACTATTAGAAGTTCCTAATGGCATGTCTACTGAGGCAGATGTAGGTTTGTGTACTCTCCAGGTGCATTATAGTTCAAGAAATTATTGTCTCCACTTCACATAGACTGATCACTTTTTCAATATGCTGGACACTGGAGACAGAATAGTGTACATGATACACGCTGTCTTTGAAAAATTGCTCAAAGCTCAGTCAAGACATAGCATCAATACTCCTAATTACCCAGAGGTATGAGGGAACCCAGGAGAAGCAGACAATTCTGTGTGTGATCTTCAGGTTTGCTACTAAAGCACTATTTCAATTCCCATAAGATATTATAAAGATACTTTTCATAGCACCTGACATTGTCATAATCCTTAACGTTTGCCAATGTGATATTTTTGCCTCCCCTACTTCCTAGTGACATCTTTCTTTTTTAAAAAAGATTTATTTAATTTTTTATTGTACAGTCAGAGAGAGAGAGAGAGAGAGAGAGAGAGAGAGAGAGGAGAGAGGAGAGAGGAGAGAGGAGAGAGGAGAGACAGAGAGGAAGATACTCCACGCAATGATTCACTCCCCAAGTAGCCGCAATGGCTAGAGCTGAGCTAATCTGAAGCCAGGATCCCGGGACCTCTTCCGGGTCTCCTGAGCAGGTGCAGGGTCCCAAGGCTTTGGGCCATCCTCAACTGCTTTCCCAGGCCACAAGCAGGGAGCTGGATGGGAAGCAGGGCTGCCGGGACTACAACTGGCAACCATATAGGATCCCATTGCGTACAAGGCGAGGACTTTAGCCACTAGGCCACTGTGCTGGGCACCTAATGACATCTTTCTAAGTATATCAACTAACTAAGTTTCAACTTCTCTGTGTTACTTATTCATACCCTTTGTTCCCTTTTGTTTAAGATATTTATGATTTTTCTTAGTGATTTGTAAGAGTTCTTTTAGATGCATTGTATGTTGTATCTGTTGTCTCACCTCTCAGCTTCAAGGTTCTCTTTTGTGTGTCAAGTTAATCTGCTTTGTCATGGTATTTTCCATCTAACTCTCTTTTTAAGGATAAATGATTTTTTTATTCTTTTTTTTATTGGTTACATTGCATTATGTGACACAGTTTTTTTTTCCACTGATTAAATTTTATTCATAATACTACACTTAAAAATTAAATATATTCCAAGTATTTTAAAATTTCTTTACTTACCACTATGCATACATTTTTTATTTACAGTTATCTAATTAGCTCTAGCAAATATATGATAGAAACTCACAATCCCATCTTCATTTCTTATTAGATAATGATCAGCATTCAACATCAACACTATCGCCAAGTACAGAGGTTTCTCATGTAAGTGTTTTTTGCAGATATGAAGAGTATTATAACTGACCTGGATAGTATAGGTATGTGGACAGTGATGGCAGTCAGTGGCCTAGTAACTGTACTGACTCATGATTCTTTGACAATTTTCTGAGGCTGGGAAGGAAAATAAGAAAATTATTCTTGTGTCTATTTAACTGGTTTTAACTTCCAAGATTTGTTACTTTGTGGTTTGTTGATTGTCATATTGGTTAGCTACTTTTCTATGTCTCCTGTAAGGTTTGCTTTTGTTCTTATTTCAGTAACTTTTGAACTTGAACCTAGTACAATTAATAATAATAACAAGCATATTTCGCCTCATTTTGTTTTAAATTGTCATATAGATTAATGCTTCTGCTCTTATCATAAAGTCAGACAATGTATGCAAAAAACAGGTTTAGTTAATGTGTTTATCTGTTTAAGATGACAACTGTGAATGGAAGTTTTAGATTTTTTTTTATTAATATTTAGCATTATGTGACAGTTTCATAGGCTCTGGGAATCCCCCTCCCCCTCCCCTCCCCTCCCCCCTGGTGGATTCCTCCACCTTGATGCAGCATTACAGTTCAAATTCAATCAAGATTCTTTCCTTGCAAACGTATACCAAGCATAGAGTCCAGCTACTTATTGTCCAGATGGGTTGAACAGTTTCTTGGGGAGACCATTTCTGGTCCGAAGTCAGAGCTGGTATAATATCATCACAGTCAATTAAGAGTCCCAATATAACATCAACAGCAATTTGCAATATTATGGAATTGACATGGTTTTGAGTAACCAGTATGTTGAAAAAAAAAAAAAGCAAGTCCTAACCACAACCTATAATTAGCTCATTGACATCTCAATTTTAGTTTATATACAGGACAGGACCGGCTGCTATATACCTTAAAATGGCTATAAGGTACCATTCAGCTGTCTCGTGTCCATTTCATTTTAGTATTTAGCCATTTGTTGTGTTGAAGTATAATTTTGCTGATCTTGGCAGATTTTAGGATAATCTAGACTGGCTTGTAACTCTAACAAGACATTTGTCGACATTTAAGGTGCAGAACATTTTTTTTGGGGGGGGGGTGTGCAGGAAAATCCTCAACACCATGGTGAGGAGTAACTAATCTTTGTGTCCCACCCAGCGAGGCATGAGCCAATCCACGCCAGCTCTTTCCTGTCAGATTTCAAGCTCTACTTTCTGTTGTTTGTCTATTTATTTTAGGTTTAGTTTGTATGATTGTTTGTTTGCTGTGAGGGGTTTTCGAAGCGATCCTGATGGTCATTGTAAGGGAGGGTGGGGGTCCAGAGGTGGAGCCAGGCTCGGACCAGAGAAAGCTCTCCTCCCTGGTCCCGAAGGACATTTACCGTTCTTCTGTTTCTGCGGACTGCTCAGGGCTTCTGGTTGTCTTTCTGATGACGTTGGCCTCTGCACGGTAGTGTTTGGACTTCTTCCATCCCCTGCGGAAGCTCTGGTTGGGGGTGGGTGACCTCAGAGTACTCGGCCTCCTTGGCATCCAATTCCCTGTGGTCTCCTAGGCAGTTGGGATATCGTCCTTGTTGCTCGTATTAATAGTTTGTGGTGAAGGTCTGGGAGTCTTCATGGTTGGGATCCAAGCTTCCTCCTTACCACCTGCTCCACTCTGGAGTGCCCCCCTGCTCCACGCACATGACCTTCTGTTAAGAAGTTGTCAGGATCGCACCTGATTCCCCCCTCATGCATTGGTATAGTAGTTTTACTGTTGTTTAGTGCCGCTTTGAGTCTGTTGTCTATGAATTACCAGATTTGATCTTGATAGGCTATATTGTACTTTTTTCTCACTCTTTTTATGGTCCTGAAAGACTTCCCTGCACTCCCTCCCCATTACGGATTAACATAGCGTATTGAGGGTATAGTAGGTTTTACAGTTTTTTGATGTAGATCTTAAGTATTCTGACATTAATTGTTGGTTTATAGATTATATCACATTATATATGAAAAAATGCTCAAGTTCCCTGGCAATAAGGGAAATCCAAATGAAGACAACAATGAGGTACCACCTAACTCCAGTAAGGATGGCACACATACATAATACCACCAACACTTGCTGGCGAGGATGTGGGGAAAAGGGAACCCTTCTCCACTGCTGGTGGGACTGCAGACTTGTACAGCCTCTATGGGAATCAGTTTGGCGAATACTCAAACAACTGAAAATCAACATACCATATGATCCAGCAATAGCACTCCTAGGGATATATCCAAAACATCTCCTACTCAAGAAACCAACATGCACGCCTATGTTCATAGCAGCACAATCTACAATGGCAAAAACCTGGAAGCAACCAAAATGCCCATCAATAGAAGACTGGATAAGAAAGCTATGGTTCATCTACTCTATGGAATACTACTCAGCTATTAAAAAAAAACAAAATGCAGTTCTTTGTGATCAAATGGGCCCGACTGGAATCCATCATGCTAAGAGAAATGAACCAATCCCAAAAGGTTAAATACCACATGTTTGCCTTAATCTGAGATGAAAAGATGACAACTTGGAAGATAGTACCTGTTTATTGTAATATTAGTGCAATCTCTAACAACCTGTGACACAGTTTTATAGGCACTGGGATTCCCCCACTCCCCAAACCCCCCAGCTCCGCCCCATGGTGGACTCCTCCACCCTGTTGCGTTACCACAATTCAAATTCAGCTGAGATTTTTTCATTGGAAGCATCTACCAGGCATAAAGTCCAGCATCATATTGTCCAGATAAGTTCATCAGTTCCTTAGGGAGACCATCTCTGGTCTGAAGGTAGAGCTGGTAGAGTGTTTTTGACATTTCGAAGGATCTGAATTGCTGCCACTCTCACCACTCCAAGCACAATGTGGTCTCTGGAGAAATGATTTTAACTAGGCTTTTAATTCCCAGAGATGTGCGATCTTTCCTGGACCATCTTCTTTAGAATTAGATCAAAGTCATCGCCATGCAGGTAATTAAGGATGGGTTGAATCAAATCAACCTTTCTCAAACAATCAGGGGCTACATTCAAGCCAGTGTAACTTGCTGTAACAAGCATTGCTAATCTGCATGCCTTGGAACTATTAAAACAAACCTTTCATGGTGTCAAGAACATTCTTTGGATTCTTATTGCTTCCTTTAAGAGCAGTACTATGTACAGAATATCTATAAGTAAACAGAATTTTTTATGGTAACTGCTATAATACTGTTTGCTGACACTTATCTAAAGACAGACTGAATTTGGAGCTTTACATTCCCAATAAAACTTCTTAAAATTATCTTTAATATTTCTGTTAAAATTGTGATCTCTTTTTCAGAAGGCAATTTAAATAAAGTACACAAAGCTTAAAGGTACTGCTTGATAAATGTTCCCCTATGTTTACACATAAGGAACCACCAATATAAAAAACAAAATTTTCTAGCACCCATGAGAGCTCCCTCATGCCTTTTTTCCAGTCAATACCACCCTCCCAGAAGTACACATTGCTCTAGTTTCTTTTATCAGATTTGTTTTGCGTGTTTTAAAATCTTATATAAAGGGAATCATATATTCATAGCATGATTCTTCGTTCTTTTTTCGTTCACTGTAATGTCTATGACAGTCATCCAAGTTGTTCAAGTTCTCTGCTTTTAACTTGGGTTTTTTTTTTATTGCAAAGTCAGATATACAGACAGGAGGAGAGACAAAGATAAAGATCTTCTGTCTGATGATTCACTCCCCAAGCAGCTGTTATGGCCAGTGCTGTGCCGATCCAAAGCCAGGAGCCAGGAATTTCCTCCAGGTCTCCCATGTGGGTGCAGGGTCCCAAGGCTTTGGGTTGTCCTCAACTGTTTTCCCAGGTCACAAGCAGGGAGCTGGATGGGAAGTGGGCCTACTGGGATTAGAACCAGCACCCATATGGGATCCCAGCACATTCAAGGCGAGTGGCTAGCCCTAGTGGTTAGCCACTAGGCCACCACACTGGGCCCTTAACTTGGATTTGACTTCAATTAAAATGAAAACTATTTAGGGCTGGCACTGCGGCAAAGAAGGTTCAGCTGTCACCTGTAGTGTCAACATTCCATATGGACATGGGTTCTAGTTCTGACTGCTCCACTTCTGACCCAGCTCTCTACTAATGTACCTGGGAAAGCAGCAGAGGATGGCCCAAGTGCTTGGGTCCCTGCACCCACGTCAGAGATCTGGAAGAAGCTCCTGGCACCTGGCACTGGAACAGCCAAGGTCTGGTCTTTAGGGCCATTTGGGTAGTGAACCAACAGGTGGCAGCTTTCTTTCTCTAACTTTGCCTTTCAAGTAAATAAATGTCTATTACAAAATGAAAATCATGTGGGGCTATATTAATTTAATTACTTGTCTGTAAGATTATATTATAATGTACGTACTTTAGAATATTAGGATTTGGGGAAGACTAACATGTATAAGTAGCTATGTGCATATTCCTCTTGTGATTGGATGATAGGAGTTGAGAAATATAATGAGAAATACTACAGTAAAAGAATCGCTGCCTGTGGCGCTCCTCTGAACAGAACACCACCATGATGGGCAACAAAGCGCTGCCTTGGGAGAGCCTTGGTTAGCCCTTTGCCCCTTCTGCAGAGAGAAAATTCTCTTCTCATCCTTTCCCCACTGCAGAGCCAACATGGAGACTATTGCTCACATTTAGTCAGCTTCCAAGCAACACATTATTTTTCCACGGGTCTCAGTTGAGCTGTGTGGTTTGGATCTGCTCAAAGGGGAGGCTCCCCAAAGCCCCATTCATGCTTGTGAGTCTGCCCCACCAAGTCTCGGGCAAGCTGAGCTCCCTTGAAGGATGTGCTGGGTTTGTGTCTTCACGACTTCCTCTCCAGCTGGAGAAGGAAGGAATTACACTGCCAAGGCCAGCTCCGTGCTGTCCATGCAGCTGAGCTGTCAAGGAGCTTAAGTAGCTCCAGAAGGAATCTGCAATGAATTATGCTTCCCCAATTGCCCCTAGTGCAGGGGCAGCTCTTTCCAGGCCCTGGATGAAGTGCAGTGGGTGGCTGTGGTGGGCTTACCTGACTCAGTCACACATCTGTGCGTGTATATGTGGGGGGGGGGGGCGGCGAGGAGAGGGTGGGATGGGGATCATCAGTGTCATTTGGAAGATGCTCACTCTTTGCAGGAGAGACAGTGTCGCCAACCAGCCAGGACATTAGGCGGCACAGTCACACCCTCCTGGGCACAATCAGCCCGTCTTTAGTCATCTGTAGTGTGGACAGTTTGGCTGGCTTTTGGAAGGGAAGGAATGAGCGATCTTTTGAGTGGGGACAGGCTCAGCTGCCATGGAGTAGCACCTTTCTTTCATAAATCACAAGCCTGGCCCTACAGCCTGGGAACTAGAAGTGAGAAAGTACAAGGAGCACTGGCTTTGGGGACAGCTGGGGTGCTCCCCACTCAAGGCCTCGTGGCAGGGGCGGGGCATCAAATACTTGCACTCTGGGGTCATAGTTCAAACTCTGGCTCCCTGAGCTCCTGGCTGGGTAACTGGTTAAGTTTCCTACACTCCATTTCCTCATTTGCATCATGGAAGATTATTTTACTTGTCATAGAGCTGCCATGAGGACAAAATGAGGTAAGCATCCTGCTTAGCCTAACTTAGCGCACATACTGCTCAATGTAATAGGGATGACTAACAATCCAAAAACTCATGCAGGAAGAAGGGTTTTAGCATTTACTTTAAATTCAGTCCTGGGCACCTATCTTGCCATGGTAGAGGGGCATTGGAACTCTGTGAGTCGTCACCCAGAGCTGTGCACTGTTCTCTGATCATCAGACAGTTTTCCATACTGGCCAGGTTCCTCGCTAAGCCAAGCAGCCCTGTTGCTTCCAAGCTACCTCTGTGTTCCAGGCCTCAGTGTTGCAGCCCATGGCCCTGTGACCCAGCATCCTTTAGTGAACCAGAAGGCTATGCTCTCCAAAATGTGCCACTTTTCTGGGCACTGACAAGAAAGTGAGCATGAGGCTGCAGATCTTTCCCTTTTCTCAGGGCCCCAGGCTAGAACATTTTGGTGTGTTCTATGAGAATTTCAACTGGTCACAATAGAGTAAGCACTCCTATCAAACTCATTAGACTAATGAAATAAAAGAAGGGCTGAATCTGCTAGGAACTAGAATTCTTTCATTTCATTACACACCACCCAAGATAACTATGCTTTTATGTGATGGGTACAACAGGCACAACTTGATTTTACACAAAATTTATATATATTTTTCTCTTTGAAGATTTAATTATTTACTTGAAAGGCAGAGTGACAGAGAGTGAGTGAAAGAGAGCTTTTATCCACCAGTTCATTCCTCTAATGGCTGTACCAGCCAAGTTCTGAGGCATGGTGACTGCCGCCCAGGCCCTTGGGCATCTTCTGCTGCCTTCCCAGATGTATTGGCAAGCAGTTGAATCAGAAGCAGAACAGTCCATATGCAAGGACTGACACTCTGATTTGGGAGATCACTGCTACATCTGGAAGCTTAACCGATGGACCATGATGCTGGCCTCGTATTTTTCCTTTCACTTTTCAGACTTGTTCAGAAACAAACAAATAAACAACAAAAACAAAACAAAACACCCCCACAGGAAAGTTGTAAGAACAATACAAAGGACTTGTATACTCCCCTGGATACATATATTAACCTTTTGTCACATTTTCTTTTCTTCCTTCCCTCTCTCTCTCTGTACAAAACTGACCATAAATGAAACACTGAGAGTAAATTGTAGACAGGATGACCTTTCACTGTCTGAATACCTTGCCAAGCAGTTCTTAGGAACAAGGGCATTACCGTCTGGCAACATAATTCTCAAGGTCAAGAAATCAGTGGCAGGGGCAGATGTGATAATCAAGATTCCACTTGGGAAACCTGCGTCCCATAGTAGAGGGCCTGGGTTCAAGACCCAGCTCTGCTCCAGATCCCAGCTTCCTGGAGCCAACAGGTGATGGTCCCAGGATGTGAGTTCCAGACAGCCACGTGAGACACCTGGTTTGGCCTGGCCCAGTCCTGGCTGTTGTAGGCATTTGGGAGTGAACCAGAGGGTGAAAATTTCTGTCTCCGTAGTACTCTTTCAAATAAACATTAAAAATTAAATTCAACCATGGCTAATTAAAAAAATTGAAGATAATTTTGTATTTGAAAGACAGATTTACAGAGACAGAGACAGAGACAGATCTTCCATGCCCTGGTTCACTCTCCAAATTGACCACAAAAACCAAAGTTAGGCCAGTCTGAAGCCAGGTCTCCCACATGGGTGCAGGGACCCAAGGACTTAGGTCATCTTCAACTGCTTTTCAAGGCACATTAGCAAGAGCTGCATTGGAAGTAGATCGGCCGCGACTCAAACTTGCACCCAAATGGGATGCCAGCACTGTAGGCAGAGACTTAGATTACTATGTCATGGCACCAGCCCTGGCACATAAAATTTTATTCTCTACATAACTTGAATCCCAATTTTGCTAATTTCCCCCAAAATATTATTATTTGAGGCTATCTTTTTCCTGCCATGGTCCAATCCAGGACTATTGGCTGTCTTTAACTATATTAACACCCACACTCATGAAACACTACTAGAAAAATACTAAATTTACACTCACAGTAAGCACTGTGTTTAAATGACCTTTTTTTTAGATTTATTCATTTTTATTACAGCCAGATATACACAGAGGAGGAGAGACAGAGAGGAAGATCTTCCATCCGATGTTTCACTCCCAAAGTGAGCTGCAACGGGCAGGTATGCGCCGATCCGAAGCCAGTAACCTGGAACCTCTTCCGGGTCTCCCACGCGGGTGCAGGGTCCCAAGGCTTTGGGCCGTCCTCTACTGCTTTCCCAGGCCACAAGCAGGGAGCTGGATGGGAAATGGAGCTGCCGGGATTAGAACCGGCGCCCATATGGGATCCCGGGGCTTTCAAGGCGAGGACTTTACCCGCTAGGCCACGCCGCCGGGCCCTAAATGACCTTTTAACCTCTCAGAGCTCCAGTTTCCTCACCCTGGCCATGGGCACCAATGCATGCCCCAGTCCACGTGCCAAGGCTATTGCAGGGCTCACATGAGGCCCTTGTCCTTTGCAGAGAACAAAGGCCTGGGTTGAGAAGTGGGGATGGCTCTCTCTGCTCCTCCAGTGGCTCAGCTGGTGGGAGGCAGAGGCCAGAAAGGAGCATGAGCAGCTAATGGTGGGGAGCAGTGTGACCAACGCCCTCACAAAAGCCACTGCAGAGCTCTAGGTGGCTTCCTGCTCCTCAGATGGCAGCTCTCTGGTTTGTATAATTGAAAAGATCACTTAACGTTGTAAGAAGGTGTGATTCTATTTTTGCATTCCTTTTTTTTCAGTCTAACTTTCACATAGCAAAGTGTGAAAAGAGTACATCACACAGCTGTTACGGGCACAGCTTGCATCTCTTTGGCGTCTACCCATGACACTCCAGTCCCAAAGAAGATCCAGAATGTTTCCATCACGCTCCTGCTCACTTGTGCCCATCCCCCTCCTCCCTCAAGGAACTGTTATTCTGGTATATTGGCATATACTTGTTAGCCTGTTCTTGAACTTCAGGTAAGCACAATCCAACAGGGCTGTGCTTTTTCTGTCTGGCTTGTTTGTCTCAGTGCTGTTGGTGAGATCATTGTATAGGCAGGTAGTTTAACTGTTTTCTTGATTGTTGTGTAGTATCTCGTCTTGCATATATCAAAGGATTTCTTTGCTTGTGTTACTGATGATGGCCACGTGCGTTTGCGTCTACTTGGGGCTGTTATGGAGAATGCCTACTTTAATATGTTCATCCATGTCTCCAGGAGATGTGAGAACTACGAGTTACCACCCAGCAGTGGAGAACTTCTCACATTGAGGCTGACATTTTAAAGACTGAAATCATGACGTTGCTTTCCCAGAACCCTTGCAACTACCTTTCACCCAGTAGATGCTCCCGGGTAAGATGGGTTTGGGTCAGTCATGCGTGGGAGCAGGTGCTATGAAGAACCTACTTTCTGACTAGAGGAGTAGGAAGCCTTGCGTCCCCATGGGCACCTGTAAGAGATGCCAGCTGTATGTGGGGCACAGTCCACTATTTGCTGGAGCACACCATGGATGGCTTGGGTGACGGTCCTGGTTTTGTGTTTGAGTCTGACTCTGTGCCACTCCCTCACTCTCACTCCCAGAGGTTCTGTGAGCTTCCTCGTGTTGTTTTAAAGAATCTTTACTTGGAAATCATCTTAGAGTGACAGAAAAATTCAGTGCATATTTCCTAAAAGGATATTTTCTTACATATCCATAGTCATCAATGTCAGAACATTTAATGTTGATATAATCAGTTCATTTAATTAGTTCTTGCATTTCAATGTTACAAATTTATTCCATAAGTACTTTATGGCATTTCTCACGTCTAGTACAACCCCCAACCTGTGGCCAGACACTATTTAGTTATCGTGCTTCTTACTCTCCTTTGATCTGGAATACTTTTTAGGAACAATCACCTGACATTCAAGTGTCTCCCCACAGACAATTAGTTGGAAGAGGCAAATCACAAATGTACAGTGGAGAAATCAGAGAATGCCTTGCCTGGGTGATCAAAATGAACATTTATGGTGAAAAACAAGCGAACATTATTGCCCTCCAAATGTGCTGCCCTGAGAAGGACACATCACTGACATAACGTTCTCATTGGGAATGCATGATTCTAATCTAGTTGCGAAGGAATATGAGACAAAAGCAAAATGGAGAACAGTTAATTTAACAAAAAGAAGGCACTTATGAACTCTTAATGTTACAAAAAAAATTGTTGAAACATTCCTAGCATTCTTGAACAAAGGACTTTGTTGGTTGAAGCTGGCCAGTGAGGAGTCTGTGGTCCTCAACATAAGATGCAAACACTAGCGGAGCGCAGATGATAGCCCGGCCCACTATCAGCTCCTAACATCTGAGGATGAATGAACTCAAGTATTTTCTGATAGGACAGGGAGCTGTGGTGGGGGGACAACCTGAAAGTTGTTGCGGAACCCCACCAGCTAATCTGTTTCCTTCTGTGAACTTTCTATCCTGGGCAACTTGAAGAACTCTGTATTGAATTGAATTGAAAGACAAGCTTGTTTCGGTTCATTTTTTAAAAAAACATCCACAGTGAGAGAAATTCCAATAGTTTGTGGAAATGCACATTATGAGAAAACTACACTGCTCAGAGGCAGCCTGAGCACTTCAGGAGGCCAAGGTGAACTGCAACCTGCTTATCCCAAAGGTTGCCCCAAACTTCGATTTGCCTGTGAAATCTCTCAACTAGGGCATGTGAGTGATTCACACGTGGATAAGGTGAGGGGAGCCAGCGGTGACACCCCAAGCCCAATCAAGACTGATATCAGGGTCTCGTCAGAGGAGCCACAGAAATAGAATTTTATAATGTGGCTCTAGTGACCACTTCAATTCCATCTCCTTTGATTCTGATGAAACAAATTTCTGGAACACTACCATAAGACACATTTCGGGAACACAAAACTATTACCCATACTTTAACCAACATGATTGTTTGAGTTTAACCAACATATATAGTCCCCCTACTTGCCACCAGCCATAACATTCATATCTGCTCATTAGGAAAACTTTGGAAAAACTCAGAGAAATATAGAGACACTAGACTTCCTAAATCCCATATTTTAGACCATCTGTACAATCTTGGGAATCTATTTCTAGAGTCTGTGAGCATCTAAACTCATGTAGACCTTTTGGTAAGATACTATGTAGTATAACCACTCATTTTTTTTCACCCATAATGTATCAAGTCAACTTTCCATAACAATAAAGTAGTCTGAACATAATGATTTTCCATGGTTGCTTTGATTGCAATTTGAGTTGCTTCATGAAAAGAAAATTACACTCAGCTTTATACCAGGCATAATCCAATTAGTTCTTACAGAGAGTCTTCCATTGACTGAAGTGTATGCTCACCTTTAGCTTCCATCCTCTGTGCCCGAGGGAATCTACCCTCTGACCCCAGGCCTTAATTACCCTTTTTCAGTCCTCACTGTGGCAGGGAGAGATAACATGCCTCTAAGAGATATTGAAAAGTGCCAAGCTACAGTGACTGCAAACGACACAACAGTGTTATGTACTGACATTTCAGAGACACACAGTTTTAGAGATGAAGAAATAGCCCAAGCGACTCACCTAAGGTCACACAGCTGGTCATTGTCATTGTCTAGCCTGAGCCCCAGGTCTCCCATCTTTGGGTCTAGAGTTGGTTCTGGGCACTCTAGGTCCTTGATGTACAAGGTGTGGTACCGATTCTCAGGCCCAGACCTGCTGTATCAGAAGGACATGAAAAGCAGCCATTTCAGGCTCAGGATGAATCTCAGTGTCCCCCTTCTAGTCACAGAAGCTGGGATCTACAGGGGACAGGATCAGTTGATGGAGGAAGTGGCTACTGAACAGCCACACAGAGAACAGCCTCTAAATGTTCCAGCAGGTTTGGAGAAATGCAAGACAGTATGGATACTGACACAAAAACACACAGGCTTCAAAGAGCTCCAGGAGAATGCAGATTATGGAAAAAGCTATGTGTGGATTCCAACATGGCTTTTCGTAGGAAAACAATCTTTTCATTCCAGTTTCCACAAACCTTTTGAAATACTCTCACATAGGTTAGCCATCTCTAACTCAAAAATCCAAAATCTGGAATTCTTTGACATCCCAAACCCTTTGAAGGCCAGCATGGTGTTCAAGAAGTTTCTGATTTTGGAGCATTTCAGAGATCAGACTTTTGCATTCGCATGCCTTGCAGCCACGTCTGAGTTTACTGGGTCCTCACTGGGCAAGGTGTGGTGCATGCTCTAGCAGTGTTGAACCACCCTTCAAGCTCAACCAATAAACTTCCCATGCACATTCCCAAATCTGAAGAACTTGGAAATCTAGAACATTCTGTTCTGCAGTATTTTGGATAAGAGATGCACAACTTGTGTTGAGGCTACTTTGCAGGTTCCCAGTAAGAGCAACTAACACATGGGAAATGAGGGTGAGAGCTGAGCCACAAAAAATGACTACCGAGCTTGTCTGCGCGAGTTGGGTCTGATAGTGAAATGAGTTGCTGTTTTTCAGAATTCCTAGGCTGTTCCTGCCCTCTTTTGCGCCAGCAGGTGTAAATGAGGGAAAGGAAAATTCTGACAAGCTTAGGGTTTAATGTCTGATGATTTGTGGGAAAAAGGCAGGCAACAAGATTCAATCCATAAGATTCCAGTTGTGAGCAGGTTAAACACTTTGGTGCACCTGGGCTCCTACTTTATATCCTTCCCCTTCTCAGCAGTGCCCCTGCCTCAGAAGCCTACCTTCTCGCTTTTCTTCCTTATACCCGCTAGGGGCAAGCTCCAGTACCAGCCTTTCACACCTTAGTGAGAATTTAAATCAACTGATACTTTGTACATGTCTAATACTATTTGCTCAATATGGTTACTCAGAAGGATACTTACCCTTCTAGGAATGAGGTGTTAGTTGTGTATTCTTGAGCACCTAGTATGTACTGGTGTATTAGGCACATTTTCCTGTGATCCCCACAATAATCCAGTGAGGTGGCCATTAGCATCTTCACTGTCCAGGTCAGAAGAGTAAGGTCTCACTAGGTTCAGTAAGTTAGACTGAGTCTTCTGCTTCTGCTCTACAAGGTATCTAGGGCCCTCACTCTATACACAAGAGGAGTTCAGCAAACTTCCAGCTTTATAAGAAAATTAAATATATATTTATGATAGCCTCTGATTGGTGTGTAATGATACACAAACCTGTATACCTGTGTGTGCGTGCATCCTGAAAAGGGTTGGAGGGAGGGATGAGAAAAGTGTATGGGGAATTAAATTCCCTAACACACATCCTGGTCATCTCACTGAATGTCTAACAATAATCCCAGACAGGAAATAGTTTCTTCTTCAGAGGCCAGTGTCTTCAGGAACAGAGCTTGGGGACTGGTCAGTGTTTAAATGCTTCAACTGATTTCATGACTGATTGCCTAAAAGACATGATACAATTTCCTCCTCTCCCTTCCTTCATTCCATCATGTTAATTCTCTATTTGCTGTTTCCTATACTTTAAACTATGAGCTGGAATTTTTTTAAAGCCCTGGATTTAGCATGAGGAAGCCTGAATTTGGGCTCTAGGTTTTGGACCTTGGGAAATTTACTTATCCTGGACTTCCAGGAATAATGAGGACTTGTCTGCCACTGTATGAGGGATCACTGAGTGAATCCTTCTGAATGCTTACATCAGACAGGGCAGGTGATTTTCATTGCTGCAACAAAACACTGGCAGCAGCTGAGTTTATAAGTTGGAAAGGCTTATTTAGCTCACAGTTTTGTGGTGAAAGTCCAAGAATGGGTAGTACCATTAGTTGGCACTGGGTCAGAGTGGTGGATGGTGATAGTAGAGCATATGCTGGTGCAGATGGGATTGTAGCAAGCCAGGTAGCCAAGGGAGTGGAAGGACCCTGACTCCCAGCAACTTTTTTAGGAAAACTATTTATCTTCTGGGTATATCCCAGGGATTTAAGAACCTTCCACTCACCTCCTCCCCACCTGCCACTTTGGAACATCATTGTCAGGTTAAGTTTCCGTCTTGCTAGTAGCATTAACATAAGGCATTGGGGACTATATTACTGACTTGGGGCTTGGGAAGGGGATATATATTTCAGGCATTTATTACCAGAGTCCAATGGTGATTTGACTCTAGCACAAGTAGGACAAAATGAGTTCTAGCCATGGTTAGTACCATGCCAATCAGGGAGTCCTTTCGTGTGTGAACTGAATACCAATGACCTTGGGTTTCTTTTTTGCTTCTCAACTTGAACCTCAAAAATCAGTTGGGATATCCCAGCTGTGAGTCCATGTCTACAATGTCCTCCACTGCTCCTGAGGACCTGTTTTCCAGAGCTCTGGATGGTACATGGTAACACGACCTTGAGAGGGTCATGGCCACAGGCTCAGATGCCCTTAGATGAGTGTGTCTTGATCCTTGGTGCCCTTCCAGAAGGCAGAGGCCTGCCACGCAGCTAAGGGTAGCCCTGTTGACTGATGTCTTGCCTCGCTGGCCCAGTGGGGCTGAGTCCCACACAGGTTTTCACCCTGGTCCGCAGTACTGGTGGCTGTGGACCGTTTGGCAGCCCTCAGAATGCATAAGGTCAGCTCTGGGTAAGACAATGACAATGGGAAAGGTTTTTCGCTTCAATAGATACATATTCAGTGCTTACTACAACCTTTTTCTCTAATGACTAAATTCCTTCCATTTTTTTTTTATCCTTTTTGCTGGGTCTGCTAATGCTTACCACACTGTGACTATAATCCTCTCCAGGGGAAAGTGACCTCACAATCTCATTGGTACATTATAGGGAAGACATTTTAGGACAAGAAGGTCTTGTCAATATGCTTTCAATTTCCCCTTGTATTGTGCCATCATCATTTCTTGCCTAGATTGTTGCCATTGTCTCTTAGTCCTTGCCCCCTCATCATCCATTCTCCAGATGGCTGTCAGAATGGACTGTCCAAGTTAAATCATATTCTGCTGAAAATCCTTGAATAATATTCTGTCTCACTTAGAATAAAACCACAGTTCCTTCCATGTCTATGAAATCCGGCATGGCGTAGTCTCTGGCTCAGAGCCTACACTTGGCTCACTCTGGATCAGCCACACTGGCCTTCCTGCTGTTTTGACTACATCAGAGCTTTTGCACTTTCCATTTCCTCTGCTGCCATGCAATACTCTCTGCTGGCTAGCTCTCCCACTGAAATGAACACATTTCTTCTTCACTGCATAGACAATTCTTCTTATTCATCCATGGATGTCTTTGATCTTTTGGCCCTGTCCTGCCAGGCCTGCTAGAAGTAAGGAATTCCCAGAGATTCTGGCATCCATGCATTAGCAGATGCTGTGTCAACATCAGGTATCGGAGTGAATGTAGGCCTTTTTCTGGCATAATTTCAGGGCACAATTTTTATATTCTCAAATTAAAACAAGAGCTTTGTCATTTCATGAGTGTGTAAGAGTGTGTGTGTGTGTGTGCGTGTGTGTGTGTGTATCATGTACTTAAATATAAACATAATAGTAATCAGTTTAAAAGTAGGGAGAGAGACTATGACAGAATTCAGAAATTATCTTTGTTTACCTCTCAACCTTAAACGCTTACTGTTGGGGCCCGGCGGCGTGGCCTACCAGCTAAAGTTCTCGTCTTGAACGCGCCGGGATCCCATATGGGCACCAGTTCTAATCCCGGAAACTCCACTTCCCATCCAGTTCCCTGCCTGTGGCCTGGGAAAGCAGTCGAGGACGGCCCAAAGCCTTGGGACCCTGCATCCGTGTTGGAGACCTGGAAGAGTTCCTGGTTCCTGGCTTCAAATTGGCTCAGCTCCAGCCGTTGTGGTCACCTGGAGAGTGAATCATTGGATGGAAGATCTTCCTCTCTGTCTCTCCTCCTCTCTGTATATCTGGTTTTCCAATAAAAATAAATAAATCTTTTTTTTAAAAAAAACAGCTTACTGCTAATCTGAAATTTTTTGAAGTCTCTGAAATTGGCTAAACCTGGTTTCATGCTCTATATACAATAGTTGCAAAATCCAAGCATGTTTATGAAATAAATGCTTTGCTTATTAATGAACCCTAAGGATTATCTAGGGATAACTCTCATAAAATAAGTATTAATTTAAACGTAATCTGGAGACTCATTCATACAAGCTTTCCCCAAGCATTCTTGTCTATTATGTTCTGATGACTTAAACAGTAGTTTCCCACTGAGGTTTATGTATTTTCTTATTTAGGATCATATTTAAATGATCTTATTAATCATATCCTATAAAATTGTTATCAACCAAAAATCACACCATCACTGATATTGTTAAGTAGTGGAGATGTTTTGAGAGACACTTTTTGAATTTCGGGAGTAAACAAAGTTTCCAGGGTTTTACATTTTTGCAGTGCTGCAAATTCTAGACAGTGGCTTTTCTAGAAGGCAGTGTGACTTTATGTGGTTTTTTTTTTAAGCCAGATAGCAGCACACCCCCAAACCAACCAACCAACCAACCAACCAACCAACCAAAAATCTCAGAAGCCTATACCATTTGTGTTCAATGCAAATGATGCCCACACTTTTCTAAGAAGCAGGTTGGGACAGTGAAAGAAACCAGTCCTTGCTTTTGCTTCCACTCAGCTCCAAGTGTTGACGGTTGTGCAGCCCCTCTCTCCCTGAACCCCTTCCTGGGAACATCCTAGGAAATGGGGGTCTGCAAAAAGTTCATGGAAATGGCATAATATGAAAAACATAGTCAAGGCTCTCAAGTATTTTGTACCAAAGTAACTGTCACTTAATTGCATTCCCTGTGAATTTTGTGAAGTGTCCTGATATTCTTGACATCCTGTGTGAAGTGACATCTTTGTCAAGTATACTTCAATAAAATTGAAAAAAATAAAAGCTTTCTTTTGAGAACATATTTCCCCTAAAAAGCCTGCAAAGCATTCAAGAGAAATACTTATGAGACCTGGTTTAGACATGCAGGCAGAGCTATCAATCACATCCACCAGGTCAGCTTGACTCAGGGGATGTCAGCGCAAGTATGATTTATCTGAGCCATCTGGAACAGCTTTGAGCAGCCCTTTCATTGTCATCTATACATTTCTTATTTAGTCTGAGAAATGATCTTAAAATTAATCAGGGGCCAGCATTGTGGCATAATGGGGTAAGCCACAGTTTCTAATGCTGAGATCCCACACGGGCACCCTTTCAAGTCTCAGGTGCTCTACTTCAAATCCAGCTCCCTGCTAATGTACCTGGGAAAACAGTGGAAGATATCCCAAGTCCTTGTGCTCCTTCATCCACTTGGGTGATCTAGAAGAAGTTCCTGGCTCCTGACCCTGGCCTGGCCTAGTCCTGGGTGTTGCAACCATTCATTGAGGAGCGAACCAGCAGATGGAAGATCTCTACATCTCTCCACCTCTCTCTGTAACTCTACTTTTAAAATAAATACATCTTTCAACAGTAATCAGTAGTCTTCTCATTTACATGGCCTCTGAACATGTTTGTAACCAACCATGCTCTAAATGGTAATTGGTCTCTAATCTATGAAAAATTTGTCCCAATCCCTAAAGACTGCCCTTCTGACCAAGCCTGTGCATGTTTAGCGTGTAATAATAAATGAATGTTGATTCTTATGGGACTCATACATTCTTCCTAGAATCTGGCAACTGTGGAACATTTTCCAAGGGTCAGTTGAAGTTGTTGGACTTGTATCTACTGGGCCTAGGGCACCTTCATACGCTGCCCTGAGTGAACCATAGATTAATTTTTTCATGGAGCCTGTTCATTTCTGCTGATACCTTGTATAATATTATCACATGAGCTGAAGTAACTGTGAACAAGAAACTGTGGAGAAAACAGATTAGCAGACGGTTTCCCATGAAATCAGAACAATGGAATGAATGGTTAGCTGGCAAGGCATGGAACAGAATGGCCCTTGCAGAAGGTGGTTCTATTTCTGAGTGGTTCAATGGTAGACCCCTCCTTAGGGGACTGGAGAGCGCTGAAAGCAGTCCAGCGTGCTTTAAGGAAGCTGCCCTCAATTCCAGGGAGCATGGAATAAATACTAGGAATGTGTTTGCAAAGAACATGCTGCCTGGACCAAGGGCTTCTGGCGCTCTCTTCCTTGGAATGGTGATATGGGTTACTTAGTCACATTTGCACGCCAGATCCATTTTCTCTTCTTTCCTTTGCTCTGTCCTCAAGAAGGCTGCCCTGTGTGGGCTGGCCCAATGGGCTTTCTTGCCTTTTCTTTTCTTGTTGGGTTTAGCCAAAAGGAGCCAGTGTCAGGAAAGTGAAGGGGAAGGGACACGGTGGTGGTAGGGCCTGCTACATTAACATAGCTTGCTGCCTTGTAGGAAGGGCTCCTACGAGATGGTGGTGCCCACAGCTACTTATCTGGGGTCCCGTTAGCAATGTTTAGCAGTGACGCCAGCTCCTTTGGTGTTACTCTTGCAGAGCTGCAGCCTCTTTTGAGATTTCCTTAATCTCCCACAACAACTGTAGATAAGCCCCTTCACTAAAACTCCAGTCTGTGTATCCTAGTTGAGTCTGCCATTTGTTTCCAGCCAGGTCCCTGTTGGTGGGTATAGGTGGGAGGGAGTCAGATGGCTGGAAGGTGACTGCAACAGACATGCTCTTCCCCACCTCCCTTTCAGAACAGCAGACAAGCTGCAGACAGGAAGAAGAACCAAGGAGCGGGCAGGATAGAGGGGCAGTTAGGAGTGCAAGGATGCCTGGGATGTCACTTCAGGGACTGCGGCAATCCTGATGAGCCCAAGGCAAGCACTCATCCAGGTCTGCCAATGGGTCAAACAAACTTGGATGCAACCACTCATTAGACAACTGCTTACAATAGTTTAAAAAGAAAACAGTGCAAGAGGGAACATTACCAAGCTTTTCCTCTCACTATTTCAACTAATAGGACTGTGCATTAGTCACTTTGCTAATGAGTAGTTTTACCCTGGCTCCTGGTGAATTAGGCCAGAGAGGGGCCTGGCAAAGTCTTGGAAACCCTCACGAGAAGTCCTGTTCTTGTGGAACCATTAGCAGAGAGGTGAGAACTGCCAGGGACCAATGTTTATATATTGGAGCTATATTTGGAAATTTAATTGTTTTTCTCCAAATTTCAGGAGAGAAGTGACATCTTTTATAAGAATAGAGTCAAAGTAGCACATTCTGGGACCTAACATGTTCCTATTTTTCACTGGCCTCCTCAATTTTCATAGTCCAGAAAAACAAGCACGAGGGAGATTGCTTCACCAGGTCCTATAAAGCAGTGTGCCCCAACCTGGGGCATTTGTGTCCCCCACGAAGCATTTGGCAAGGCCCACTGGCATTTTTGGCTGTCACAACTGGATTGTGAATGCTGGCATCTGGTGGGTAAGGCTGGGGGGTTGCTGCCACACATCCCGCAACTCACAGACTGCCCCCGCCCAGCGCCCAACCAAGAAGGCTCTGGTCCAGATGGCAACAGAGCTGAGGTTGCGCAAGCCTTCTCTGTGTGAGATCACGCTTCCATTAGTGAGGAGATCGCTGTTAAATGCTGTTCATGACTTCACAATTAAGAAGCCACATTCCAACCATTAGATCCCCCTCGTTTCCTGATATCACTATAAATCACATAGCCAATCATCATGGCCTTGGAATCGGTGGCACTTGGAAAATAGCAAGTTTGTTGCAGTGTGTAATTAATGTTTTTCAAAATAGAAACCAGGCTAGTTGGTCAGATGGAATAAAATTATTTTGGAGAGCACATGAAGTCTTTTCAAAAATTCCCATCAGACTGTGGTTCGGATGAAAGATATGCCCGGCTCTCAAGGCAGTGGCCGTAGGTTCAGAATGTGAACTAGAGCAAGGGAGGTGTAATTAGTGTCTCAATCATTAGCAACGGTGAAGAAGAGATGAGAATCTCTCGTGTTATTTAGGAAGGATTTTTACCAAACAGGAAGGTATCAGATGTCTGCTTCCGCCAGTTCTGGCTTGAACAGTGACTCTTCAAGGTGTGTTTGAACAAGGAGGAAAAAAATCTGATCTGGGAATTGAATGCTGTACTCCTACCCTCAGCAGCTCATGAGGTTCGCTAGCAAAGGAGGCCAAGAGAGCATGACTTCTCTGGGTTGTCACGAAAGGACATGGTGTGCTTGTAAAACTACTTTGTGTTAAGCCTCACTCTGAGCTGGAGAAGCAGGGCTCAGGAGGGATGAAGGAGCTAGTAAGGAATTTGAAAACCTTTTATGGCAAAGAAAAACCAGTCTGGAAATCAAATTAATGAAAATGCTGGAAAAGAGGACTGGTGATTGCTGGAACGGTGGTGATAGAGGAACTGTTTTGAGATCAGTCTCCCAGAAGATGGAGAAAACAAATGTGACCAGGTAGAAGGAAAGGCCAGACGTTTCTGGCATTGAATTACCCAAGGGGAAGGCTATGCTCCTTGGAAAAATTGAACGAAGGCACATTTGCAGCTCCTAAGTGAGCTTCCAAGGGTCCAAGGGCCTCACCAAATTGAGAGTGTCAGAGAGGGCTTGAGAGCTTGTTGGCATCCCCTTGCCTCTTCCAAAAGAACATTCCTAGAAGCAGAAGCTGGTGTGCTCAGGCATATAATGCTAAAATGATGAAGAGCTCAGTTAGGCCCAAGCTGCGTGAACTCAACCGGGTTGTCCAAGGAATGAATCAATAGTGTACAAAACTCGCTGCCAATATTGTGCAATTTGGCTTTTGCAGCTCAGCCCAGCCCAGCTCCGCCTCGGTCCCAGCCCAGTGGGGGTATTGGGAGTGCGTGGCTGTCACAGCCTACCCCCACTCTCTCATCTACCAGATACAGACTCTCTTTTGCACAGATAAAGTCCCATAAGAACATGGTGGTAAGCATCCTACCCCCAGGAAAGCCAGCAGTAACACTGGATGAGAAATAACTGAAAACATTGACAGACACAGAACCTACATTCTGAGGTTGATCCTGACTAATGAGATGATAACACAAAGTGAGGATTGTAGTAATATTTGAAAGCAAGAGAATAAGCCAAGATGAGGAAGGAATCTAATATGGTGGAAACAACTCCAGCAAGAATGAGCAAGAAAGGAAAGACGTTCATGCCTGAAACAAAATAAAGTGAATGACAAGAACACACTCGCATTTACTTTTAACATATTGGTTACTCATTACTATGTCAATTAATTCCATGGTGATGTAAATTCTTGCTGATGGTATGTTGGAGCTTTCAATTGACTGGGATGATGCTCTGCTGGCTCTGTCTTCAGGCCAGAGAGGATATACCTAAGAAGCTGTTGAACTTGACTGGACAGTGGGATGCTGGACTCTATGTTTGGTATACGCTTGCAATGGGGGAAATCTCAACTGAACTTGAGCTGTGGTTATGCAACAAGGTGGAGGAATCCACCATGGTGGGAGCGTATGGGGAGGTGGGGGGAGAACCCAAGTATCTATGCAACTGTGTCACATAATACAATGTAATTAATGAAGTTAAATAATAAATAATTAAAAAAAAAAGAACACCCAATAGTTATGTGTGCTGGAGACTTCTAGGTGCTTTTCTTAACATGAATGCATGCAATTTTCCTCCCAAGTCCATGAAATAAATACTGTCCTCTTCAGTTTGTACATGAGGGTCTGAAATTCAAAGACTTTTAGATTACATATCCAAAGGTTAGCTACATAGCAGCAGAGTGAAGATTTGAATGCACAGCTGTTGGACCCAATGTCCAAGCTATTCAATATCATGTCTATTCTACTGGCATGAACTACCTGGCTGTGGAATGGAAAAGGATGCCCCAGGAGACTAGTGCAAGTTTCCTCACTTGGGTTTTCAGACTGAACAAAATATTAGTAAGTGTGTCATCAGAAGTAGGCTCTCAAGGCTCAGGGGTGGGTTCAAATAAGATCTGGAACTTCCATTGCTGAATGCCAGTGGCTCAGAATCAATAGCACTTGATATGTTCTTGTTGCTCACTGCACTTTCAATAGCTCCCTCACACACACTTTCTCTTATTCTCCTCACCAAAGCCTTGGGAAGCAGGCGGGTGGGCAGGCAGGTCACTTATCACCCAACCCCTTCCTGAAGCTCTGATGGACAGCCTCATCAGAAACAAAGTGTGGCCAAGTTACTTATCATTCAAAATATGTGGGAAGATGAAGCAATGTGATTCCAAAAAAGTTGCTTATTTCAAGCCCGAGCAGTTCATAGGAGTTTCTAATTTATTTCCATAACAGTGTGATTGCTTCCTTTTCAACAAGGCTTTGACTCACTCACAGGAATGTATTCCATTACATGTCTGCTGGCTTCAGGCTTTATGTAGAACCAGTTGGTTGCCATGGTGACCCACAGTCACAAAACACAAACTGTGAACTTTTCACTACCAGTCACTAACTCTTCTAACAGTCTACCTCTGAACTGTGTATGCTAATGGTGCTTTGGAGGCAGCAAGCTCTCATCCTTTTACGGGGTCCCTCCTAGTTTGAAAATAATCTCAAGATATCTGCTTTGGGCTCAAGGGCATTTTGTCTCCATGCCAAAGAGAGTTTAGAGGGCAATGTCTTCAGCCATACTACCCTATTATTTACCAACATGCATTTCTTAGACCAAATACATCTTAGCATTGCTTGGGGGAAGATAAGCTGGCAATACGCCAAATTTCAGCAACAGTTCTGATATAGCTTAACCACTTGAATATGTACTATCATATGTAATATGAATTCTGAAAAACCAAAATAATTGCCAAGACATCATCAAACCTTCTAAATGTGAAATTGGAAGAGAGCAAAGCAAGGAGTTTCAATTTGAAACAGTGTAAATTGTTCTACAGCTGTTTTTCTTTGCTCAGCATCCTCTCTCAGGTCTTTTGACAGCAATCTCTCTTTGGGTAACCATGATCTCCCCTCCCTCAATCATGTACTTCAGGTGCACTTGACCCCACCCTCATTCCCATGAGCATGTGACACAAACCTGACCAATCAGAGTACTATATCCCACCAAATACAGGAATTGGTTCAAGGAGAAGACAACCATTTTTACAATTTTGGCGGGGGAGGGGGAGCTCTTGAGATGAAGGAATAGCCTGTAGCAAATGTTGCCAAAGTACATGAAAAAGCTAGAGCTACCGGCAGCCATCTTGCCACATGAGGAGACAAATTTACCAGATGATAGGCTCTACTAACAGGAGAAGCAGAAAAGAGATGGAAAGAACATGATCATTTTCTGATGACATTGTTTGAATCCCTAGGTCCACCTTTGCCTGAGCTCTATTTCTAAATACATTCATTTCTTTTTAGCTTTAGTTTAAGTAGATTTGCTTTCCATGATCTGTTACTTGCTGATTGATATAGAAATGGATCTAAATTATTTTAAATATATTTAATAATTGAATTTCATTTGAAAAGTAGACGAGATCTTCAAGGAGCCTATTTCAGTGAATAGATAATTACAGTATGAATAAGTCCATTCATTCCTTTGTAATCAAGCCCTTGGGAAAAGTTTAAGTATTTCCCAGCTCTCCCCTTCCAATCTTATTTATGATTTTAATTTGTGCATCCTCAGAAAGAATAAATTTTGACTCTCCTTTTAACTAGAACATATCCATGAGATTTTATTGTAGAAAGCGCATGCTCATGGAGTCTCATTCAGCCTAAGGAATAACCAAACTCACTGATGTCCTGAGCTTGGACAATCCTGAATTTCCAAAAGAAAAAGTGAAAACTCACCACTTTCAGTATGTCATTTCCAAACAGTCAGTTTGTGCTCCATAAATCATTGCATAGGTTTTGCAAAATATTACAAGACATTTAGAGGCCATGTCAACACAGACATTAGTAACATTATGATTATTATTTCATTTTTCTTTAGGTTTCTCCTGGAACCTCACAGGTTTTCCTATTAATCTCTGGAGGATTAATAAAATGCTGAATATTACATTACTACAGGGATTTTCAACCCAGCCTGCAAATTAGAATCACTTAGGGAGCGATTTGAAAACACTAATGGCAAAGCTCCACCCTAGGTCAATTTAATCAGAATTTTGGGGAGCAGGGTCCTGGAATTGGTGGGTTTTTTTTTAAGCTGTCAGATGATTTTAATGTCCAGCCAGGGCTGAAAACAACTGTATTATTGGATAGATTGATTAGAATCTACAATTGTATTCACTAAAGAGTCATTCAGTAAGCAATCCTTTAAAAACATTCTTAGTTTTTCAAAAGATTTTTTTTAGAAAATTATAAACACACATACACACACATATATATAAAACACATATGAAATAAATTATGCATATATTTGGGCAGCTCACATGTTCTAGGATACATCAGGACACCTGTGTGACAGGATAAACAGAACTCACTAAATTAAGCCCCTCCTGACCTGAGTGTGCATCCCTCTCTAGCTGCAACCCAATCAGGGACAAAGTGCATCCTGTCCTGTTAGGGACTGCTCCAGCCTGCGCACATGCCCAGGTTAGCCCAAGGTAATTGCTAAAATGTGACATTACTCAGGCGCCAGTAGTGAGCATTGCTGCTGTTTTGAGGGTGTTGTGTGTGCAAACCCCAGTAACGCTGGCACGAACTACAGAGGCAGGTACAAGCCAAAGTGTCCTTTGCTGAGGGGGAGCTGCCACACCTGACCAACTCCATATAGCAACTGTTCAGCTGCTCATGGGGAGCAGTCTGATTTGGCTGTGTTTGCCGGGAAGCCCCAATAAGTCATTTCTGGGTTACATATTGACATTTTGGCAATTTCTATCCTTAAGTAAGCCGCAAAACCTGAATTTTGTCACTAAGGCTGACCTTTCCAAGTTTCTGTTCAAAGTAAGAAATGAGAGGTTGATTATATGTTACGTGTTGGAACATTGTTCTTTCTTCAAGGCAAATCCTCTCCATCATTATCCATGATTATTGGCCATTTGAAATCACCACTGAGTTCTGCAAGTATTTCTATGTGAACTTTCTTCAAGTAGAATGCTTCACTGCCTATTTTTCCAGCTCTGGCTAGCATTTGTACTTAGAAACTGACTTGTGGGTGCTCTCTGAGATGACATTGCCTTATTATCAGTTCTAAACAGTACAGAAGTCTAGAAAAACTAAAAAACTTGGGAGAAAGAATAGACCTTGAGGTAAAGATGGCAGGATGAAGACAAGCACAGGATTTCTGTCCCTTAATACACTTAATACAAACAAAAAGCAATAAAAGGCATAAAAAGTGAGTTAACAAAAACTCAAATTCTCACCAGTAATTAAGGGGAAGTGAATGGATAAGGAAAGTAAGAAACTCTTGGAAAAATCAAGGACAATCCTGAACATTTTACGAGAGATAGAAGAACAAAATCTCCAGAGTGTGCTATTTACTATGGATTCATACAAAACTGGGGGCATGAGGCAAGTGTTTGGCACAATGCTTAAAGCTTAAAGCTTGAGAAGCCTGCATTAGAGCACTAGGATATGAACCCTGACTCCACTGCTCATTCTAGCTTTCTACTCATTTGTAGCCTAGGTGGCAGTATACTCTTTCTCCAGTAGTTGGGTTCTTGCTACTTATATGGAAGACCAAGGCTGAATTCTCAGCTTCTAGCTTTGGAACAACCCAGCCACAGCCAATACAGACATTTCAGACTGAAGCAGTGGGTGGAAGACAGGGATCTCTGTCTCACTCTCTTTCTCATACTCTGGATCTTTCAAAGAAATAGAACTAATAAACACAATTGGGGGCATAGTTTTCAAACCTACAGACATAATATGTTAGGAATAGGCTGCATCCCCAAGTATGAGGTCTGAATTTCCAATATAGGGCATGGATGAAATTCTGAAATGAGGGTCCATATCCTCCTAAAAAGGGAATACACAATCTGAATTCGATTCTCTATGTCTACCTCTATGACTGTATTATCAGGGTAGAGGAAATCAGAAAGAATGACAGTAAATATCTGGGCAAATGGAAACTCTAAGGTTGACTATGTCCACCAGTGAACATCGGAAGTGGTTCCTCACCCTTGAAGCAACAAGATCAACAGCATTTCAGGAATATTGAAACCACTTGAGCAGAAACCTTGGAGTACACTCCACATCAGGGATCTTGGGATAATATAGGGTGGCCATTCCCCATCCCTGGGTACTGGGGTGGTTAGGAGGCTGGGTGTAGCTACTCTCTTCTTTCCCCTTCCCCCAGATACAGGAAGAAGAAAAAGAAAATTTGGAAACAATGATCATATCCACTTTCCTCTAACCCTTGACCCTTCACACAGTGATCAACTATGTAAACATCATCAAAAACAAAAATTAAAAATTAAAAATATGCATGCATACTATTGCAGCAAAAATGATCTTCAGACTGCTGTCAATGAGAATGAGAAAACAGTAAGTCAAAAAACAAGATGGCATGCTGAAATAACAGATACGGCTGAAAAGAGGGCATCAGAAGTAGGAAACTAAATGTGAACTGGGAAAATTTATTAGAGATTGAGTAAATGAATCTGATACAGCAAGAAAATGGACACAAAGTATAACATCAAACTATTGACTAAGAAAAGGCTTGAGGTTATAGAGTTAGAACAGAGGAAAGAGAAGACAGGAGTTAAAGTTTTAGGATCAGAGTCGCTAAGGAACATGGCGTAAAGTCTCCACTAGGGGATCAAAATTCCCACCCCACCTGAGGGTCCAATGGATATCAGATGAATGTGAAGCCCTGGAAAGGAAACAACAGCACTCACACAGAACTCTGGCTGAGTCTGGAGAAAGAACTGGAAAACAATATCCAGGAGGGGCACAGACCTCCCGACAGGGTTGACCAAAAGAGATCTTCACCAAGACACATGATAATCAAGCTCTCTTCAATCAAGCATAAGGAAAAGATCCTTAAATGTGCAAGTGAAAAAAAAATCAATGGACATATAAAGGAATACCAATTAAATTCACAGGAAACTCTTTGGGCCAGAAAAGAAATGGAGCAACATATTCCAGATTGAAAAACACACACACACAAAATGTCGGACCAGAATAATATACCCAGCAAAGCTTTCCTTTGTCTTTGAAAATGAAATAAAATTCTTCCACAGTAAAGAAAAGCTCAAAGAATTTGCCTCTTCCAGACCTGCCCTACAAATGATACTTCAATATGTTCTTTTGACAGAGAAGAGGATTAGCACCCACCTAAACCAAAGGCAAATGTGAAGAACATCCCAGTTTAATAACAGAAGACTAAATCAAACAATGAACAACCCATTGCTAAAATGACAGGACCAAATTGCTACATATTTATATTAACCCTGAATGTAAATGGATTAAACTCATCAAACATCATAGATAAGTAGACTGGATTTAAAAACCAAACTATTGTTGCTATTAAAAAACAAACCATCTATTTGTTGCCCAGAGAAGACATATCTCACCAACAAAGATCAGCGGAAACTATATCTCATGGATTTTGATTTTTAAATTATGTTTCATCTCTTTAAAACATCTTCTTTCTCATAAGTCATACAGTATCATCATTTTCTTTAGGAATGTTCTTGATTTTCTTTTTCATTTATTCAGTGACACATTAGTCATTCAGTAGCATGTTATTTAACTTCATGGATTTTTAATTTCTTCTTTTGTTCCTGTTGTTGATTTTGTTTTGTGGCTTTTCATTTAAGAGGATGTACAGTAACTGTGTAATGGAGACTATCATATCCAATAGCATGTTATTTAACTTCAAGGCATTATAAATTTTAATTTTTCTTCCTGTTGTTGATTTTTTATTGTGGCTTTCCATTTAAGAGGATGTATAGTAACTGTGTAATGGAGACTATCATTATCCAGATGTGAGGATACAATGCAGTATGTATCTCTACTTCTGGATCGAGGATGGACTCCCCATGAAACTGTTAAATAAATCTTGACAATAAAATGCTAGACTCACTGCCATTGCCCATGCCCACAATGATGGACATATGACTGTTTACGAAGAACTATACTATAGTAATAATATAGGGGAACTCAGTGGGGGGAGGAATTTGGGGAGGAGATAAGGGAAATCCCAAAGTCTATGGAACTGTATCATAAAATAATAATATTAAAAAAAGAAATTTTAAAAATATAGACCAAAAATAAATACTTGGGAAGAAATGGAAAAAAAAATAGGATCATTAGGAATCAAAGATATACTAAGAAAGTTAAATTGCCTTAATTATATGAAAAGTTTATAGTATTTTAGATTGCTGTTATATGTACAAACTGACAATTGTTTTGTAAAGAAATTTGTTAACATGTATTAAGAAATGTAACAGCTCATGTTTACTATATCCTCACTTTGAACTTCAATTTATTCACAACCATAACAAAATTTGTTAATTCACTTTTAACAGTGTATTAAAATATAATAATGAATGTTTTTCATTGCAGTTGAAGATAAATGTTTCTGATGGTAAGATTTAGAATACAAAACTGGGCAATGAAAGAAAGTTAAGAATAACAAAACGGTTAAAATATTATGTTCTCATGTAAAAATGTTATACCAGTAGTAAATATTGAACTTTAAAAAAAAAAGACCTCCATGTATGAAGAGAAACATCAAGTGAGATTTCAACTCACATATGATTAACTGAATGAAACAGAATTAATATTTCAAGTGATTGTGATATCTTTACAATGTTCAAAGAACAAGGTGGTAGGGTACATGATCAAGATGCAAAACTCAGTTTATGCTTATACATTTGTAATGAATAATATGAGAATGATATTAGGACAACAGCTCCAATTATAACCGCCTCAAAAAGACTATAATGCTTCTGGAGTAAACTGAACAAAAGGAGTGCACAAAAGACATCTCCTGAAAAGCACTAGACATTATGGAAAGAAATTAAAAGTTTAAATAAATGGCAAGACATCCTATGTTCACGAGTCAGAAGAACTAAGTCTTAAGAAAACAATCTGTCAAAATTCCAGTTATCTTCTTTGAAACAAATGGAGAAACTCATCCTAAAATAACATGGAAATTCAAGTGATTCAGAAGAGCTGAAACAGAAAACAGCAAGTGTGGAGGACTCAAACGTCCCGCTTTCAAAATTTAAACCAAAGTTACAGCATTCAAGATATTGTGGTACTGGCTAATGAATAGAATTATTATAGAGGGGTGGGATAAAGTTAAGAGCCTAGAAACAAAGCACACTTACAGATAATTGATTTTGGACAAGAGTGATAAAAATTCAACGGGGAAATTTTTTTTTTCAGTATTTAGTAATGGACAACTGGATACCTTCATGCAAAAGAAGGAAGGTGGAACTCTTGCTCATACCGTATACAAAAATTACTGCAAGGGGCCAGTGCCAGGGTAGTAGGTTAAGTCTCTGCCCATAGCATATAGGCACTAATTTGTGTTCTGGCTGCTCTCTTCCCAATTCAGCTCCCTGCTAATAGCCTAGGAAAGCAGTAGAGAATGTCCAAGTCCTTATAACCCTGTACATACATAGGTGACTCAGGAAGCTCCTGATTCTTGGTTTTGGATTGGCCCAGATCTGGCCATTGTAACACTCTGAGCAGTGAACCAGTGCATAGAAGATCTCTCTGCGTATCTTTCCTTCTCTCTGAGACTCTGCCTTTCAGATAAAACTAAAATAGATCTATTTAAAATTTTAATCAAAAATTGATCAAGGACAAAACTACAAAACTCTTACAAGAAAAACAGGCAAAAATAAATATTTGTGTCCTTGGATTAGTCAGTCTTTTTTTTTTTTTTTTTAATTTTTTTTCTTTTTATTGTATTGTTGTTGACAATCTTTACATAGTTAATTACAGTTATAGGAAAAAGAAGGAAAAAAAATATATAATACAAAGTATAGCCAACAAAAGTAGGCACACTTGATCCCATTAAAACAAAAGACTTCGATGCTTCAAAGGATATGCCATAAAGATAATGCAAAGACACCTGCAGAATGAAAGAAAATTTCTGCAAGTAATATATCTGGCAAGGGTTTTATATCTAGAACACACACACACACACACACACCTCAGCAAGAGCAAAACTGAATTAGAAAATGAGCAAAGGATCTAAATAGATGTCTGTCGAAGAAGATATAGAATGGCTAATAAACACAAGAAAAGATATTCCATATCAATTGTGGGCATACAAATTAAAAGTACATGGAAATACCACTCTATACTGACTAGGGTGGCAAAAACCAAAAGTCAGATTATACCCAGTGCTGATGGGAGGTGGAGAAACCAGATGTCCCCTACAGTTCTGGCTAAACTGCAGGCACCCTGTATCAGCTCTGGAAACCAGTCTGGTCATGTCTTGAAAAGTTACACATTATGAGGCATTGTCAGAAAGTCTATAGACAATGTGCTTTATTAAAATGCCTCTGCAGAGTTTTAAATTTTGCAACTATAAAATAAGTGTATCGTCTTTTAAAAAATGATTTATTTATCTTTATTGGATGGGCAGATTTACAGAGAGAAGGAGAGAAAGATCTTCCATCTTCCACCTGCTGGTTCACGCCCTAAACCATTGCAACCGCTAGAGCTGAGCAGATCCAAAGTCAGGAATCAGGAGCTTCTTCCAGGTCTCTCATGCGGGTATGGGGTCTTAAGGCTTCTGGATGTCCTCTATTGCTTTCCCAGGCCAAACACAGAGATTTGGATGGGAATTGGAGCAGCTGGGACTCAAACTGGAGTCTGTATGGGATGCCAGTGCTGCACGTGAAATCTTAGCCTACTATATACCATGACACCAGCCCCAAGTTGATCTTTCAATCCCATTTTTCATGAAGTTTTTGAAGTACCCTCATAGAGTTACCAAACAACTCAGAAAGTCTATTCCTATTTGAATACCATGAGAAATAAAAACAAATGTCCACCCCAAAACTTGCATGTCAGTATATGAATAAGAGCTCTATTATTCATAATAGCTAAAAACTCAATGGCTCGGGCCCGGCGGCGTGGCCTAGCAGCTAAAGTCCTCACCTTGAACACCCCGGGATCTCATATGGGTGCCGGTTCTAATCCCGGCAGTTCCACTTCCCATCCAGCTCCCTGCTTGTGGCCTGGGAAAGCAGTCGAGGACGGCCCAAAGACTTTGGGACCCTGCACCCGTGTGGGAGACCTGGAAGAGGTTCCTGGTTCCCGGCTTCGGATCGGCGCAGCACCGGCCCGTTGCGGCTCACTTGGGGAGTGAATCATCGGATGGAAGATCTTTCTCTCTCCTCCTCCTCTCTGTATATTCGACTTTCCAATAATAATAAATCTTTAAAAAAAAACTCAGTGGCTCAAATGCCTATCAACTGATAAAGCACAGAATATCCATGGAGTGGAATATTATTTGCCAAAAAATAAGGTACTGGTTCATGCTACAATCTTGAAACATTATGGTAAGTGAACAGGCTGGCCGATAACAAAAGGGCACATATCATATTATTCTATTTATATAAAATGTCAAAAATAGGCAAATTCAGAGCAAGTTGAATGGTTGCTTAGGGACAGGGAAAATGGGGAATGACCAGTAATGGAAAATGTGGTTTCATTTTCGGTGATGAAAAATGTTCTAAATTTGATCATGTGGGTGGTTACCTAACCGAATACACTAAGTCATTGAATTATACACTTCAAATGTGTAAAGCTATTATTTGAAAGTGAACAAAGGGGGAAGAACTAGCATAGCGTTTAGCTGACAAAAAAAAAAAAAAACAACTTTTAAGCTATTTCATACTTAACATATCAGACTTTAGAATTATCTTGTTTTAGCTGGAATGGAGATCAGGAATGGACATTCACTCATGCAGTCAGTTGCTTTGGCGAGATCCTTACTGAGTCACTGAGTGCTAGGATCTGGGCTGGGTGCAAGGGATGGTGGACAACAGAGGCCTGTCTGGTCTGCCTGTTGGTACTTAGAAAGACATAAGTTCAAGTACTACTTTTAAAAATATTTATTTTATTTTTATTTGAAAGGCAGATTTACAGAGAGAAGGAAAGACACAGAGAGAAATCTTTCATCCAGTAGCTCACTCCCCAAGTGGCCACAATGGCTGGAATTGAACTGATCCAAAGCCAGGAGTCAGGAGCTTCTTCTGGGTCTGCCATGCAGGTGCAGGGTCCCAAGGACTTAGGCCATCCTCTACTGTTTTTCCAGGCCACAAGCAGGGAAGTGGAATAGTCGGGACCCGAACCAGTGTCATAGGTGGAGGCTTAGCCTACTATGCCATGCCACTGGCCCCAAAAACTAATTTTGCATTTGAGACAATGCCTCAAGGCGAAAAATAGGTGGTAGGAAAAGGGCTAAAGAACATCCTAATAGAATCCAAGAAGGATGGGAAGGCCTGAAGAAGTGGCATTTAAGTTGATCTCTTAAGGATTATCAAGGATCAACTAGGTGGAGACAGGGTGTGTGGTAAACAGGATGCCAGGCAAAGGAAACCTGGCCTCCTCTGACAAAGAACTAGAGAATGAGAGGAGTGGAGGCCACTATGGGAGATGACAGAGGGCCTGGCAGACCCTACTAGGGTTCATCAGCCATGCTAGGAACTTCATGCTAATTTCAAAGGTTATGATGGGAAGCTGTCGACAACCGAAAGAAGCCTTCTCAACTGACATCCCCAGTATGTTTTGCTGCTAAACTTCCCACTGAAGAACATGAAAATGAGACTATCAGCGGATTATGCCAATGGAGATGATGTGGTTCCTCCCACTTCAGACCAATCTCCTCATTTGTGGTTCTTAGATTTTGCTCCCAGTTTATGCAATGCTTGCACAAAGAAGGGAGAGCCCTTGGGGGATGCAGCAGGCCACACAAGTGGTGGTGAGCTCAGTAGCACCCATAGTGACACACTGTACTCTCAGCTTTGTGTGTATGTGGGAGAATGACTCCAGGATCTTGTTACTTACAGCAGCAATGCTACAACTGGTACCATCAGCACTTTATAAAATCTGGTGGAGCAGCCCTTGGCCTGTGTCAGATAGTGTCTGGACTCTGATCTGCAATCCTCAGTTGAGTGCAGGTGAAAACAGATGGGAAAGCAATCATCTCCCACTTCCCAATGTGTTTTCATGCACTCAGCATCTGTTGGAAACTTTGGTTCTGAGAATAGCATCAAGGCACTGATCTATGTAGTATGCAGTGGCCAACTGAGGCCTCTGAGAGATGGTTTTTCCATTGACCAAGGATTGCTTTGCCAAAGTTTTCAAGGCTATCGGGCTGTCTTGACAACACGAAGTAAAACAAGACACTGAAGTTCTTTAAATTTACCATAAACAATGTGTTACAGTTACTCTTAAATCTGGGTCATGGGAATATGGGCTCTCTAGTTGATTTACTGTAAGTATATTCTCTTGGTGGGGTATGATGATCAGAAATTTTCTACAATGTTAAAGGCAACTTGAACCCTTTTTTGGTCCTCCTTACACTTGACATTCCTTTCCCCTCTCTCTTTCCACTGTGATTCTCTGTTGAATTGTACATGCTATGGTTCCAGTTGTAGAAGGCTAATTCATCTCGGTCAACTCCCATGTTGTCAACTATATGTCTTACTACAGAGAATTATTCTACCAGGTGTAAGGTATGCGTTCTCATCTCAATACACCATCTGACTTTGCTTACAGTGACTGACATGTCAATATTCATTCAAATCCAAATATCATTAGATTAAGTTAATGATACCGAATCATGGTGATTCGATTTCCCTTGACCATGAATGATTGCTTTAAGAACTTCCATAGCTATTTCCACCTCCAGCTCAAGGAAGAAGTCAACCTATTTTTGAACAAGTTGCAGAAAGTGAAGTTGGAGTCCTGCTATACTAAGCCTGAATTCCATGCTAGTGTTATTTATAGCCCATGGTATACTTATTGGTAGTTCCTTCTTAGTTCTTTGTTCTGCATTTCTATCCCTTTGACTAGTTTTGCTTCTTTCAATCTTATGTTCTGTGCTTGATCTTCTTTTCTTACTCTTCAATCTCCATGACTAAACCCATACATTTCTCTTGCCTCAAATGTAATTTCCATGTTGGTGATTTCTAGGTCTTAACCCTTTTCTCAAGCTCGATATTTATGTATCTGCTGCCTAGGTTCAGTAACAGCACCAAACTTGGTGGAATTTCATGATCATTTGAGAACTTAACTGTATATGCCTCATCCCTAGGAATTCCTGTCTACTAGATTTAGAGCCAGACTCAGCACCTGAAGGTTTTTCAAACTCCACAGGGGATTTTGAGACATAGCCAGGGTTAAGAACCAAAGCCCTGGGGGCACTTCTTCCTGGCTATCTTTTGTGTTCTTCAAAGTTAATCTCAAACTGAACTCCTCACCTTCATCCTGTGCTCCCAGTCCCCCAAACGTGCTCTTTAAAGATTTATTTTATTTTAATTGGAAAGCCACAGATACACAGAGGAGGAGAGAAAGGAAGATATTCTGTCCATTGATTCACTCTCCAAGCGACCAAATAGCTGGAGCTGAGCTGATCCGAAGCCAGGAGGCTGGAGCCTCTTCCGGGTCTCCCACGTGGGTGGAGGGTCCCAAGGCTTTGGGCTGTGCTCAACTGCTTTCCCAGGCCACAAGCAGGGAGCTGGATGGGAAGTGGGGCCACCAGGATAAGAACTGGGGCCAATATAGGATTCCAGGACATGCAACGCAAGGACTTTAGCTGCTAGGCCACCACACCGGGCCCCAAACTTGCTCTTCTTATAGACAAAGTAGAGTCAGATACAGCATCAACCTTGAAGGGTTTCATTATCTACTCAGGCTGGGAATAGGTACTAGAGAAATAGATGGTATATCATTTCTCTAGGTTTCCCAGCTCTGTTACAATGCTGGCTTGTTTACTTTTGGTTAAATTCATTTAAATAGACTGTGTCCATTAGGTTACCATAATTGATAACACAGCTAGACCTTGCAAACCTTACCAAGTTACATCTGGGAATCTTTATTAACTTAAATATAAGGGAGACATTTCTGGACTGAGTTGACCTTTGAGGTGAACTAGAATGATCAAATTTTCACAAAAATTAGGCTACAGACCTTCCTTCCTATTTGTTTTAGATTCCCATGGAAATCAGTGATGAAGGTGCAATCAATGTTCTCAACTCTTGATAACATCTACTGGGATTCTCAGAAGCAAGGAACCACAGAGGAAGAAGTGCAGGTGGAGTCAATGCTATTTTTAGGAAGTGAACATGAACTCTGGAGATGCTTCTGGGGATTTCTTGGCCCATCTCCGGAAGCTTTGAAATGCACCCCAACCACTGGGGAACCAGACATCTTGCTCCAGGACCGTCTCTGGAAGAGAATACTACGGACCCACTTGCATTTGCTTTGCTTGGTTTCACTTTGCAAAAGTCTTTCAACCCCAGCTTTTACACTTGGAAGCAGCTCAATCTGGGGAGGGGAGTTGGAGGGAAAGGAGGAATATTGGCCATGTTGTCCTAACAGCCATGGACTCCACAGCTGCACTGGCCTCAGAGCACAGGTGTACCCAGCCATGATTAAGTGACCCCAGAAATCGGACCGCCTGGGGTGTGGTGCTCATTCTTGTCCACTGATGCAATCAGCTCAGGGTGTGGGTACGCTCTTCCTCACTCCCCATTTTTTTCTCTCTCCCCTCAACTCTGGATTCCAGCTGCGAAAAACAGTAACACAAGGAGGCAGGCTCTAGCTCTACGCTGGTCCTGCTGATTTGTTTTTAAAATAACTCCAGTCCCTTTGAGAAGTCTGTCCAAAAAGCAGGAAGAAAGGCAGGGAAAACTTTGGGAAAAAAATCTTTCAGTGCTTTCATTGATCCAAATTCGCGTGTGATTTGGCAAGCCACGCAGGGTAACATGTTCCAGTGTTTTAACTTGCACATAATTGCCAGATTAGCTATTGTTTGACTTGTACAATTATTAATGAAAAGTAGGGGAAAAAAGGGTGGTAACGGTGAAGCTTGCCGCAACGTCTAGACATGAGGGTGGGGGTGGGGAGGTGGAGCACCAAGGCTGACAACACAGAATTTCCTTGCCTTAGGTTTCTCTCAAACTCAATGTTTCTGCAGGGTAGAACACCACAAGGGCTGATACTGGTAGGTGAGAGAGAATGTTTGGGTTAAAATGAAACACCAAGTATGAAGCTATCTACTGGTCACATGGATGTATAAAAAAAAGATGGAATCATTTAGCCTGTACAGGGATATAAACACACACACACACACACACACACACACACACACACACGTGTAAATATACACTGACTTTGACTTTTGAAGAGCTACAGCCATGCCAGTGCAGTTTGGAAAGAGGGGCTCAGTGTGCCTTGGTTTTGGAGGGAGAATGTTTTGGCTTCACACCACACATGTAATTTGTAACTCTGTGTCCAGGTATTCTGCAGGTGGCTGGGGCCAGGGGCTATGGGCAGGGAGTGTTGTGGCAAGCAGGGTTGAAGGATTAATACAGCAGAATTGAAAGGAGGAATACTACATGCAATTATCAAGTACCTTTGACTGTCTTGGTGCCCCCACTGTCTACCAAACTCCCTTTACCCCCACAATGGGAAGAAGGAAGTTGTGATAGGCATCAAACACACATGGACTCCCATAGACAAAGAATCAAGAAGAAACTTATTTTATGCTTAGTTATTTTGGGGGTATGTGGAGATGTATAAATGATGTATAATACTGTATGTAATGGATGATTAATGGCCCTGAGCAAATGGGATGCATGACACTGGTAAGATTTCTTTGGTGTTCTATAGGAAGACGACTAAGGCAGGTGTTGGTACCCACGCTGGGCAGATTGCACAGGGAATAACCCTAGACAGTGGGGGAAGTTGAGCCAGAGAGAGTAGCTGAGAAGTCTGAATGAGAGGATGGAGATACAGAAGTCAAAAGGAGGGCCTGGTGTGATACCCTAGTGGCTAAAGTCCTCGCCCTGCATGTGTCGGGATACCATGAGGGCACCTGTTTGTGTTCCAGCTGTTCCACTTCCCATCTAACTCCCTGCTTGTGGCCAAGAATGCAATAGAGGATGGTCCAAGGCCTTGGGACACTGTACCTGTGTGGGGGACCCAGAAGAAGCTCCTGGTTCCTGGCCTCAGATTGGCTCAAATTTGACCATTGTGGTCATTTGGGAAGTGAACCAGTGGATGGAAAATCTTTCGCTATATATCTCCTTCTTTCTGTATACATGTCTTTACAATAACAACAACAACAAAAAGAATGAAATAAATTATTAAAAAGAAATCAAAAGGAATCTAGGGCGGGAAAAATAAAGCCACAATGTCTTAGATGTCTAAGAAACCTTTGGGACCATGCACATCTAGGTCTTTCTTGACTGCAGATGAGAAAACTGAAGCAAAGAGAGGTTCAGTAACTTGTCCAAAGTCACAAGGCACATAGTAATAGATCTGGAACAAATATTTCAATTTCCTTTCCAAGCCAAGTAGACATCCAACCATGATGAAATATTAAATATAATAAGATCACAGCAAGCAAATATTGAGTTAGTTTGTAATTCAAAGGAACTGCTGCTTCTCAACCAACTAAATGCTGTATTGTTCTTCATTAAAAGGAAGGTAAGTGGGGCTAGTAAGATGGCTCAACTGGCTAATCCTCCACATTCAAGTGCTGGGATCCTACATGGACACCAGTGTGTGTGTTCTGGCTGTATCAATTCCAGTCTAGCTCCCTGCCTAAGGCATGGGAAATCAGCAGTAGATGATTCAAGCCTTTGGGGCCCTGCACCCAATCTTGGAGACCTGGAAGAGGTTCCTGGCTTCTGGCTTTGAATTGGCTCAGTTCTGGCCATTGTGGATACTTGGGGGGGTGGGGTGAACCAGTAGATGGAAAATCTTTCTGTCCCTCCTTCTCTTCGTAAATATGCCCTTCCAATAAAAATGAAACATTTTTTGTCAAAGTCAGATAATTCCAAATCCTGAACAATCTATGTGTCTCTTACAGATTCTGTACTTTAATGGACTTTTATTATAAATTTGTCCAATATCATGGGTGGTTAGTGAATGCACTTAGATTGTGTGAAATGCTTTTATTTCATAATAATTTATGAAAATTACACCTTTTTAAAGATTTGTTTATTTTATTTTATTTTAAATTTGATTTGAAGCCAGGAGCCAGGAACCTATTCTGGGTCTCCCACTCAGATACAGGGTCCCATGGTCTTGGGCCATCTTCTACTGGTTTCCCAGGCCATAAGCAGGGAGTTGGATGGGAAGTGGAACACCTGGGAAACAGAAACTGGCATCCTCATGGGATCCTGGTGCATGCAAAGTGAGGACTTTAGCTACTAGATTACTATACCAGGCCCCAAACTACACTTTTTAAGTGCAAATTCATGAAGCAATTTTGGTAGACCAACACCAGGAGAAACTGCTTCTGGTAGGTCCAGCTAGGACTTGAAAAGCCGAGGGACTGGAAATCGGACACAAATGGCAAATTGTTCTGTCAGTTTCCAGCACTGCTCTGACATTCGTCACTACCTAAATCTTGTTTGGATTGCATGAAGTCTCGGGGTGTTCAGGCACTGCTGGGTAGTAGCTGTGGCACCATACAAGCATCAACCTTCTTTTTCTGGGGCTAAAACATGGGTCAGACTCATCTCATTCTTTCAGAATTACTCAAATCCTTTCCAAATTGGAAACTCAGGTAGCAATTCTACATTTATCTTCATCTTTAAAGATTTGTCTCCTACGCATTTTTAAGATTTCTTTTTATTGGAAAGACTGATGAGATTTATGGAGGGAAGGAAAGACACAGCAGGATCTTCCACCTGCTGGTTCACTACTCCAATGGCTACAACAGCTGAAACTGAGCCAATCTGAAGACAGGAGTCAGGAGCTTTTCCAGATTCCCATGTGGGCGAGGGCCCCAAATCTTTGAGACATTTCGCCCAGCTTTCCTAGGCCATAAACAGGGAGTCGGATAGGAAGTGGAGCAGTTGGGAGGCAAACCAATACTTATATGGAATCCTGATGCTTGCAAGGTGAAGATTTAGCTATTGTGCTATCACACTGCAACCCTCTCCCGCCATGCTTTGTTAACTACTCATCTGGACAGTATTTATTGCTTGGAACATAGGGCTGGAGCTTCTTCATTTCCTTTATCAAAACCTTTTATGTGTAACTGGGAGTTGTAGGACTGAAAATATCATGCATACATTAAATGTATATAGATATATTTATTTTACATGTTCGTTTTCTTCATAATAAGAGGCATTGAATTTCTTTAAAAAAATTACTTGTTTGAAAGTGAAAGGGGCATGCTGATAAGACGATTCAGTTGGCTAATCCTGCACTTGCAAGCTTTGGCATCCCATGTGGTGCTGGTTCATGTCCTAGCAGCTCCACTTCCCATCCAGCTCCCTGCTTGTGGCCTGGGAAAGCAGTCAAGGATGGCCCAAAGCCTTGGGATCCTGTACCTACGTGGGAGACCAGGAGAAATTTCCTGGCTCCTGGCTTCAGATCAGCACAGCTCTGGCCACTGCAGCCATTTGGGGAGTAAATCAGCAGATGGAAGATTTTTCTATCTCTCCTGCTCTCTGTAAATTAGCCTTTCTAATGAAAATAAATAAATCTTTAAAAAAAGAAGTGAGAGAGAGACATAATGAATGAATGAGTGTGTTCCGTCTGCTAATTAACTCCCTATATACTTCAATAAGCAGGACTTGACCGGGTTGAAATAGGGAGCCAGGAATACCATCCCCGTTTCCCATGTGGTGGCAAGGAGAAACTGAATTACTTGAGCTATCATCACCAGCTACTTCTCAGGTGTGTTAGCAGGGAACTTGTTCAGAAACAGAGTAACGTGGATTTGAGCAGGCACTGTGATATGCAATGTGGGCATCCCAACTGGCACTTACTTGCTATTCTAAAATGCCAGCCCCTGAGAATATTTTAACAGCTGTCACATTTCAATATACATCAAAGAAAACTTGCCAGCCTTTAGACAAAGAAACAAGTTGCAAAGTGAGTGTTATTGTCATGTATAGAAATTACTAGTCCATTTAAACAAACCTTTGGTTGATATTTGCCTTTGTAATATCTCACATGGTTGAATTTTAACTTAAATGGGATTTTAATTGTCATCAAGGATATTTAAAAGATGACATTCTGATGTAGCCTTTTTAAAAAAGATTTATTATAATTATTGGATATATATATATATATATATATATATATATATATATATATATATAGAGAGAGAGAGAGAGAGAGAGAGAGAGAGAGAAAGAAAGATCTCTGTCTGCTGCTTTACTCCCCAAGTGGCTGAAATGGCTGGAGCTGAGCCAATCCAAAGCCAGGTTCCAGGAGCTTCTTCCTGGTCTCCCACGCGGATGCAGGGTCCCAAGACTTTAGGCTGTCCTCAGCTGCTTTCCCAGGCCACAAGCAGGGAGCTGAATGGTGCGTGGAGCAGCCAGGACACAAACCGGTGCCCATATGCGATCCTGTCACGTGCAAGGTGAGGATTTAGCCACTAGGCTATCATCGCACTGGGCCCTCTAATGTAGTGTTGAAATGAAAAGTGTACCCAAGAAAGTTACCTGATTTGTGGCATACAATAAAATTAAAGCTGGCAGAGATTGCAACTATCAGTATAGTTCATAGGTTTTGGATGATAGAAAATATTGCTGGAATTGATTCATGAATCATAATACTCAGGCACTAATATTTATCAGTGTGTGCAAACTTCCTACTGACTGCTAACAGCAGCCCTTTGACCTTTGGCAATGTATTATTCTATTAATTAACAAATAGTGAAACTTCAAGTTTAGTTAAATAGGAAATGTAGACATGACTGTAATGTAACTTTGATATACCTCACAATTGCAAAAGTTTACCATGCAGTTTCAACTTCAATGGTATATAAAACTGAAATTGTTTAATTTTTCCAGTAATTTCTTTCTCAGACAGTTGAGTCCCTAGTTTGCCAGAGTGTTGGCTGGGTTCCAGAACTTTTCGGTGACTTTTTAGTTATTATTCATTTTATTTACTCAGACTTGGCCCCGCTCATTTAAAACTGAAGAGTCGCATGCCTCGGCCAGAGTCATGTTACAGGCAAAATTTGGAGTATGGGTGTACATGTGTGTGCAGCACATTTCCCTTCCTCAACACTTGTCCTTCCCTCTTCTTGTCCTCTTGGGTTGGGTGGAGTCCCCCAAGGCAGCTGCCTTCCCCTAATGCCTTGCCATTCCTTGTATGAAAGCACCCCTTGACCTCAATGACTCAGAGTTCCCAGCAAGCCAACACCCCTGGTTCTTATCTCCCTCCTACACCCCCTGACTCTAGAGCCTGTGGGCATGTGTGGTATCCATCTTCAGTGCTGGTGCTCTTCCTGCCTGGCCACGCCACCAGGCCACACCTCCCTAGTATTCATTCTACTACAGTGGTGCCAAGAGGGGTTGGGTGTCCAAACCAGCTAGGAAAAGATGATGCAAAACTAGAGACTATTTCATGTTAGTCTCTTCTTTACACAGACATTTGAACTTGATAGCCTATTCTCTTATTTCCCATGCTGTCTTCCTTGGCTTCAATAAGAACCTGTATCTCCTTCCCTTTCTCAGATGCAAAGAACTAGCCTTCACCCTCTTCCTATAAACAGAGCATGGTAAAGAAGGTGAAAAATGTTTTTACTTTATTCATGACAAGAACTGTGAGTCACCTTGGATAGTTTAATAATTTTGTCCTGAACAATGTGCATTCTGCATTTTAAGAACTCCACTCACTCCTTTCTCAAAGAATGCTACCAGCCTGCAGCACTGGATGTGCCCTGATCAGGAGCACAGGCGTGAAGAGCAGCAGGTGCCCAGGATGTGAGGAGTCAGAGGGTGAGTCTGAAGAATCTGCATCTCCAAATGGGAAAGAACAGTTAGCTTTGAGCCTTGAGATTGAAGAAAAGAGCAGCATGGAATTTTATGGGTAGATATTCTATTTCCATTGGTAAACATTTTTAAATATATGTTTGTCTCTTGTCAGATACAGAGAGAGAGGAGAAAAAACAGAGAGGAAGATCTTTCATCCGCTAATTCACTCCCCAAGTGGCTGCAATGGCTAGAACTGAGCTGATCCAAAGCCAGGAGCCAAGAGTTTCTTCCACGTCTCCCATGTGGGTACAGGGTCCCAAGGCTTTGGGCCGTCCTCGACTGCTTTCCCAGGCCACAAGCAGGGAGCTGGATGGGAAGTGGAGCTGCCAGGACATCAACCGGTGCCCATATGTGATCCTGGGTATGCAAGGCAAGAACTTTAGCCACTAGGCCACCATGCCAGGCCCATGTTTGTCCCTTTTTTACAAAATATTTTTATTGAAAGTTATGGTTATAGAAAGAAAGGAGGGAGGAAGGAAAGGAAGGAGGGAAGGAGAGAGGGAGAGGGAGAGAGAGAGACAGAGAGATCTTCCATTTGCTGGTTCACTCCCCCATATGGCTGCAATGGCTGAAGCTGAGCCAAACTGAAGCCAGAAGTCTAGTGTTTCAAGACTCTCCCATGGGTGCAAGAGCTCAAGGATTTGGGTCATCTTCCACTGTTTTCCCAGGCATCACCAGGGAGGTAGATTAGAAGTAGCGCACCCAGGACATGAACTGGTTTTCACATGGGATGGTTGTGCCACAGGCAGCACCAGCCCCCATATTTTTCTTTTTATAATTTCATTTTTTGAACATGCATTAAAAACACCTGTCTCAAATATTTCAAAAACACACATAAAGATATATTATAGTATAGTATATTATGGTCCTTCCCATTCTCATCATCCCTTCTGTAGGCCTTGCCTTTTTACAGTTACTTTTGGTATTATTTATATTTTCCTAAGGTTGTTATATGCATGCTAGCAAAGGTAATACTTACATGCAGTGTTCTGCACCTTGCTTCCCTTTGTTTACACAGCAGTGTGTACAGAGCCTCCCCTAGCTGCATGGCTTCCATTGTACAGCTGTACTATAAATTATGTAACCAGTTCCCAAATGACAGGTATGCAGTTGCTTTCTATTTCCTTGCTACTGCAAATAATGATTGAATAGTGCTGTGCAGAAATCATTTTATAAATGAGCAGGTATACTTCAGGTGAAATTACCCCCCAAATGGAATTACTAAGTCAAGTGGTAGTATATATTTGGTATCTGACTGATATTATTAAATTACCTCCTTCAGGGGCAATACAAACTCTTAGAAACAGTGAATGAGAATTCCCATTTCCCATAGCCTCACAAACCGGGTGTAAAGCGATTTCTGCCAGTCTGATGTGCAACAAGTGGCATCTCAGTATAATTTTAATTTGCATCTACCTTTTTATGAGTGAGGCCAAGCATCTTGTCTTATATACACATAAAAGCCATCGGCTGTTCCTTTCCTCTTGGTATCTCTTTATATACTTAGCATTTTGTGTTAATACTGCAAAGCATTTCTTTCCTTTGAAACTGAACTAATTTATGCAAAAAGGTGCACATCAAAGAAGTAGGAAAAATAATGAAAGATTGATGACAGTGAACACCTGTTTACACATTTTCACTCATGTTAAAAAGGAACCATCTTCAGCACCCAAGTCCACCTTACTGATCAATTCCTGTCCCCTACCTTAAAGGGAGCCTGTCCCCCACCTTAAAGGGAGCCTGGCTTTGGTTATCATCACTTTCTTACTTTTATTTCATAATATACGAGGGTACTTCACAAGTTTGTGGAAAAAAGGAATTAAAACATAATTTTCACCTGTTACCAAAATTTTGAATTCTATGCACAGTATTTTCTTAAAGTGCATTTCTATGATCTCTTCAAGACTCTCTTATACAATAACAGTTTTATTTTGGAACTTTCAGGAAAAGAGAGAAAGATAGCTTCCATCTGCTTTTGAGACAACAAGATATTCTGGTAAAAAGTTAAACAGCAATGTGAGGCAGTGTGGTATTACAGGTCGAGTGAGTGGTGAAGGGGTGGTTTGACAAGGGTTCAAGATGTAGGACTTGGATTGGACAATGAAGGAAGGAAAGGATTCTGGGAAATTCAAAGTGGAAGGGAGCCTGAAACCTTATCGGGAAGTAACAGTTATCCAGTAAAATCTGCAGGTGCATTAGGCACATCATTTAATACTCAGAGTACTAAGACATCAAAGAAGAGGTCGGTACTAGTATTCTCATTTGATAGATAAGAAACTTGAGGTTAACAAAGATTCACAGACCTGCCAAGTCAGTGTGGCTTAATGAGTGGACCACATGATGAATAAGAAACTAAGTGGAGAGGGAGAATTAACTAATTTAGATTTTATTTTATGGATAAGTAAAGAATTTTTTTGCCAAAAATTTATATAAGTGTGAAAACACAGGCAATGTGAATTACTTTAAGTTTAGGGTTATCTTTTTGTCCTTAGTGAAAGTGCCGAGGGTCCCGTCTGGGGCCAACAAGCACCCCACCCCCCGCCAGGAGCCTTTCATCCTCCATATCTCATAAGAAAACTTCAGGCTGTTTGCTTCTCCTGGACCACTTCATTTTTCCCCTTCAAATAGCAACTTCTGCTTTGTAGATTATCCTTGTTCTCCGCTTCTTCTTGGCTTCATAAAATGAACATCTGGAATTTTCCTGGATTGTTTCATTATTCCTGAAATAAAATTCTATTAAAAGGGCCCAGCGGCGTGGCCTAGTGGCTAAAGTCCTCGCCTTTAATGCACCAGGATCCCATATGGGTGCGGGTTCTAATCCCGGCAGCTCCACTTCCCATCCAGCTCCCTGCTTGTGGCCTGGGAAAGCAGTTGAGGACGGCCCAGTGCTTTGGGATCCTGCACCCACGTGGGAGACCTGGAGGAGGTTCCTGGCTCCTGGCTTCAGATCGGCTCAGTATTGGCCAATGAGCTCACTTGGGGAGTAAATTAGCGGACGGAAGATCTTCCTCTCTGTCTCTCCTCCTCTCTGTATATTTGACTTTGTAATAGAAATAAATAAATCTTAAAAAAATTCTATTAAAAGATTTTCTGTTGTTCAAAGGATCATTTATTATTTGGCATGGTGTTTTTTGAGTTGGTGGAACTTACTGCTGTCGTATGTAAATTTAACATTCCAATCCTGATTTAAGCCCTTTGACTAGCAAATCCATTCTTGTTGACACACAAGCCATCATGCATTTATGTGAAGATATTTCCTTTATTGTTTATATTAAATGGGATGGGTATAACCATTATTTTCAAGGTGACCAGTGGGAAAACCATTAGTTCACCTGGAAATGAAAATTCTTTATAAGTTCCATGTATCATTCAGAAGCTTGAAATGTTTTCCCTTGACGGGGTCTGACAACAATGTCACAGAATTCCTTTTGGCTCCTAAGATTACCTGTTATTTAATGGGGAAGTCTGATTTTTCTATGTTAAGTGTCGTATAAGGAATCTGATACATCACAGACCCAAATATTCATTTTTACTTTTTAAAAAGATTTATTTATTTTTATTGGAAAGTCACATATACAGAGATAAGGAAAGAAAGGAAGATCTTCCATCCATTTATTCACTCCCCAAACGGCCGCAATGGCTGGAGCTGAGCCAATCCAAAGCCAGGAGCCAGGAGCTTCTTCCTGGTCTCCCATGCAGGTGCAGGGTCCCAAGGTTTTGGGCTGTCCTTGGCTGCTTTCCCAGGCCACAAGCAGGGAGCTGGATGGCAAGTGGGGCCACTGGGATTAGAACAAGTGCCCATATGTGATCCTGGCACTTTCAAGGTGAGGACTTTAGCCACTAGGCTACTGCACTGGACCCTAAAGGATTCACTTTCAGCTGTAAATAGAAAGTATCCTAGCAGGTTATATTTGGATTTTTTTTATGATTGAAGTACAATATATGGGGCCGATGCAGTAGCACTGCAAGTTAATGCACTGCCTGTGGGGCTGACATCCTATATGGGTGCTTATTTTAGTCCTGGCTGCTGTTCCAGTATATATCCAGCTCCCTGATAATGGCCTGGAAAAGCAGTGGAGGATGGTCTAAGTGCTTGTATCCCTACATCCGTGTGGAAAATCTGGAAGGAACTCCTGGCTCTAGGTCAGCCCAGTTCTGGCCATTGAGGTCATATGGGGAGTGAACCAATTGGTGGAAGATATCTCTCTTACTGTTTCTCTCTAACTCTTAGAAGTAAAATAGTGTGTGTGTGTGTGTGTGTGTGTGTGAGAGAGAGAGAGAGAGAGAGAGAGAGAGAGGAAAGTCCTGCTCTCACACACTTAGGCTGTATTCTGAGAATAATAGTATAATAAAATAGAACATTATAACAATAAACTATACTAAAACCTAGATGAATGTGATCTCTTTCTCTCCATTGCCATGGTGCAGACATGGAGAAGTTGGACAAAGGGATGAGTTACATCCCAGGGAGGGCAGAACACGATAGTGTAAGATTTCATCACATTACTCAGACTGACAATGTAAAACCTGTGAATTGCTCATTTCTGGAAATTTTCACTAATATTTTTGACCTATGGTGGATCACAGGTAGCTGAAACTGCAGTAATTCACATTTAATAAGATGCATAGTTTGTGAGCAGGCAGTTAGATGCGTGTTTTCAACTGTGTTCACCCCAGCAACCATCACCTGGGACATTTCTCTCATCTCACTTTCTCACATCTATCACCATAGATTACTTTTGTCTATTCTATGATTTCATATAAATAACATTACATTAATTGTGTCCAAGTTTTTTCCTAATCATCAAAATGTAAGCTTTATTCATGTTACAGATGGGAGCTTTATCTCACTGTATGGATACACCTCAATTTGTTCATCCATTCTGTTATTGATATATATGACGTGTCCCAGTTTGGGGCTAGTATGAATAAGGCCTCTGTGATAACTTTTCTACATTCTTTCTGGAGACATGGTTTTGTCTCTCTTGAGTAAATGTCTAGTATTCAAATTTATATGTCACAAGATGCCTGTGTGTTGAACTTTAATGAAAGTATAGGACAGTTTTTCAAAGTTATTGTATTATTGTAGACTACTATTGGACAACTATGAAGAGTTCTGTCCTTTAGTCTCATCAACACTTAGCATTGTCAGTTGCCCTGATTTTAGCCATGATAGTGGGTTCCTGGCAATTTTTACTGAAAGAATAGTAAGGTCTATGTGAGCCAGGATGAGCAATAATAATAATAATAATAATTATAATAATAATAATAATAATAACTGGTACTTGAGCTTCTCTAAAAGAGGGAATGATCTGTGTTTGAGAAAAGACCTTGTGATAAGTCACTGTGGGTAGACAGGGAAGACTTGAGGTTATTGGTTTGAAGGTGGCACTAATGACAATGGCCTTAGATAAGAAAGGAACAAGAATTCAGGAGTATAGGGAAAACAAAGGCGAGCAAAAGACAAGAAATAAGACAGAGACTGGAGGCCTGGCCTAGGAAGTGTTCAGGGACCAAAAAAAAAAAAAAAAAAAAAAAAAAAAGCAGCTAGGATTGCATTTAAATGATCTCCTGGGGCTACATTTGGCCCTATTCATGTGACTTGGGGGAGGGTGGTGGAGAACCAGGAGAAAGGTGAAAGGTTCAAGTCTCCTGCTCAAATCACCCCAGAGTTGGGATTCAGAAAAAAGATCCAAGAAATTGAGAAGAGAGTGATAATTCAGCTGAAGTTAAAATTAAAGCTTCTCAAGAAGTGTGGAGTTTTCACATGAGGCAGTGTGAAAGTGAAGGGACAGAGTGACATCAGCTGACAGCCAAAGCTGGAATGGTCACAGAATCCCAGCGCAGCCAGGACTTCACCACCTTACTCTATTGTGCCACAGCAGTCAGTAATAGTGTCACCTTTCACTTTGAGAGCCTTCCTGCTTTGGACAATAAATTACTTAGGTAGCTCAGTGGTTTCAACCTTGACCACATATTTAAGCCACTTGATGCCTGGGTCCCATTCCCAGAGATTTTGATTCACTTGTCAGCTGCATGGACGCTGAGAATCCAAAATGCTCCCAAGTGATTCTGACTGAGAAGTACTGTTCTAGCTACAAGCTGTGACAATAAGGTCTCTTAAGAGTAGAAACAGCATATTTGCAAAAAATATTTAAAGTGTGTGTTATTATCATGAGGTGCTGTTTTCAACAAAGTTTGTAGCAAGATACTCAACTTTTAGATCCGAAGCAAACAAAATACTAATACATTCGACATTACATTCTAGGAAAATATTCAAATGCCAAAGAATCCTTCTTCACAAAATAGATTATCTAGAATCATCTGTGTAGTATGGTGTTTTCACTGAACTTCCTGGGGATAGATTCTACTTATAAGATTTTTTTATGAGAGACATTGGTCTAGCAATCCTAGAATTTACAAACTATAGAGATTTCTCCTTTATTTGAAAAAGTAAAGATTAAATGCCTTTTGATACATTGTTGGCATCATAAAAATGCATTGATGTGTGCCAGACACTTTAGGAAGGACACCATAAAGGCATTTGGTTTCAAGACAATTGAAAGGGAGAAAATCTTCCTAAACTTCTACGAGGACAGCATCACCTTAATTGTAGAACCAGAGGAAGATACAACAAAGAGAACCATAGAACATTATCTCTGATGAACATAGTTGCAAAAACCTTTAGCAAAGTATTAGCTGATTGAATCCAACAACAC